>NW_019744107.1:545245-625989 GCF_002891405.2 Cryptotermes secundus
CCGTGGTTTTAGTCCGCCAGCGAACTAAAGTAAAGTATTAAAATACATTTTTAGTGAGATATAATCTTGATGTCTTTTATACTGTTGCATTATTGACGTGTACTTTGATAATAAGAATGATACCTCATGGAGATTACACCAGCTATAACCAGAGGAGATCACATCCGAGGAGGTGGGAATTAAGACCAGAGAGATAAGATCAGACCGCAGCGTAGATAAGACAGGAGCGGCGAGAAGACCAGATCAGAGGTCAGAGATTATGGACTAGTCGGGTTGCATCGTATGGAAGAAGTTATGTCAGAGTGATTGTAAGTGTAATTGTAAATGAGCTGTCCATTAAAACCGCTTCGTCAAAGCCACAACCCATTAATTATTTGTCACGGAACCCCGGACACGTGACAGTATCCAAAGCGGTAAATCTAATCACAACCGCCTTTATATTCTTCTTCATTTCAAAATAATATATCAAGCCACGACTGCAACCACTACTGGTTTATCAAATGTCGTATTAATAACCATTTTACTCTTTTACAATACAGGGCAATCGAGAAGGAATAAAGAGGTTATAAAAACTTATAATTCAAAAACTGTTTAACATATTGAAATGATTCAATTAAAATGCGGCGAAAGAACATAAGTTTTGGATTTGCTCAGCTGGTGGTGGATAGCGAGCGACGTTGAGATGCTTTTGTCGGTTCACCAATCGAGACAATTTGTGTGCAAGGCTTGCCGTCAGACTTCCTGAGCGTTGCCGTTTCCTCAATTTGCGCTGCTCCATTCAGTAACATGTGTTCAACTGAGACTTATAACAATTCTCGGAAATTGTGGTTGAGTTGCGGTTGCCAGTTTCCTTGGTGTGCTCTCGCCCTAAGAAACTGAAGTGCAACGAAGCCTTTCACGGATGCCCTATGCTACAAGTGGGTGCAAAAAGAACAGAAAACAACTTCTGAATTTCCTTATTGTCTTATTAAACTGACTCCATGCCATTGTGTAGTTAGTTAGTTAGTTAGTTATTAGAGAGGGTGGGTTTCCCCATGCACTTAGACCTGTAGTGGTCCATTGTGCTTCCCTCTATGATTTCTACCAGCCTCTATATCCTACCGGTATTGGTGCTTACCATCAGTCCCACCCAGCCAGCGAGACCGGCTCTACTAGCTGAGAGGTATCTATAATGCTTCCCCCATCTACCAGAGGTGTTAGAGACTGCTGATGGGAGGGAAATGTCCGTTAATTTGGCTCAGTGACCTCCTTTGGAGATATGAGGTTCTTTTACGTGCCGTAAAGCTACGACACGGGACCCACGGCTCAAAGTCCCTCCCGGAGGACTTGTTCCCTGAATTTTTCCGCCCTTAAAAATTCGACGACCTCCGCCGGGTATTTGAACCCGCGTACTACGAGTCATGAGGTGGGAACGTTACCTCTAGACTACGGAGGCCGCTATGCCCTTGTGTAACTATACAACTAAGTTTTCAACAAATTCATATTCACAAGCATTTATAGTATGTTCTACAATTATTTACGGCAAAAATATGAGCATCTCTGACAATGAAACGTTCAATAATCAAATCCATTCTCTTTGGTTTTCCTAAGTAAAATTTCGCGGCATACTGCCTCTATTGCGTTAAAAAAAACAGTGTGTGCGATTTGACTTTCAGGTTTCACCTCATTATGCGTTCTTTGCACGACGTACATGAAACTAACGCAAACAGGGCCGGTCGTGTCTGTATATCTATCCACACGCTTCAACTCCTACAGTCAGTAATACCAACATTACGGAGGCACGAACTTGTTGGTTGGGAGCGATACTGGTGACAATATCTTTTTTCCTTGGCACTACAGCCCCAGTGGGCCTAGGCCTACCTCCATGAACTTATCCGTTCACTTCGGTTTTTCTAAATCTTACACATTCGGTAGGACTCCTTGGGCGGGTGATCAGCTCGTCGCAAGGCCTCTACCTGTACACAAACACAGAAAAACGCACACACACAAACTAAACATCCATGCCCTGAGTAGGATTCGAACCCACGATCCCGGTTTCCAATCGAGCGAAGACAGTACATGCCTTAGACCCTACCGTGACCGGCCTGGTGACAATATAGGCTCCTAAAATTATTTACGGTTACAAATTCCAAAAATAAGGAAACTTTGTTTCTTTCTTGACCCAAGACAACAAAACACCGACTCCATTAAATCTATAATTTCTTTCTGTTTCTTAACAATAATTATATCACCACTGAAGATAGGCATGTAAAAACTGAAGAGAATCACACACATGCCTACAAACTCTGAACTAAAAATATTCTATGTAAGTTTTGAGGTTTTCACGGCGATGACTATGAAGACAGTCGTCTTCTGGGTTACACGGCGCCTAAACCCAGAAGACGACTGTCTTCATAAAAATATTCTAATTCACGAAGCAAAAACACGTCGCCGATATAACCCGTTTGTATTCTGTGGGGCAATTTTAGCAGCGAGCTGAAAAGCCCATTATATTTAAAATTGTAGCCTTATTTAACATTGTTAACATGTTCATAAAGTTTATCCGTAATAGCCTTGGGCATTCACAGAACAAATGAACAAAGAAATAATTCGGAAACTGTGTATATTACGATATGGACTACATCTCTTCAGCCTTGTTTAGCTTACGGGCCATACAAAAACTATCGACCCAGTGCCCCCCCTCCAGGATGGCCTTGTTCTTACGCATGGTTACGATGTGTCCAAGCAAACTATTTCACAAGTGATGGAGCTGGAAATCATAGCTGTGTGCATCATGTTACTATACTGCAGTAGTCTTTATTGTACAATTCTTCTACTAAAAAAAATCCGTGGTTCTAGTCCGTACGCGAACTACACCCTTCGCGTGACCGCCGCTTGTCGGTGAAGTTAGTGCCATACCAAAAACAATTATAACACAAAAACAGAGGGTTAAAAATTCACATTTATTATTCCGAGAGATGCAAAAGTCTGCTTGGCTGCGGCAGAATCATGTAGGTAGGCAATGAAACTGAACGGGAAGAGCAAATAACAGGTCGAATGCTGTGCAAGAACAGCATATGTGACTTGCCTATGTTTACGGACCAGTGGCGGGCTCTTGTGAACACGGTAATGAACCTCCGGGTTCCACAAAATGCTGGAAACTTCTTAATAGCTGGCAGCTTCTCAAATATGGCTCAGCTCAATTTAGTTAAAGTTGTCCCAGTGTTTAACTAATTAAACACTACGCCATGCAGATGTATGGGGGAGTGGATGTATAGATCCAAAATTTCTTGACATCGTGGCTAGTTAAAGGTAAGTGGCCAGCTTCACGCCGCAGCCGCTTTACCCCCGGGGAAAGAGTCCCTGGTACCCATGAGATAGACAGCTGGGTGAATCCCACAGCCGACCTGGACGATGTTGAAATGCAAAAATTCTTGACCCTACCGAGACTCCAACTCCGACCTCTCGGTCGTCCAGTCCACAGCCCGTAGCTATATCAAAGTGAAATTAATCAGTAACAAAATGCGGTATCCTGAGCTCCTAATGGCAGAATAACTGAAGAATTTTATGCTGTCTGGAAGATAAAAGGACTACAATCTCTATAATGTGTGCTCCAATGAACTTATCACTTCCATCTGATTTCTGCTGATGCACATATTTTGTGGAAATGGGCAAATGATCACTGAAGAAACAATCTTGGGATAGGAAAAAATTTATAAAAACATATTCACTTGATTCATCAGCATGGCCATGACATTGGCAAGTCATCTAAAAATATATGGAAGAAATGCTTCTATCTGAAATTATCATTTTACAGCTCTGATCTTCAGAACTGAAGAATTGGTTTACAAAGTATATTGCTGCTTCTACATTAAGCAACTCTTTTCTGTGGTGGAGAGGGGATTCTTTGCAGTCACTTCCTTATGGCCGTGCCTCCTGACAGAGAAGGTATATTTCTACAATTAGAAGATATCTATGTCCCTCTCTCCCTAACTTGAAGAACTTGGAAATGATCATTTGCTTCATTTTTTACCACCAGTTTTATAAAAACTTATTCTAGCTAGCCTCCACAGTTTTACATATGACAGTAAATTTTCAGCGTGGGAGCAACGTGATTATACATTCAATTATAAATTTAGAAAACATCACCTTTAATTAAATGTGGAAACAAGCAAATATTTGCAATAAACGAAGCATACAGTAAATTCAAACAAAAATGTTTCTTAAATGAATTGACTTTTGGCTAATTACGGACCTAATTTCCTAATCCAACTGATCTGGTCACTCTTCTCTTCAGCCTCTCTAAAGTTCAGTCAAACTTTCGTCAAACAATGTTCTAATACAATTTAGTAATAGAGCTCGCCCAAGATCTTTATTTATCTTGCCTGATGGGGTCGTCCACTTTCACTGATGGGCTCTTCCACTAACAACCAGTTTATTATATGTACAAACTGTGATTAATGAACATTTCGGTGAACATACTATGCCCATTTTGGCGCAGACAAAAGTAACAGTGTATGAATAAAAACATGCTTTCATAACCTCTTAACAGAAGATAAACATTGATTAGCAACAAGTAAAACTGGACATGGACGGATGTAGATTTATGGGCTGTGCATACACATTGTACCGGACATGTTCTAGTAACTTACTTGCCAATGATTTCACAGAGTTCATAAACGTCATCGAATAACACTTCGTCGTCAGCCATGTTTCGCTGCAGACAGTCCGGCGGTCAGCTTGCGTGGGAATCTCTCGTGGGTTCTGTATTTCACTTGTCACTCACTTGCCGGGCCCGCAGATACTACGGTCATACATAACCATTAATGTCACATGTAAGCATGGACACCACTCACATTCATACATACATACTGTAAGCTATTTTTCACGATTGTGGGGCGTGTCTGTTTTTCAATTTTCTAACCCCTCACTTTACTGCCCCAGCCAACCAGCCGGGCAGGGCTAAAATATGGCCGAACCGCGTAACAGCAACACTTTCACTCGCGACCGCTTTGAAACCTGCGACCCTACTACGGTGTATCCAAGACGAGCTCGCCCGGTGACACGTCACGTTCGTTATACAAGGTACAATAGAAGAAAAATCTATGCACACGAGCTTCACAAAATTCCCGCACGATAACACGTAACCGTCACACAATTTTTTTGACACGCACTCATTCAGAAACGCGCAGAACACGTCCAACATCAGCACCTCATGGTTTACTTTTTGTCCCTACCGGCTAGTAGTAGCTACCACAGCCCACTAACATTAAACACGCGTGCGTACCAACACGATCGGCTATCGAATGAGAACTTGCATATTTTGCCGGAAGATGGCTCGCCAAACAATGAAAGAGCGCGAAAGAGAAGCTGTACCATAGTACATGGTAGTTAGGTTTCGACACAGTCTTTGACGCATCGTTTGGCAACATGAAATGTCACAGGAACATTTGCGCAAGGGAACGCTAAGACAACTGGCAATCGCAACGCGACCGCAATTTCCGAGAATTCATATCAGCCAGCGTTCAACACACGTACTTGAATGGAGAGGAGCCAATTTAGGAAACGGCAACGCAACTCGCAGAAAGACTGAGAAACTCAACTTCCAGGAAACCAAGAATGCCAATCATCTCACAATTTCTTTGCGTCGTGGTTACCTAGTGTGAACTGTTTTAAAACGCGTTTAGGTGATTCATTTGTTTCTTATGATGTCGCGTAGGTTTGTCGAAGTTGCTAATTTTGTTTTTGTGCAGTTAATTGAGCAAAAGCCTGGTATATGTAACAAACGCCACCCAGACTATGCAAGGCAGGACAAAATAGATTTGGCTTTGGAAAGAATTTCTCATGAGACGAAGGAGTCTGGATCCAAGTTAAGTTATTTCGAAACAATATAAGCGTTAGATTAAATTGTCATGGAAGAACGGATACACCCAGTATTTTCTTTTCGAATTATTGTATTTAGGCATCCTGTTGCATTAATATAACATTCATTTTACATATATTTCCGTCTTAAATACTTATTATATAGTCACCCTTATTCCACATTACAGCTGAGGGTGTTGAGGAGAATATTTGGACCGAAGAGGAATGAAGTGATAGGAAGTTAGAGAAAACTGCATAATGAGGAGCTTCATAACTTGTACTCTTCTCCAAGTATAATTAGAATGATCAAGTCAAGGAGGATAAGGTGGGCAGGGCATGTAGCACGGATGGGGGAGAAGAGGAATGCATATAGGATATTGGTGGGAAAACCAAGTTGATGTGAGCAACTACTCAAACATAAGTTTCCTCAGTGTGGGCCTCCTAATCTGGAAACCAGTTGCCCGCTTGAAATCGGCGACATTTCTCGGAAATTGCGGTTATCAGTTTCCATGGTGGCCCCTCGTGCTAATATGCCTGTGACATCTCATGTTGGTAAATAAAACGTCATAGTCTGTGTCAAAACTTAACTACCATGTACTATGGCAAAGTTATTTACTGCTGTTTTTCATGAACTATCTCATGTTGGTAAATAAAACGTCATAGTCTGTGTCAAAACTTAACTACCATGTACTATGGCAAAGTTATTTACTGCTGTTTTTCATGAACTAGTTGTTTGGGGGGGGGCAGTACACACGGTCTGAGGTATGAAAAACGTACCTTCTTACCGAGTGTGTTCTCGGCACTGGCGGCGATCACTGTGGTAAAATAGAACGCTGAATATAGAGGAAGGACCAAAGATTTCGCTACGTCACGGCTGATATGTTGTCAGCCACTGAGATTGAGTCGCAGTTCCCACGGGCTGCTGCGAGTGCTGCGACGGCTGCGATTATTGTGTAATGCTGATTGTGGGGTTATGTTTAAAAATTCGTATTGCTTATTACCACGTGGTTAAGGACTTTGAGAAAACAGTAATTAATCACAGAAGAGGCAATTTTGTTGCATATAAATGTTAACCTAGCAATACACTGACTAGTTGCCTTTGGTAAGTTGAATTTGTTTGTATATACGCCTGTGACTGTAAATAAAATCGAAGTCAGTGAAAGGTTAAGGGATTTGGAAGAGTGATGTTAGTGTTAGCAACTGTCTTCTTGGAACAGGGGCCTCTTGATAAACTGTTAGTTGCTAAGGTAGTGAGGAAATTTTCTCCCATTTCTGGATTCCAAAGGGTCATTTTTCTATTATCAGGTATCAGGACGCAACTGCACCCTTTTTGAGGAGATGGACCCAGTTTCCATAAGATCCATTATAATTTTTCATTGGACCACACGACTTTATATCCCATAAGATTTAACTTCGAATCCCAATTCCTTTATCATTTACCAACTAAGCTATAATAGTCACTGCAGTGAGACCTCTAAATTTCACAGAACTTTTAATGCTTTTTTATAAACTATTTGATCCAGAATAACTAAGTTGGTGGATGATAGCGGAATTTGAATTTGAACAGTTCTGTCATCTAGGATATGCTGTGTAATCTGGCGGAAAGAAACCAAGATTTCAAGGGAACGCATTACCTCCGTTCTCAAGACTGATGAGCAAGAAACCACGGGAATTATGTAATGCAAGTTAAAATAGTAGATTATGTTTAATCTAGAATTCTGTAATTTAAACTCATTAATAATTTTTAATTAGAAGTATGGCTGCCACTGTAATATATATATATATATATATATATATATATATGCGCATAAGCACAATAGTGTGTGATATAAAGGGAACGTACTGTGTTTAAGACTGAATTAAATGACATATATGGCAACTTAGGAAGCTCTAAACTGGTAAAATGATTTTATATCAGTTTAAATTTCTCTGGTATATGTATGTTCAATATAAACATTGCGAATATCAACATGAAATTATTGATTAGCACTTGTGGAAGTTTGTACAATATTACAGTACATACAGTAGCCTTCTTTTGTTATTTATTTGGTGCCTTCACTGTATTCATGCAGGTAAAATATGGCAGCACAAGTTGCTGGATTTGATGATCTGAATGAAACAACAGATGACACACACATTATAAAGAAGAAAAATGGTATTAGGAAGAAATGTGGTGGATTCCAAGGAATGGGACTTTCTTTCCCTGTACTGAAAGGAATTCAGAAGAGAGGTTACAAGTTACCAACCCCAATCCAACGAAAGGTAATATTTATTACTTCTTGTCTTTAAAGGTCTGTTTTCATTGTAAGTAATTACGGAAAGCGAATCTAAGTTGAAGTCTGATTTAAGAGAAATTAAATGGAAAGGTTCCATAAGAACTTCAGTATAATGCCTGTTGTAGGTATGATGTAGTGAACTCAGTAGACAATATCTAAACTGACATTCTTAAATTTGAGTTTGTCTCATAATTTCACAGACTTTATGCACTGAAACATAGTGTAAACAGAAAATTCCATGTGAGCTATAAGGTAATCTGCCAGACTATGTCATGTTACATCCCAGAAGATAGTTCTCTTCAGAAAATATCATGTTTAAGAAAACTGTTGTGGCATTTGTATGTGTTATATGTAGTTTTATGCCATCCAGTTATTTCCATATATGTTTTCTGGTTTCAGTTTTACTTAGTTTAGACCACCTTAACAGCAGCAAGGAAGTTCATCACAGCCAGAATAGCCTAAACTGTATATACAGAGAAATTCATTAAAGGCTTGTACACTGTAATGTTACACAGTTGATATGAACTTGCTATGCAAGTTGGCTTAAGTAGTAATGCTTTTGACTTCTGTTTGGGAGGTTCCTGGTTTGAATCTTAACTGAGACACTCACTGTCCTGACTGAGGTCTTTTGTGGTTTTCTGCAGTCCTAGAAGGCAAATCCTCAAGTTAGGAAGAAACTCTTCCAGTTCACATCCTTTCCAATTAATATTTCACTACTTATTCTCATATTTGAGCTGTATACTCTGAGCTGCTGACAGAGAAACAAAAAAACGAAACTCCGTGGTTTAAGTCTGCAAGTGAACAATTCCGGCCAAGCAACCACCAATTTTTGATGAAGGTAGTGCCAACTTAAGCAGATAGAGGGTGTCGTGTGGTCAGCACAACGAATCCCAATGGCCGTTAATCTTGGTTTTCTAGACCAGAGCCGCTATTTCCTTGAAATAGCTCCTCAATTATCCTCATGAGGATGACTGGGCCGTGTTCCAGACCCACTACTACTCAGAAAATCTGGTGGCACCGGGAATCGAACAAGGACCTCTGGATCTGTAGCCAGGAACTCTTAACCACTAGACCACAGAGACAGTACAGTGTTATTAAATAAACCATAAATGATTAGATAAAATATGAATGTCTTTGTGCTTGGCTACTAAATTTTATGGCTTGTGTCCAAAGTAGTACGAAAGTTGACCATCCCTACAAATTTTTCACAGTAAGGTTATTGATTTCTGTGTTTGTTTATACCTTTATTTTATTTGTTTACTTTCTTATCTGTTATATTTCTGTGTCACTTTGCAAGTAACAGCAGATTTTTATAAAAGACACTTAACACTTGCTGAAGAAGTATCTAGTTAACAGAGTTGTAATTTCCAGTTGGTTTGAATTGTTGTCATCGAAGGTTACCCGAGTGGCTGCAGTTACAAATTGACTTTCCATTTTAGGATTACATCTTGTTACATCTTGTACAATTCTTTTTCAGACAATCCCTCTCATTATGGAAGGTCGTGATGTTGTGGCCATGGCTAGAACTGGTAGTGGTAAAACTGCTTGTTTTTTAATCCCACTCTTTGAAAAACTTAAGGCTAGAGTGCCTAAGAGTGGTGCAAGAGCCCTGATTCTGTCTCCAACCAGAGAATTAGCTCTACAGGTATGTTGTAAATTCAAGTGGCAGAAACTATCCCGTCTTCTGATGAACTGAGTCATTTCCATTTTGTATTATATATTGGCTTTCCACTCTTTCACTTCCTGCCATCATCCTAGGTAATAAAGGCAGAAGAATTGTACAGACAGAGATCTTATTTTGTATATTGGTATTGATAGGTAAATTGTTGGAAAGTGTTTGCAACTGCCAATATGAAGAGGTAGCGTAGTTGGTTGAGGGGCTATGCTACAAGTCGGAGGGTTGCGGGTTCAAGTCCCGATGAGGTCATTGGATTTTTTTCATTTGATCTAATCCTTCCAGCCACACTAGGCCCTGGGTTTTACTCAGCCTCTAACAGAAATGAGTACCAGGAATTAATTAAATAATTTTCCTGGGTAGTAAAGTGCAGCTGGTGCATAAGGCTGACAACCTTACCGCCATCTTTGAGCTAATTGTTTAGAGCAGCCCTGTCCAACGCAGCACCCGTGGTATATTTTTCTGGTGCCCTCCGTAACCACATATAATTGAGCCAATTTTTAATATTAATTCAAATTGTAAGACAAGAGACATTTTTGAACATCTGAGTACTGTTAAATATTTTCGAAAAATTTTATTATTATTAGTAGTAGTAGTAGTAGTAGTAGTAGTAGTAGTAGTAGTAGTAGCAGTAGTAGTAGTAATAGTCATGGTGGTGGTGGCGGCGGCGGCAGCAGCAGCGGCGCCCGCACCTCCATAGGCATCAGTGAATTGTGCCCGAATACATAAGAACGTTGGACAGCACTGGTCTAGAGTGTGTGGGACCCTCAACGTCTCACAACCCTATGGGCCTTTATGGCCTGATACAGGGATAGCTTTACTTTACAATATGAAGAGGTCTCCTAAAGAGTAAAGGTAAAGTAAAGCTATCCCTGTAACAGGCCATGAAGGCCCATAGGATTGTGAGATGTCAAGGCTCCCACATTTTCTCCAGCCAGTTAGCTTACAGATGGCGGTAAGGTCAGCCTTACGCGTCGGCCTCCTTTTCCCCAGAAAGATTCCTGGTACTCCTATCTGTTAGAGGCTGAGTCGACACCAGGGCCATAGTGCGGCTGGAAGGATTAGGTAAATTGAAAAGATCCACCTCATCAGGAATTAAACCCACGACCTTCCGACTTGTAGCATAGTGTCTCAACCAACTACACTACCGCGTATATATTATAACATTTTTTATGTTATACATTATAACATAACTAACACATCAACTATTGGACTGCCTTGAAGGAGGTTTTCCCGACGAATCTGCTCGAACACTCTTCGCTGCTCCATATATAGTCTCGGCCTGGACCACCCACAGAAAACACATCGCTGCTCAGCAACACGTATTATGTATTGTTGTCAGGCATGTCCACCCATGCGTTGCCTGGCAATGGATATACCCTAATGTTGCGCATCGTTCCTGCGATATGTGTTTGTCGGTCAGTTACCTAGCAACACTGTGCCCATCCACATTACAGTATTTATGAATAAGCATTTTATTATTGAAATCTCATATTGTACTGTTGTGTACTGTTGTTCTTTTTCTAGACACTCAAGTTTGTCAAAGAATTGGGACGGTTCACAGGACTTCATGCAGTCAATGTGTTAGGTGGAGACTCAATGGACAATCAGTTTAGTGCAATTCATGGAAACCCTGATATAATTGTTGCTACACCTGGCCGATTTATGCACATTTGTGTTGAGATGGAACTGAAATTGCACAGTATGGAGTTTGTTGTCTTTGATGAAGCAGATAGGTATGGTGATAGTATTAACAGGTTTAGCAGTTAATTGTAACAGAATCTTGGACCTGTTTAGGCAGTTAACACCTCCTAAATCCATGCCATAGCTCAGGTGGTTAGTTACCAGCTTCCCACACAGTGGCCCAGATTCAATCCTAGGTCAAGTCTTTTGGGATTTGTTTTGAAGAAAGTGTCACTGGGGCAGGTGTTCTCTGAGAACTTCGGTTTCCTCTGCTAATTCCTTATTCAACTGGGGTAGATGGTTAGGGTTTGAGTCCCATTAAGGGTAATAATAAGTCTTGACATAGGGCAACATTTAAAATTAGTCACTCCAGTTTGTGAACTACATGGTTCAAACTTTGGATGATAATATGCAGAGGTAGAGCTGGGCCATCCGTAAGAGCGAGAAGGGCTGGGCCCCAGCAACATTTGATACCTCTGGTTTTTCTCAGTTTAACCTTTAATGTACAGACTTTTAAATTGCCGGGAATCCCCTGCGGCCGGTATTTAAATCACCCTGATTAATTAAATTTGCAAACTGTCAGAAAAAATCCATATTTTCCGTTCTATGCAACATAGAAATAAAAACTAAAAACAACCTGAAAGACAATAAATTTTTCTACATGTACACAGAAGAGCAATTTTTACAAATGAAAATTAACTGTGATTATTTTGTCATGAATTGCAAAATATGATCTTTATTATATATGTCATGAAATTCCAAAGGACTTACCCGTTGTTTATTCTTCAGCCTTGAATCATGGTGATTTTGTAAATATAATCACACTATATACTCGTACAATAATATTTTGTTCAGACTGTACGCGAGTTTGAACTGCTGCACTTCACAGTTTATGATAACTCACACTCGATGCGCGTGTACTACTTGTTGAAGCAGCCGAACCCACACAGCGCAACGTGACACTTTACGTGCTTCTGCGCTTCTTATTCTGAGAACAAATACGTCTTAGTTTCCCTTTGGTTGGCCAGTGTTGTGAATGTTTCATCTCCAGTCGACTCAGTTGGCCCTCCCCCGAGAAACGCCACTGATCGTTATATTCGGGTTGTGCGATTGAAGAATCGTCTTGGGGGAGGGGGTTTGTAGCAAAATCAAATAAATGATGTTGATTGACAAAGCGACACTCTCACCTGTTGGTAATATTCGCAAAATAGTGATGCAAAGTAAGTATAATACTAGTCGAAAAGAGTGCCAGTCTGACACATACTGAAGGTCGCAGTGGCGAAGATGCATTTACTCACAAAGTAATACTGGCTCAATGGGTTTATACCTCTTCCAAGACGCAAAATAAAAGTGATATATAAAGAAATATATGACAGTCTGAAACTGACTTTCTAACTGATAAAGAAATATTAGACAATCCGACACTGACTAAAGAAATATTAGACAATCCGATACTGACTTCCTAACTGATAATTCGCCACTGAAAACCAATACTTGCATGCGTCACACTTCCTTGAAGGCTCTGGAAGCACTCACATGCAAGTACAGAAGAATATTTTTCTCATCAGTTCTCGAAACAAAGCTGGGCTATATTTGGCTGACCAGGTCATAAACAGTCATATCTAAACGTAAATAGTATCAAAACCAGTACCGTGATAAACGATTTCTTTGTTCAGAGCTAAGGAATGAACCACTGACATGACCCCACATAGGTTTGTTTTGGTTTCAAACCCAAGGTCAAACTGTGAGCACTCCCAAAGAGAGCATGTGTCCTGCGTCACATATATGTGTCATTTGGCCAACTTGGGTTGCTGCTTGTGTCATATATATGTGACATTCGCCCGTTAAAGGTTAATCTCATGTAAAATATTTTTGCTGCAGGTTATTTGAAATGGGTTTTGGTGAGCAGTTACATGATATTGTGAGCAGGCTTCCAGAGAGACGGCAAACACTTCTTTTTTCAGCAACATTGCCGAAAGTACTGGTTGATTTTGCAAAAGCTGGTCTAAGTGATCCTGTGTTGATAAGGTAGGGAAAGCTTGGTTTACATTCTTTTCTGTGTGCATGAAAGAATGCATGTAGGAGTGGCCATTTCTGTCTGTCCACATGACTTTATATCCATCCAACCACAATTTTAACTTGAGAACTACAGGACAGATTTTGATAAAAATTAGTATGAACATTATATCATTGGAGATGACTCCATACCTGTGCTTTTTATTCTTTTACAGTCGGTAATAACTATGTGGTGAGTGGCATTAATGCCCTAACCAAAATGGAGTAAACACAGTAAGAAATATTAAGCATTGTAATGGTAAGTAAAGTAAAGGTATCCCTGTAACAGGCTGTGGAGGCCCATAGAGTTGTGAGATGTTGAGGTTCCCACATTTTCTAGACAATCGGCTCATAGATGGCTGTAAGGTTGTCAGCCTTAAGTGTCGGCTGCCCTTTACACCCAAGAATATTCCCAGACTATTCCTGGTACTCGTTTCTGTTAGTGGCTGAGTCAAACCCAGGGCAATAGTGTGGCTGGAAGGATTGAAAAATTGAAAAAATCCACCTCATCGGGATTCGATCCTGCGACCTTCCAGCTTGTAGCATTGTGCCTCAACCAACTATGTTACCATGTACCCCCAACCATTGTAATGGTAGCAACCGTAATGTCAAGATAATGAAAGTAATTGTAGTGTCAAATTCTTGAGCTTGAAGAAGTGTGTGTGTGTATACAGTTGAAAACAAATGTACTTACAGTCTGATGTGAATGTCACTGTGATGATAGTGTTGAGTATACAGCAAAGATTTCAATTCTGGTTGCTGTAGTTGACCAACCTGTTGTAAACTTTCATACTGACTGCCCTATATAAAGCATTAACCCGTTGCCGTGGTTCGTCGTGTATGTTTCGTCAGGGATTTAAATCGTCTGGGGGGGTTCGACGTGTATGTTTCGTTCAGCTGCACACCTATGTTATAACGCCCATAATAATTGATGGTTTTGCTGTAGATTGTTAGATTTTTCGCTGGCCTGTTGTCAGTAGAACAGAGTATAAATAAGACACGACTTTATCTGNGCCGGCTGAATATATTACCGCAGGAGACGCAGCCGCGGAATTTAAATTACCGCGTCAAAGGGTTAAGCAAGATATTGTTGGTAATGGTATTTGTTGCAATCATTTCAGATTGGATGTTGAATCAAAGCTCCCAGAACAATTGAAGCTTGCATTTGTGTGTTGTCGATCAGAAGATAAATCTGCTGCATTGTTATGTCTTTTGAAACATGTTATAAGACCAGAATCTCTTATTGTTATATTTGCTGCCACCAAACATCATGTGGAGTATTTACATATGGTAAGAAGTACCTTTGCTTTTGTTGTGGTAATGAAATTAAATTCTTCTGTTCACACGTTATTACAGTTTGTAATACCTTATATGGACAGTTACCTGGTATCCAAGTATCTGCTCCAGCACAAATTTCAAAGACATTTTATAATTTTTATGCAGTTATTCATTCTAATTCACTTTTTCAAAGCAATTATATTTATCCAGCATGTGGAATTGGCATTTGGCATTTATACAGCTTCCTTAATTATTTTCACTGTTAGATGTGTTATCTAGGAACTAAGCCTCTACATGTATGTCTGTTTTCCCAAAGTTCCACCTACTCAGTTTCCTCTCATGCTCTTCCTTCCTTTCTTTCCTGCCCTATTTGTCCTATCTTGATCCTGTTCTCTGTCATGGGTGTGTTTCCCACAGGTGTTTTCCTTTGATTTCTTGTTCAAAGACTTCATTGGAATTTTATCTTCATTCATTCTTAAAATTTACGTTCCACAGTATTTATTTTTAAATTTACCCTTATTTTCTTGTTTCTGCTTTCTCTCTTCTGGTTTGTCCTACTATTATTTCTTCTGAAATTTTTCCAACCCATTCAAAATTATTGTCTGTAAAAATATTCAACATCACATATTTCATAATAAAATAAAGTGAGCTCTATAAAATCAGTCTTTCCTGTGATAACTTTAAAATTGTTACTAATAACCAAGTGTGTGACACATTTTTTTTTTTATAGAGTTTTACCATAGTTTTCTTTTATTTCAGCTGCTAGACAAGGTTGGCATCACAAACACTTACATATATTCTAACCTGGACCCTTCTGCTCGGAAGATCAATGCAGCCAAGTTTCGGACAGGCAAAGTTTCAGTTCTTCTTGTGACAGATGTGGCTGCAAGAGGCATTGATATTCCTGAGCTGGACATTGTCATAAATTACAATTTTCCAGCTAAATCCAAGTTATTTGTACACAGAGTTGGTAAGTACTAGTTCTCATTACTTTTCCTATTAACGATAAAGTTCATTCCATAGTGCTGTGGCATGTACAGTATAATATTTACCATTCAGTTAATATATTATGTGATTTTGATGTTCTCTTTTTGTAAATAACTGTATCACATTTTTTATCTCTTAAATTTTCTCTCTGATGCTTGTTAATCATTCCTTCAGTGCAATAGAAATTTTTGTATTACTACCCAATTGTCTAGAGGCATGCGGTAGCATAGTTGGTTGAGGCACTATACTACAAGCCAGAAGGTCGCAAGTTCAAGTCCCGATGAGGTCATTGGACTTTTTTTCAGTTGACCTAATCCTTCCAGCTGCACTGTGGCCCTGGGGTTGACTCAGCCTCTAACAGAAATGAGTACCAGGAAATAATTAATTAATTTTCCTGGGGAGTAAACTGTGGCTGGCGCGTAAGACTGACAGCCTCTGTAGGTGGTGTCCAACTTCTTCCAGGACCCACCATCGCCCTGGGTTCGTTTCCTCAGCTGTCGGCTGTGCCCTGTGGCTAGATGCCAGTCCCCATACTGCTTCTTCAGTGCTCTGACTGTTTTTGCTGCAGCCTCCTCTAGAGACCACCTCATGCACTGCTGTCTCCACTGATCAGTGACCATCTTGGCTATTATCTCTTCTTGAATGGCCTCTGTCCTGGCTTGGTGGATATGCATCCAGGAGATGAGAGTGCTTCAGAGTACCTCATATTTGTCATTATTGGTGTTTATCCTGGCTTCTATCTTTTCTTGATTGGTGTCTATCTTGGTATACATCTTTTTTTGTTTGGCTTCCATCCTCTCTTGGTTGGTTTCCATTTTGGCCAGCATTTCTTCTTTGAGGAGTTCTTGGCTGGCTCTCATGTCCCTTGGATTGGTGTCTGTTTTTGTTTGGTTAGCTTCTGTTTTCTCTTGCTTCGTTCTTATTTCAACCATCAGGCATGCCATCATTTGTTCTGTCTCCATAGGCAGTGTCGCTGTTTATAGCTGTCTCCAGTCCAGCCACTTCTGACACCATTGTAACATGTATGAGTGACTGTTGACAGGATTTTGGATTGGAGATTGGATTTATTGAACTGTTACAGATCCATGACCACAGTAATTGTAATGCCATTGTTAATTTCCACACTTTGTAAATCACTAGAGCACATGCTAAGTCTTCCAGTTTGCATTGTTTTCACTAGTAGTTGCCCAGTAATGGCTCCAGCAATGGAATTCCTCAGCTTGCATGCTTAAGTCGTCTCTGAATGGCAGCTCCCTTCCAACTCTTTACTCTTGCAACTACAACTAAGTCTTCTCTTCACAGACTAACTGAATTTCAACTGAGCACTTCTAAACATGTATTGGTTATAACATCTCAGTTCAGACTGCACAGAAAAAACTCTTCCTCTGTTGCTGTTCACTTGTTTCCGCGGGAACACGTTTGCTTGAGAAGCTGTTGTCAGCAATGGCTCTTGTATACAAGGGGTAGTCAAAAAATTCCCGGAATGGTGGTATAGCACTAATGGTAGGACATATAGCAACGCTTACCTAATCACCTTCAAAGTAGGACCCTTGCGAGCGCACACACACTTGCTCCATCGGTTCTGCCATTGTTGGAATCAGCGCTGGAAGGCTTCTTTTGGAATCTTCCGGAGCTCAGCCATTGCATTCAATTTGATGGCCTCCATGGTTGCGAAACGTGTCCCCTTGAGGCCCATTTTCGGAGTAGGAAACAGCCAAAATCACTCGGAGCGAGATCCAGAGAGTACGGTGGTTGAGTGATGACAGAAATGTTTTTCTTGGCAAGGAATGCTGCACAACAAGCGATATGTGGCTCGGTGTGTTATCGTGATGCAGAAACCACTGTCCCTGCCACTTGTCGCGCCGCTTCCTCCAAACTGCATCGCGCAACCTCTGCAAAACTTGCACGTAGAAATGGCCAGTAACAGTACCAACTTCTTGCTCCAGCTCTGTGATGGTCATTCTTCGATCACATCAAACCAGTTGTCGCACTTTTCCAGTCATTTCTTCGGGTCTGGATGTCGAAGGTCTCCTGCTGCACTGATCATCCTCTAACGTCTCCTGCCCATTCTTAAACCAGGAAAACCAGTCATAAACTGCGGATTTCTTTAGTTCAGTATCACCATAAACTTACTGCAGGGCCGATAGCGTCTCTGAAACAGATTTTCCCAATTTGCATATGAACTTGATGCTCAGACGCTGTTTGAACTGTGACATTGCGCTGAATGACCAACACTCATGTCTAATTCAAATGGAACAGTAACAACAATGCACACTGAAACCTGTCCAGACCTGTTGCGCCTGCGAGCAGATGTGCTGAGCTTCCCACCACAATCTCCGTCTGCAGGGGAATTCTGGGAACATTTTGCCTGCCCTACATATTTACTTATTAAGAATCTGTTAAGCAGATGTTTCTTCATTTGCTTCGAGGTTGCTACCCAGCAACAGCTCTGCATGCCACAGTATGTCTGTACATGGCTCCCTCTACTATGATATAGTAAGAAATCACATTATTGATACGTGTAGAGTAATATCACCAGCCATACCTGGACTGTCTAGTAGTCCAGTATTAACATGCTTGTCTAGTACTTAAAAGGTCCCAGGTTAGATCCCAGCCATTGCTACTAATTAAAATACAGTGAATAAATAATGACAGCAGGTCATCTGGAGACAGGAATAGAGCCAGTTCTTGAAATGTTGTGTGTACCAAGTATACCGCAGAGAATGGATGATGTCCAACATTATATTAAATAAAATTTATCATATTCATTTTTTTAAATGTTTAATATACAGATAAATTGTTACTCTTCCATCACCATGAATTTCTTCTCTCATGTCTTCCTTTTATTTCAGTGAGTGCAACCAAACTGAAGTTATACTAAAGAAAATATTTATTGACCTGCAGGTCGGTGTGCTCGTGCAGGCAGAAGTGGAATAGCTTATTCACTTGTGGCAAATGATGAGTTTGCATATCTGCTGGACCTACATTTGTTTCTGGGTCGTCCATTTAATGCCTTACAAACCGAGGCAGCTAGTAAGGATGATGATTTCCCAGATGGTGTTATTGGACGTATTCCTGAAGTGTTACTGGATGAAGAACACAGTGAGCTGAAAGTTTGGCATGAAACAGAGAATGATCTGGTTAGTGGAAAGAAATGTATGTACAGCATGAGGGAAGCTCAAACCCAATTGCAAGCTGGAGCAGTGGGAAACCTCATCTTTGCTGTGTGACATTTCCACATTCATGTGGGCTGTCAAGTAACCAAACCTCCCTTCTTCTTTGAAATACCTGTTTAAGATTTCTTTAGGTAGTGGTGGATTTGATCATTAAATTATGGAAAATCTGAAAGGGAGGAAATTTTAACACTGTGAATATTAATTAGTTACTATAGGAATCTGACGATGGTGTATAACACACAGAGATATTGGGTTTTCGGACTTTATCCATCATCCTGGTTTTTAAGATAACCAAGAAAAAACACGACATTTTGGAAACTGGATCTGTTTCCATCCTCAGGTGATGTAAAACACCTCTTCTGTTGGGTCCCTTAGAAAGAGCTAGCCTCAATCACTGGACCAGTGACTGAGGACAGAAACAGATCCAGTTTCCGAAACGTCGTGATTTTCTTAGTTCTCTTAAAAACCAGGACGATGGATAAAGTCTGAAAACCCAATATCTCACTGTGAATATTGACGTAGGATCATTGATGCTGAATATCAAATTGGGATTGCAGTGCATATTTCTTTGTGAAAGTTTTTCTTCCTCAGTTTCCTTCTGTGATCTTCCTTTCTTCCTTCCTTTGTGGCATCTTTCCTCTCATGTTATTCCCATCTTGCTGTCTGTCTTCTTGGATGCTTTCTTCTTAATTTCATCTTCAGAATCTTCTTTTGAATGTTGTCTTTGTTAAAACATACCCATGCAGTCTTACAGTAATTGCTGTTTATGCACATGGTGTATCTTCTTATTTTTTAAGGCGAATATGAAGAAGGTATGTGCTAATGCCTATAGACAGTACATCCGCTCAAGGCCTGGAGCTTCTGTGGAAAGCGTAAAGCGTGTCAAGGGCATCAATCCTAACAGTTTTGCTATTCACCCAGTATTTCTAGTGCAAGATGCAAGTCAGTCTAGTTCTTCAGATATACTGGAAAAGATGAAGAACTACAGACCTAATGGGGTAATACTGAATAAGTGTTTACGAGTAGAAGTATCGTCATATATTGTCTCTACTTTCTTCTTACAGTATAGCTGTCTGAACAGTATAACATGTATCTTTCCATTTTCATTGGTACCATAAAACTGACCAACAAATATTTTTTCAATTAGTGCATATACATTTGTTCAAATTTGTATTGAGTATTATTTATTCCTGTTAAGGGAATGGAATGATTTTATTTTATAAATGACATCTTTTAAGTATGTTAATATGCTTGGATTTATTTCATTGTATTACAGTCTTATCCTAATGGCACTGATATGCTGATGTCATAATCTGTGATTATATACCAGAATATTACATTATGTACCTGGATATTTAGTGTTTAAATGTCTTATTATGAAGGTGGCCTGATATTAAAGATGCAAGTGTTTGTTATACATGGCCTGTGCACAACCTCTTAATGTCACTTGCATATATTGGTATGTCGGGTAGAGGAGAAGTAGCCGTGCTAGTGTTGTTCTGCATCCATGTATCTAAGCAGGTTAGTGAGTGTTTATGATCAGAAGGTTTTCAGCCCAAAGGAAATGTCTGTGTGGTGCAACAAATTTAATCATGGTCGAATGGCATGGAATGATGATCCACAGAAATGGAGCAGACAAAGGACCTCGCAACTGATGCAAATTGCGTCATTGTCGAAGGTTTGATAAGGGAAGAAATTGCTGAAGTGACAGGTATTGCAAAAAGTACTGTTCATGAAACCATCTCAGATTTAAACTTCAGTAAAGTATCTTCTTGCTGGGTTCTGAAAATACTCACAGAGGAGCACATAAAGAGAAGAATTTTTGCCATTACCAAGATGAAGGAGAATTGTTCATGGAAAGATGGGTTTATAGGATCACCTCAGAGTCGTAAAGAAATGCTATGACTTGGAAACATCCTCATTCACTCACTATGGAAAAAATAAATATTGAGCCATCTTTGAAAAAAAAGCAATGGTGACCATGTCCTGAAATTGTGAAGGCCTCCTGCTGTGTGAATTTCTCCCATCAAAAACAATCATCAGCAACAAATAGTGTGAAACTCAAAAAATTATGTGAAGCCATTAAATGAAAAAGAGCAGGATGATTAACCGCTGGAGTGAGGCTTCTGCATGATGGGGCGTGACCTCACATTCAGCCCAGGCAGCGGCCTGGTTCCAAAAGTTGAAGTGGAAAGTTCTGCAGCATCCACCACATAGTCCTGATTTAGCGCCATCAGATTTCTACCTCTTCAGGCCATTTAAGAACTTATCAGGAAAAATATTAGAGGCCTAAAATGCATTGCGAAAAACAGTTGTGTGATACTTTACATCCCTTGGAAAGGAACACTGCCATGGAGGAATGATTAAACTTGTGAACCGATGGTATAAATATCTGAATGCTAACGGTGACTACATGGAAAAATAAACAATGTAGTGTTTCTTGACTTCATTAAAGATTTTTTCTTTCACAGTAAATATGTTAATGTAATTTGATGCTGTACCTTTAAATTTGGACTGCCCTAATACAAATATGATTTTAATATTGTGATATAAATAATAATGAGGCTTACCAGTGTCATTAAAATACTTCTGTAATACACTGTTAAACTTGAATCAAATGTAAACTGTAATCATACCAGCTTTCGCACTCAGGTGGGAGAGGCAGATGCTCCTGGCATCATCTCAGGCTAACTGGTAGTGACTGTGTTATCTTAGTAGTTTCAGTTTCAGCAGTTTTGTGGTGGTTCCTGCTGACATGTTTGAAACATGATCTCCTGTGCAGAGCACCTCAGGGCTGTTTTTGATAAGAATGTTCAAGTCTGCCTCTAATTTCATGCATTTCTCTTCATTGAGCACTCAGTTTTTTCTATTCTTGTCCAATAATGACTGCATTAATTTGTTTACAATCTTATAAATACTTGTAATTTTCTATTTGCAATTGTAATATTCTCAAATTTACATTGTAATTCTCTTTACTTTTCCTACACAATAGCACAGTTATTATAGAAACAGGCTGTGGGCTGAATGGCCAAGGAATTGGGGTTCAGTTCCCAACAGGGGCAAGAGACAGCATCCAGACTGTCTCTGAGGTTCACCCAGCCTAGTGTGCAGTGGGTACTGGGGCCTCTTTCAATGGGAGTGAAGCAGTAGGAGTGTGAAGGTGACCACTTACCTCCAAGTTGTGTCAAGTTCAAGAATGGTGGTGCTATAAAAATACAAAATATATACTCTGCTATATATGCCAGAAATTCAGAAATTATGTGACTGCATAGTGGGAGAGGAGGGAAGAAGCATATAAGACTCCAGTATTCTGATCTGTGATGCCATGTAGTCAGGCAAATGGGTACCAACATTTTGGAGGAACCTGTTAATTCTGTCCCCAGGCCACTGGGGCCTTTGACCTGACTTCATAAGAGAAGCTCTTACTTCAGAAAATGCCAACAACTTGATTAGTGGTGAATGTGGGACACTGTAATATACCCTGTCCACCAGCAATAGTTTTCCAATTTCCTGTATTTAGAAACGCTACTGTAGTTCATACCTCACTGTTGTGGTCCAGAAGTTTGTTTTGTGAAATCCTCAAACCTAGCCGTACCCAGTGTAACATACACCATTCTAGCAGATCTTAAAGGTTATTAATTAAATACCAATACATCTGATTTATTTATTCTTAGGTTTCCTTTCAGTTGAAGCATTTGTTTGTATGACTTAGCAAATGGATTAACTTTCCACAGCATCTCATCCAATCATTGCATTACTTCAGTCATACATGTTTGGTTTAGTTGGTTTCCAAGCCATTTTGTTATTGCTTCAGCAGAATGGAAAATATAAAGTCCATATCCTGGCTTATTTGCCATGTTGGATATAGCAGTGAGACCAAATGGTAAATTTGGGTGTGTATCCAGAAAGAATATGGACCATTTCCAGGTGGCAGTTTAATCTCTGTGCCCATTGATGCAAACATCGTTGCTGAGTTGTACTCGCTTTTATGTTTATCTGTAGTTTTCTATTTCACATGTATCCCCTCACCTCCCATAATAGAGCAATCAGGTGGCACCCCAATTGGTGCTCCTGTGAATTTGTTCCAGCTGGTGAAGAATGGAAACATTATTAAGCAGTTTATATACATGTTAACATCATTTCATAAAGAAAAAAGGCTAGAGAGAGTCTGTTCACATTTCTTTTTCTTTCTTATCCTCTTTTTTTTTTTTAACCATAAATCTAGTTTCTTTGTAATGTACTTGTGATTATTCTTAATGCCATAAGCCTAGATAACTTCCGTGGACTTTTGACTTCTAAACACTTTATTTCAAATGACTATCTTTTGAATTGTCAAAAATTTTCAGAGCCATGAAAATAGATATTGTGTCACCTGTAAACATTGGCTAGAACAGGAATTCTTATATGTTTTAAACATACAAAATTACTTAAGTGCATCTCCATTGTCATGACTTTGACTTGATTTCTTTTCAGACTGTATTTGAAATTGGTCAGTCCTCTAGATCCCGTGCATACACTGTGATGAAATCAACTCGAGCTAAACATCGCAGTTTGATAGTGAACCATAAGCGGAAACTTGAGGATAAAGAGAAAGAAAACTTGAGTAAGTTTAAACAGTTGCATAAGAACCAGTGTCAGTCACAGTACTCGAAGGAACTTCACAGATAGTCACAGACAAGAAGCAGTAAACATTGACTTTCTTTAGTGTTGCCCTTTCATGTGCTGTTTGGCAACACTTATAACCATACATTTTTGTTTATGTGGGCATGTATTTTTAGAACTGTCATATATTACATCATGTATTGCGTCTTTAAATCAATTTGTAAATGTTGTGCTTTGTGCTTCTAGTCAGCAGGAGCAGTGAAAGGAAGTCAATGATGGCAAGTAATGATGATGACATTGCAGACACGTTTCACAATATTATTGCACCTAAGAAACGTAAACATGATTCTCAGACGGTACGGAAAGAGAAAAAGAGAAAAGTTTTGGTGGATGAGATGCATTACATTCCATACACAGCTCCAGATCACCATACAGAGCAAGGGTGGGTATGTTTGTCAGCAGAGCTCAACAAACCCACTCATTTTCTCATCCATGATAAGTGGAAAATCAAGGCCATCAAGTGTAAAATGTTTGAATTTATGCCTTAATATTCTCTCCTATTCTCCTCTTGTTTCCCCACAGTTACTGAATACTAAATCATATCTTGTACAGCCATTATAAGTGTGTTATGTGACCGTAAGTAGGTTGATATGGCACAATTACAATAGCATGAGTAGGTACAGCTTCTTTTGGAGAAATGTCTGGCAGGTAGAATTTTGTCATACTGGTGAACTGAGCCACCATTTGTTCACCCCTGTTTATAAGAGTTTTAAAACTCTGTAATACTATAAAGAACAACAGTAATCACAATTAGATGGTATTTCCTAACATGTTTAGGACTGTCGTATAAACTACTGATGCCAGGTAATTTCATTAATAGAAGCCAAACGCTGGAGAAATCAACATATGACATGCATATTTTGGGGAATAAATGAGAAGGCATATAGAAGGATTACATATATATAATTTAGAGAAGTGGTTCTCAAACTTGTGACTGGAGAGCAATATAAATGCAGGAAAATTGTTCCGTCTACCATTCCTATCACAGGCCTGCCTGATCACCGACTTCCTTCTGCTACATAATCCTGATGAAAGGATTTATAAGTCGTACTAGTTATGAATGGATTTACTAGGTACAGTTGCCATTTTACTTCATTGTCAAAGTAAAATCTCATTAAAATAGTGGTATTATATTTGTCAGCTGTCAGTTGGTAATCACTGTTTTAATTATTGCCATTAGTTTCAAGGACAGGTGTGGATGTGGTCTAACTTCATGGAAGTACTTCCCTAAGTTGTATTCTTTTCATCTGTACCAGGCAGAGAGTAAAAACTATACTAGAATCCCCATTATGAGAATTTGGCTCATGACTAGAATAATTAGCAGTGTGATAAGTGCATTAGTTGGAATCAAACTTGTCCTAACAAACTGAAACAAAATCCGTCATTCAAATGACCATCTCAGTCATCATCAGCCCATATTTTTGTAAATGTAGTACTATTTATATTTATTTTCTGGTTTGTACATAAATTATTAAAATTTATTAGATAAAGGATTAACTGTGCAGATTTTTGTAAGTTTTTGATTTGTTTCATTCTGGTCCGTCACACTAACAATTACAAATATAAATCACTCTGTCCAATGTGACCTGTAAGTTTTTTACTACATGAAAACCTAACACCCTTACATGTTTCGGTCTCACACACACTTATATGATGGTGGTTTCCTATTTGTGGTGATGTTTGCGCTCTGAGGATGGTCCACAGAGACCGAAACATGTAAGGGTGTTAGGTTTTCATGTAGTAAAAAACTTACAGGTCACATTGGACGGAGTGATTTATATTTGTATTTGTAAGTTTTATTTAGATATTGGCTATCCTAATAAATTTTTGCATAACACAAATTCAGTTAACATTTTGTATAATATCTTTCTCCTAACTGAAACTTTGTAATCAATAAATTCTTGAAATACTGTGCCATTATGCTTCCATTTCTTCCCTTCTTATATCCTGAATTCATAAAATTTCATTGATTATCAGCCTGTTATATTAGAAATTGCATTCACCAACAATCAAATGAACTTCTGAATTTATATTGTCAGAATAACATCTGATATAATTTGATGAATGTAAAAGTATTAATTTGAGGTAAATGTCTAAATGAAAACAAACATAAGAGTATGGTTTACTGATGTGGGATGTAGGGTGATGATGGTGTGGATGTCTTGGTTAGGGAGGAATTGAGTAGTTCGTTCCCCATCCCAAATCAGCAGTTTAAATCCCACGGTGTGTTGGAGGGCTCAAGGTTCACAAGTGACTGAGGGAGGAGGATTCCAAACATTGGGCTGCCTATGAGGTAATTGAAACTCATCACTGAAGGGCTGTCCAGTAAACACTCTAGGAACCAGCTGGCCCTGGACAGGAGGCAACAGGGACACTGACTGGCCACTGCATGTTTGTATGTCAGCTCCATAGTGGGTCCCTTGGGAAGTGCCACATACAAGATGTGGAAAGGAGAAATAATTTTCATACCACATACTTTGTCAGTGCCCAGTTGTGGCTAAGCATAGGGTAGAGATCTTCCATAGTAAAAAAGGGTTTGGCTATAGCATTAGAGTTAGGACATGTTCAAGGATCATAGCAATATTTGTACTCACAGTGGATCCAGCAGTTGTCTGAATGTTTGGGTGACTGGATGTCATCTCCCCAAAGTCTGGAACAATACCAGTGATTTGTTGATGATAATCATAACTGATGTGTTCATAATCGAAGTTTATTTTTTTTTATAACAGTTTTTCGGTAAACAACTTTGAACTTGAGGCATCCAAAGCTAAGTTGGATTTGACTGCAGACAGTGAGGAAACATTAAGACAGCAACAGAAATTAAAACATTGGGATCGGAAAAAGAAGAAAATGGTTGCTGTTAATATGGTTAGTAACTGAGCTTACTACATGCTTTATGTATAAGATATTTTTGTCCATTGAGCTCCCTCCATTCCTGTGTTTCAAGCTTGTTGCTTTTCAACCATAACTGTTTTCTATAGCACAGTAAGCAATATGTCCACTGCTGTTTCAGTAGTTTAGATTCATATTGTCATACCTTGCGCTCTAATTGTCTTAAAGAGACAATTTGAGTGGCATTATGTTCCTGTGAATGAATATAATGGGTATGTTACAGGATGATTCCAAAGTAGTTTCACTTCCATTCCAGATGCTTGCAAAGAATGTTAATGTGAATGTAATTTATTGAGGACATAATGCCATTTAAGAGCTAATGTGATTTTTTGTTCAATGAATGCAGTGCAAAATATAAAGGCCTGAATTTTCTTAAAAATTACGTCTTTCCCAATTAGTAGTTATGAGCAACACTAGATCTCCCTTAATCTACATCACCCACCACAAATACTCATTGCCTGATTTATTGGTCATTTAAGTTCCCCATATTGGATGTCTGTCACAAGGTGTGATTGACCCTTTGACATGACAGTGCAACCCCACACAGTGCTTGTTGGACAAAAAGGTTGTTGCAGTCATTTTGCTGTGAATATCTGGGCCTCTGAAGTATCATTTAGGAGGTTGCTGATTCCACAATAAGAGAGAAGTGGAACTGGCTATTGGTGAATGATTGTGAATGAAAGAGCCTGATTTCTACCCCACTGGAATCTGTAAACTCATGCCAAGATGGAACAAATGCATCAATGTACTCAGGAATTATGCTGAAAAATGATGATACTTCAGTGAAATAACTGAGCTACATTTATGTTGTAATGACTTCTCATGTAATTTATATAGCCTTGGGATCCTTACCTATTGAACAACCTTTATAAATAATCACTTTGAAGTACAATGCTTCCATATCCAGTTTTGTATATGGAATCACTCAAAGATGCTGTGAAATGTGTTCCATACTCTTGCCAATACGTATGTACTGTAGCCATGACTGTTAAAGCAGTGTGCAAGTATTGTAGGTTTTCAGATATGATTTGAATCCTCATTCCCAGTCCTTTTTTTAAGTACATAAGTAAATTTTAATTCCTTAATTTTAATGTTTTTGTTTCCTTGATGCATATTGTGATCTTGACAAGGAAAGCTGCCATATACCAGGTGAAGAACTTCTATTTCTGATATCGGTAAATGAACCTATATTTTGTTGAGGTATACAGAATATCAAAAAACAACATTTGGAAGATGTGTGTACTCTGATTTAGAGAACACCTTTCCACTCTTTTCTCACTTACTGTGAGTAGTTATTAATGTTATTTTTTTAGGATAAGAAAGTGAAGAAAATTCGTGATGAGTCTGGAGCATGGATCCCAGCCACATACAAAAGTAAACGGTATGCTCAATGGAAGGAGAGAATGAAGGTAGAAGAGGATTTTGCAGCAGACAGTGAAGATGATGGTGACGATGATCATGGAGATCAAAAGAGAAACCAGTTACGTGGTATGTTTAAAATACATTTCATAGATGATGTATGAAATTTTATTATACAGAGGTCATCATTCTGCCTCTTCAAGCAAAGTCTTCGTTCTGGAAATATGTATGTTGTGGTATACTCCGGTTTGGTGAAATTTGTAACAGTCCAAGGAGCCTTAGCCATCTTTCAATATAGTATATGAAATTCCTGACAACCTGACTGCATTCGCTAACAATGTGAGGTTGACTGGTCACGCTTTTGCTTTTTACTCCGAATGGTTGTACATTTAAATCCCAGCCCAGCAACTGGCTGTCCTGACTTTTGGGTTTTGTGGTTTTCCGCACCTCCTCCAGACAGATACCTTGCTAGTGCTTCAAATTAGGCCACAGCAATTTCCTGTCTTTATTTTTATATTTGATTACTAATTAATCATTCTCTCATTTTATGCCAAGTGATTGAGAGCTTTATTACTTAAGTTATAAACACTTAAATGTATTGCATTCATCTGATTTTAAGTCACTGCAGTTGTTATATTGTCACGACATATGGGCGTGAAAATAATAACGGAGTTTGAGTTAGATGATTGGATTTATTAACATTTTCTTGTACAGTCACTCATAATTACAATAAATGACTGCCTAGGACTCGCTCCCTGCTGATCTGATCTGCTCTCAGTGCTGTGTTCAGAAGACTCATTATTGGTCCTTACTGTGAACCAAATTAATCCAGTCCACACCTTACCATATTATTTCTCTAAGATACATTTTAGTACTATTCTCTCATCTATGCATAGGTCTTCCAAGCGGGCTGTTACCTTCACTCTATGCACTTCTCATGTCCCTTGTGTGCTACATGTCATGCTCATCTTGTCCTCCTTCATTGATGATACTAATAGTATTTGGTGAAGGGTACAAATTATGAAGTTGCTCATTATGTAGAGTTCTCCATTCTCCTTTCATGTCAACCCTGTTAGGTTAAAATATTTTACCCAGCACCAGTTCTTAAAAGCCCTTGATCTTCCATGTAGGTAAAATTATAGTTTGTAAGATTTGAGGCTTTCACGGCGGTGACTATGAAGAAAGCAGTCTTCTGGGATTTGGCACCGTGTATATGTGGTGTTAACCGACGTTTCGGAGGAACGTATCGCCCCCATCTTCAGGGTAGAAGAAAAAGTATAAGAAATCTGCAAGCNGTTTGTCAGTTTTGTTGTTTTGCTTTTTATATCTCACTGTATGTCCCTGTAATTTCTATATTCTGGAAGGATTTGAACCTTCTTAGCTTATATGTTTGAAACTTAAAGAAAAAGTGGTAGTGGTGTGCCACTGCTTAATAATTACTCAGCAGAATATGTGAAACTTCTTGGAGGAACTTCTGTCCCTGTCTTCAGGGCTACATCTAATCCTACTCACTTTGACCTTGAAGAAGGGCAAGACATCTACAGGATTGCACATTATCGCAACCTGGATGACCACGATTTGAATACTCACTGCTATGAAAGCCTCAAATCATCTAAGTTATGTTTTTTGTTCCCAACCAAAATTTATCCATTTTGCACTGCTATCTTATTGCCACTAGGCTTCAACCATTTTAACTAAATGCAGGTGTCAAATGTGAGAAAATACTGTTACCTATGTAAGCTGGAATATGTATTTTATTTATGAATGCAGTAGTATTACAGATATCTCAGCTTTTGTTTTTGACGTTTTGTGTTGCTTGTACTGCTTGGTAATACAGTGGTAGAATTATTTTGTAATAGCTAATTTCCAAATCTTTTCCTCCATCTAAAAGACATGTTTACTTCACTACATGTAGTTAATAAGCCTGTTTATTTAGTTGTCTGTCTGATTATTACTAGAATAATGTCATAGAAGTCTAATGCAATTTACGAACATGCATGTTTTTTATTTTCTCTCCTTAGGTTTGAAGACTTACCCCAATACTCACTGGGGCCGACACAACAAAAAAGTTGAAAATAAAGTGAAGTCTGAATTGAAACGGCCTGATCAAATTCTAAAGGCTAGAATTGAACAAGAAAAGAAGAAAAGAAAACAAAGAAGAAAATGTAAGAGATCAAAGAGGAAGAAGTAGGTGTTTTATTATGATGTGTACAAAATCATACAGCTTATTTGTTTGGAACTACAATAAGGTAATGTCTGTGGTAGATTCTCAAGGATTCTTATGATGGTGTATAATACCGAGAGTTACTGGGTTTTTGGGTGGGGGCACGCGGTAGTGTAGTTGGTTGAGGCACTATGCTACAGGCTGAAAGGTCATGGGATCAAATTCTAAAGAGGTGGATTCCTTCAATTGATCTAATCCTTCCAGCCGCACTATGGCCCTGGGTTGACTTAGCCTCTAACAGAAATGAGTACCAGGAATATTCCTGGGGGAAAGGGCAGCCAGTGCATAAGACTGACAATTTCACCGCCATCTGTGAGCCTATTGTCTAGAAAATATGAGAACGTCAACATCTCACAACCCTATGGGCCTCCATGGCCTGTTACAGGGATAGCTTTACTTTACTTACTGGGTTTTTGAACCAGTGATTTGAGGTTAGCTCTTTCTAAGGGACCCAACAGAGTAGGTGTCTCCCCCCACCCCTCCCCACTTCAGTTTAGAAACAGACCTAGTTTCTGAAATGTGTTTTCTAGTTTCTCGGATACTGGATGATGGACAAAGTCCAGAAATCCAGTAATTATAAATATTTGTGGTGTTTACCCTGTCTAATTAGCAGAAACTCAGTGTGTTAACAAGCAGTGAATGAGTTAAAAGCAGTTCCAATCATGTTTGCAAATTTTGTACAGTATTTAGCAGAGCCTTTAAATTAGTAATAATGTACAGTTGCATAACTACACATAGTTTGTGATTTGCAGTGGAACTCGTAGTTTTACTTTCTTGTAATTCTGTGTAATTGGCTTCTAAAATAAACTATTGTTGCCTGGCCTGCACATGTCTATAATGTGAGACCCATCTTTTTACCTTTCGATACATCCTGGAAGTAGCTCAGCTGACTCTGAAGGCCAGTGTTGTCTGAGAACTCCCTAAAACCTTTTCCAAGCGTTCCTGCACCTTTATAATACATGTCAATTTCTCACATGAACCAGGAGCTTGAATAGCTCAGTCGATATAGCAACTAGCTACAGGCTGGACGACCAGAGGATCAAAGTTCTAGTCCCAGTAGGGTCAAAAATGTTCTCTTCTACATGTTGTCCGGGCTGGATCTGGGGCCCATCCAGCATCCTATCCAATGGGTACCCACGGTAAAGTGGCAGGGGCGTGAAGCTGACCCCTCACCTCCACCTATTGCCAAGGTCAAGAACACATTGGTCTATACATCCACTCCCGCATGCGCCTTCAAGGCATAGTGCTTAATTAGTTAATCACAGGAACAACTCTACCTTTTATTACCAGTTTAGTTCAGTGCTGCACGGAAGGAGATGAGAAGTTAGTGAGTTCAGTTCGGTACAGAGCAGATGAGTGAGCTCTGAGTCAGTTCAGTTCAGTACGGTGCAGAGAAGAACACATTGGTCTATACATCCACTCCCGCATGCACCTTCAAGGCATAGTGCTTAATTAGTTAATCACAGGAACAACTCTACCTTTTATTACCAGTTTAGTTCAGTGCTGCACGGAAGGAGATGAGAAGTTAGTGAGTTCAGTTCGGTACAGAGCAGATGAGTGAGCTCTGAGTCAGTTCAGTTTAGTACGGTGCAGAGAAGGTAGAAGAAGAGGTGAGTACCTGAGTGGGCCAACAAGTGGACAAGGAACTGACCTTAGGAGCATAAGTAGTTACAAATGCCAAGGCAGTAGCAGATCCAAATATGAATAGGCATCACAGTATAATATAAATGCTTACTGAGCAAATTGGCTTAAGTGAGGACTTCCTTGATTTTCCTCTCTCTTCAGGCAGTTACCAGAAAGTAACTGCTATTGTAACTACTTCCCTTCAAGGGTATATGAATGTAGTCTGTGTTACTGACAGCATCATTAAATAAACCATAAATAAATGTATGATGTATACCACTTTTTCATCATATTCAGAAGGTCTGGAGCTTGATTCCTTTAACTGTCTTTCTTGATCAATGTTGTCTGTGTACAGGCTGTTGAGAGGGCAGGCTCTACTCTGTCCAAGAAAATGCTGTGTTAATACAGTCTTGCAACCCACAATAATGGAAATTCCATGGAACTACATGGGGTTCCACTGTATATTTTAAATAGCCCAATAATGCATAAAGAAACTGAAGCTGGCATGTAATATCAGGAAAGCCAAGTAGAAATATATTGTAACATGCCATCTAAACATTACTGTATCAGATGATATTATAACAGCAATATAATTATAATTGATACAAGAATGTGGGATTATCAGTTGATGTAATCTAAATTTATTTTCTTGACTTGCTTTCATCTTTATCTCCAGAATTATATCAGCACCTTCACAATCTCACAATGGATGATGGGATGGGCTTGGTTTATTTTCTGTCAATCATTATTCATTGCAATCTTGTTATGCAGATAAAATTTTTAAAATGCCTTCAGATTTCTTCATATTGAAAATGACACAATTTATGATTACGTTATCAAGTATAATGTATCCAAACTTGAGATTTCACTATATATATATATATATATATGGGCACGGGGTAGCAGAGTTGGTTGAGGCACTATGCTAAAAGCCGGAAGGTCGTGGGTTCAAGTCCTGATGAGGTCATTGGATTTCAATTGACCTAATCCTTCCAGCCGCACTATGGCCCTGGGATCGACTCAGCCTCTAACAGAAGTGAATACCAGGAATTAATTACATAATATTCCTGGGGAGTAAAGCGCGGCCGGCGCGTAAGGCTGACAACCTTACCGTCATCTTTGAGCCGATTATCTAGATCAGCGTTTCTCAAACTTTTCTGAAGTGGGGACCACTTTTATAAGTCAGAACAGTTCTGCGGACCACCTTACTCTTGTTCCCTTCGAATGAAAAGTTATCATTTTTTTAGCATGTTTTAATACCAGTATACCTATATTTTAAAATAGAATTAATTAAAATTAATCTAATTCAATTAATTTTATATTAGTATTAAGTAATTAAGTTGATAGAAGAAAATTCATATTCTTTTTTAATAACTCAAGGCTATTAGAATTTGGATAATCTTTAACTTATTAACTAAAAAAATAAATAAATGTTGGTACTCACATTAATGAGATTGGTGAGCCTGCCGATTCTTGCACAGTTGTTCTATATTTGGATGTAGCTGGTAAGCTTAAGTCGGAGATTGTCACATACATCGAGTCGATTTCAATACTTTGTTTTTATTGGACTTAGTGATAAAAACCCTTTCTCACACAGATAAGTAGAAGTGAAAGACGATTGCCGTGTGCAATTTCGAAACTCTGAGATTATCAGCTATAGTGTGATATGCAATTCATTTGAATTTTATTTTTTCTTCTGTCTTTTTTGAAGGACCGCAAGGGCACACCTCGCGGACCATAATTTGAGAAACGCTGGTCTAGATAATGTGGGACCATCAGTGTCTCACAGCCCTATGGGCTTTCATGGCCTGTTACAGGGATAGCTTTACTTTTTTACTTTACTTACGTATATGTGTATATTGTATATATCATACAATAGAATCATTTCAAGAATGCTTCATGAAATCATTAAATTTGCTACACCCTGATATATCATCTGTGGAATTTGGTATTCCTGTAATAATGACAGCTTTATGTAGCTGTAACCTTTATCAGTTTTTTAAGTTGAATCCCAGATGACTTCTCAGTAAATTAAACTTTACTGTACTACCAGATAAGGGTATGCTACAACATTCCTGTTCAGAAAGCAGATGAATGCTCCATTTACAATATAGCACAAGCAAATATAGTTTAGGGAGTGGTGGTTGTTAGTGCTTCAGTAGCAACAACCCACTCTTCAGGAATGCATCCTTCCCTCCATCATATTGTACACAACATTGCAACCCTGCACATGCACATGCACACGCACACACACACGCACACACACACACACACACACACACAGTACATACAACCAACTGTGAAGGGACACAGCCATCACTGGGACTCACAGCAAGATTGTAAACAATAAAAAAATCTGTTATTTTTAACAAAACATGTTTTAAATACTAATGTTTTACCCCTACAAGTCAATACATGGGAAGCATTTCCTTTTAAGTGTTGGTCACCTTCCAGTGATGTCCATCATTGGCTGACACATTTAAAGACTCTGATTTATTATTAAAAAACACCTGATGGAATTCAATCCTAATTTATATGATATAAATTGGGTTAACCTGGTAAAAGTTCGGGTCCAGTGGAGTGCTCTCGTTCTGGCAGCGTCGAATTTCGTTTTCAGTGAAACAATTTGTTTTACCTGTACGAGGGTTATGCTGAATGTAGTGAAGAGTATGTTTTCCTGTGTTGTAACGCCATATTGTCTAGGGAAAGCCTGAACATATTGCTTCCATCTTCAGGGTCGAATGTTAATGAATCTTCTTACTGGCTTTTTGCTTGTCGTATTCGGCAGCCCCGAAGGCGGAGGCAGTCAGTTCTTCCAAAGCATCAAAATTTCGCCCAACTACACAGCCTTATAACCCAGAAGTCGTACTCTTCGTAATAGTAATCACTGTGAGAACCTCAGATTTGTCATCGTATATTCCCATCTGCGTTGATACAGTATTATTATTATTATTTGTTACATATACTTTCAGTGTTCGCCTGTTATAGGCCACTTACTGTTGGCAATCACTTAAAGGAATTAAATTATTGTTATTATTATTATTATTGTTGTTGTTGTTGTTGTTGTTGTTGTTGTTGTTGTTGTTGTTGTTGTTTTAATATAGGCCAACCTGCCTGAACGTAGGATTCCACAAGTGCCGGCTTGCATGTGTCAGTATGTAATCTGCAGTGTAGACCGTGCGCTTGTGTGAGTGTGTGACAAGAGAAATGAGCTCACACCTATCTTTTCCCCTATGCCAACAAATTTACGAACCTCAACATTGCATGAGCGTTAAAATGTATAAGTGTAAAAGGCTGGATGGCCATTGCCTATGACATTCTTGTATATACATTTATTTTGTAAAAATAAAAAATAGACGTAAAATTGAAAAAACTTGAACAAGAAGGTCGATAACAGGATTCCTGGCTAATCGTATATGAAAGGAAACCGGTTGGTGTTGTATGTGTGTTTACTTAATTCCACCGATATAAGGCAGAAACGGCAGTATGGTTGGAAATTACACTTCCACCAATTAACACCCTCAGAAAGCAAGCGTCGAAACTGTGATGTAGGCGTCGCGACGCTAATAGTGTGCGTAGGCAGTATTTTTATAGGTCAAGATGGGAGTCTGATAGGTTTGAATATACAATTGCATTTTAATTATAGCGTTAAAGTAGAACAGCGGATGGGCAAGTTGGTTTTTAGGCCAATATGGCTGTGTCATAGATTTGAATACAGTTACATTTTGGTGATAGCGTTAAAGTAGAACAGCGGGTGGCAAGTAATATTGCAGATATGGATATATGTATACTACTTACTGCAACACTGGTCGCTCATCTGCGAACCAAACTATACCGGTATTATTCGTCGTCATAACACCGTGCTCGACCGGTTATGAAAGCCTTCGTAGTGTAAGAAACAATGAAAGTTCGAGTAAATCAAACTGTCATGTGCCACGAAGATGGACTTCGGCCGGGTCATCTCATAATCAACGGGATGAAGAAAGTTCGCTGCAATCGTCGACATGGCTGCGCTCTTTGAAAATGTACCCCGCCTCAGAGGAGGTAAGGAACGTGAGGAAGTAAGGAAGGAGAAGAGGATTAAGTACGACCACATTGCCGACCAGTATCGGCAAAAAGGATGTGATGTCTTTGTGGACGCTTTCATCTTTGGAGAATTAGACGGATGGGTTCTGGTCAACGAACGAATACGTAACTGCTTAAGCTCGGAACACACTGCTGGCGACTGACGACACGCCTGATGTGCATGGACGTGATTCGACATAGTCGAGATGTGTATATGTAATATTTTTTTTTATTTATTTAAATTTTAGCAATCAGAACATTACATAATTCTATAAGCTAAAGTGCTGATTACTCATTAGATATACTAATGACTGGTGGCATGAACAGGTTGATATCCAGCGAAATCACCTGTATAATCTATAATACGTAATATTGCCATGGCAAAAGCTGCATTTAGCAAGAAGAAGAATCTTTTTACCAGCAAATTGGACTTAAATTTGAGGAAGAAACTAGTGAAATGCTACATTTGGAGCATAGCTCTCTATGGGGCTGAAACATGGACACTTAGGGCAGTAGATCAGAAACATCTGGAAAGTTTCGAAATGTGGTGTTGGAGAAGGATGGAGAAGATCAGTTGGACCGATTATGTGAGAAATGAAGAAGTGTTAATTAGAGTCAGTGAGCAGAGGAATATCCTACATGAAATAAGAAAACGGAAGGCTAATTGGATTGGTCATGTTTTACGCAGAAACTGCCTTCTAAAAGAAGTTATCGAAGGAAAGATAGATGGGCGGATAGAAGTGACAAGAAGACGTAAGAAGATGCTGGATGACCTTGGGGACAGAAGAGGATACTGTCATTTGAAGGAGAAAGCTCTAGATCGCATTAAGTGGAGGAATTGTTTTGGAAGAGACTGTGGACCTGTCGTCTTGACAGATTACTGATGATGATGATGATGATGATGATGATGATGATGATGTAATATGTGACAGGACGGAAACTGAGATCAAGAAGGAGGAAGGAGGAGGATATAGATACGCCAATTTTGCTGTTAGGTGTTTATGCATGGAAGGATCATGTTAAAAATGTTCTATGTGTCATAATCTGCGTAAGTGCCCCTTCTCTTTCTTGTCTGGAAGTGATATACACGTACGTTCGTATAGAGACTTAGGGCCCACAAAGAGGCGTAGCCTAGGATGTTCCGCCCTACAACTATTGTTTTCTCCTGAAAACTGAATAATTTCAAATATGTGTAAATAAAGGAAGTCTGTACTTTTTCTGCTTAATCTCCTATATATTCTGCATCGCAAAACCAGAATATTAAACTGATTTTTGGAAAATGACGAAGTGCTAAGGGCATGCTCCACCCCCGTCGCGGCTGGTCTCGTATTGCAGTACCTCCTGGAACGGCCCAACTCAAGTTTCACAATTAGCTCTTATATATATATATATTTGCATTCCACAGTGTGTATTTTGACGCCTAATCTTTCCAGATTTGTGCTGCTACTGTTTGAGTTTCCGGGGGGGGGGAGCGTATCTGGAGCTGACTCATTTCCATCTTGTGCCAAGTACGAGTGTATTCTTCTGTACGTCTGAATGACGCTTAATTAAGCACAGGCATGCGTTATTGGGGACACATCTGCTGCCTGATACATGTTGCTAATGCATCCTTATATTCTGCCCTAACCTAGTATCACAGTGACTTAAACATTAAATTTATTTGTACTTCGTCTTTGAAAGTTAACCAAGAACTCAATATTTTCTGCATGCACTATCATGTTGATCACTAAACGGCCTTTGCATCAGTGAACTTCGTTATTAAGCCTATTTTAGTGGTGGAAGTTGCTTGAGGAAACTTAAGGTAAAAAAGGTACTGCCGGATTAAACTCACCTTCGCCTTTCTGAATAGAATTAATAAATAATTGAAGTTGGTTTAGGAGCTGAACACGTCTAAGCAAAACGAACAATAATTAATCATACTTGCGGCATTAGAGCTGCAACGTACTTCGCTTTGGTCTTCCGCTTTTACAAAGGTGTACTACTTAGGGGATCAGCCTCTGTAGTTTAGTGATCAGAGTTCCTGGCTACAGATCCAGAGGTCCGGTTTCGATTCCCGGCGCTACCAGGTTTTCTGAGAAGTAGTGGGCCTGGAACGGGGTCAGCTCAGCCTCTTGAGGATAATTGAGGGTCTATTTCAAGGAAGTAGCGGCTCCGGTCTAGATAACCGAAATTGACGGCCGTGAGGATTCGTTGCGCTGACCACGCGGCACTCTATATCCGCTGATGATGTCACTAACTTCGCCGAGAAGCGACGGTCGCTCGCTGGGTCAGTATAATTTGCTTGCGGACTACAACCACGGAGGGTTTTTGTTTATACTACTTAGGGGGCATTCAACACAACAGTTGATTATTTAATATATTTAATATTCAGTTTATTTCATTTTCATCCCACTACCTGTTCCGCTTTATCGAGCTCATCATCAGGTGGTTATCTGTGTATTATATATGTCGTTATTGAACTATTAAAATTGATCCATTTTTACATTTATTAGTAATATTATAATCTAAATGTTAAGGTTAAGTTTAGGCATACATTATTCTAAACACACAAAAACTTAAAATTAAAATTTAGATTATAATATTATGAAAAAAAAAAGTGAAAAATGGGTCGTTTTAATAATTCAGTGACGACATATATATTTATAAATTCCACATGATGGTGATCTTGATAGATCGAAACCTGCTGTGGGATGAAAACAAAATGATATAAATATTAAATATTTTAATATCGGTTTATAATCAACTGTTGTGTTGACTTCCCACAAATATGCATTTGATACATTATACACAACAAAGATTCCGCTCTTACGGTCTACTTCATTTTCACTGGTGCATTGGCGTGTCGATTTGCTCAGGGGACGAGATAAGTCGGGTCATATCGCGGGCTGCAGGGCGTTCACCAATTGATCGCATCCACGAGACGGTAGAGGCGAGGATGGTTACAAATAGATGTAGGAGCTAGTGAGGGAGGCGATATATCACTGCTGCTGTATTTTGCTATAGTGTGACCGCCCCACGCGTTTGGCGGCACTTACTCTCTTTTGTGACCGCTCTCTCTGTATAGTGCCCTTTACGTTGGGTGTCACCTTCTTGTTGTCGCCGTCCCCCTTTACCTTCCTGTTCCTTCACCTGGCTTCCGCCTGCAGCGGCTGTTGCTGATGCTCTTTGCCAAAGGAACACAGGTGAGTTTTCTTACCTCAGAAGGTAGAGATGAGACTATCTCAGGATCTTTTGTACGGGCCTCGCTCAGACAGGGAGGCAGAAGCGTCTAATGATACACTTGCACTTTGCATGTGAGTATAATTTATTCTTTGTGAAGAAAGTGTAAAACAAAACACAGTTCACATACACAATTCACCAAGTGCTGACACTTACAACTGTTCCTAGCTTGACCACCACTTTTTTTTTCTTTTTAAGAGTGTTTGAAGAGTATCTGATGTCTGTTTGACGAGTTTTTGAAGACCGTGACTACTCGAAGACTGTTTGAAGACTATGACTATTCGAAGACTATTTGAAGAGAAGAGTGTTTCTCTGAAGAGATGTTTGAAGACTATCTCTCTGAAGAGATGTGACCCTCTCCAGTTTTCGCGAAATTCTCAAGTCACACCCTCGACTTTTGAGGATTGGTCAGATTTGAAATAAGGGAGTTGACTCTGAATCCGCTACTTCCAATCATTTTTACTCTAGAGGCAATTTTTTTCTTTAATGGCCTAACGTAACTTTTTGAAAGGTAATGATGTATGCTGGCCATAGCATCCCCTCCTGGCACGCCTTCGTGTGACTTAAGACTAGCAGAAACTGTCAAGAGTCAAATTTCCAAAGTGAGTCGCCGAGCGACTCTGGAACCAAAATTCCAAGAAATGCTGAACTAAATCACCAGGGGGCCATCTGGAGTTTTTGTGTGTGTGGTCCATCTGTGAAACAGGCAGCTTCGTGTGTGCAAGAGGTGAGCTATGTCACACTCTGCGTACACACTCTGCGTAATTATTATAAAATATTGAGAATAACTCTCAATAAAATACCATTTAGGCTTGTGGGCGGTTATAATAGAGAAAAGAACTTAATCCTACTCGAGCAGTTACTTTATTAATATACACAAATTCTCGTGGATAGTATACGAAGTAACAGAGAACAGAACTTACAATTAGTTAATGCATGAAACACTGAATTTGAAGATGGAATAAATTTAACTAACGAATACAGGACTAGAACAGTTTTGCTACTGGGTCGAGAAAATGCGTGTTACTGATTTATTCTTGCTTTTAATTCGTGCAAGTGTGTGTCTATAAACATCATTAGATTTCTCCAGGTTTCACGCTGAACCTACGTGCTCAGCAGGCTGAAACGCTGATGGTCATTCTGCGCAAGCAACTGTTTCTACAACCCAAGGGCAGAGGTGATAATTAACGTGGAGAGAAAGGAGATTAAATGTAGAACTTACGAAGTATACGCCGATTGCGCTACATTACAGATTCTTAGATTTGCTAAATATATGCTGGAAGAAAGGATACATCCCTGAAGATTGCGATGTTGCTACAGTAATACTTATATACAAAAAAGGAAACAAGAAAAGAAGATGAAAATTATAGAGTTATTAAGAAAGCAGTCTTCTGGGATGTGGTGCCATGTAGTTATTGTGTTAATCGACGTTTCGGAAACGTATCGCCTCCGCCTTCAAAGTATAAGAAAAAAGAAGAAAATCCGCGAGCGAGGATACGTTTCTCTGAAACGTCGGTTGACATAATATCTACACGGCGCCACATCCCAGAAGACTGCTTTCTTAATAACAAAACGGATTTAGAAGAGGAAGGTTTCGAATGGATAGTGCCTACAATTCAACAACTCCTGGAAAGACATAGAAAATAGTAGTATAGAAACACATCTGCTCTTCGTAGACCACATAAAAACATTTTATTTTTTTCAGTTCTATGAGCTCAGGATAGGGACCGGTGGAGGGTTCTTGTGATCACGGTAATGAACCTTCAGGTTCCATAAAATGCCAGGAAGATCTTGAGTAGCTGCACAATTGGCAGCTTCTCAAGAAGGGCTCAGCTCCATTAGTGAGTGAATGAGTTAAGTTCTATGGAAAAGAAAAGCATGAGAAAGAATAAATGAAAAAGGATTTCTGACACGTTTAGTAAGAATAGTCCACAGTATGTACCAAAATATAACCATAATTATAAGGAAAGATATGTTAAATTATAATACTCCTATGTAAACAAAGGAGTTCGACAAGGCTGTCCTTCATCACCAGTGCTGCTGAATATTTACACTGATAAAGTCATTAAATACTGGTTGCAGATGATCAAACAAAATATTGTGAAATGTTACCCGAAAGCCGAAATAATGGAGCCAGAAGAGATCATCCGCTGCTAGGTAACAGCTCGATAAACAAGTAATGCTATAATTAGGAACTGTTGAAAGCGTTTTTTATGCGGTCCTGAAGTTACATGTCTGAGGATAGTGCACAATCATAAGAATGAACATGTTCGCGGTATAGGATAAGGCGAAGCCAGACTTTTTTCACGTATTTATTATACATAATCTGCAGCATCTGCACTATAATATATATATAAGTACTGGCTCGTGAATGAGTTATGCCGAGTGGCGTAACTCATATACTTCTCTTTTGTTCACTTAGGTATTATTTTAACGCTTATATTGGAGTTTTACGCAGGTCTGTCTGGCAGAATTAGGACGGTGTATCTTTTCAGTCTGTGTGTAGTTCTGCTATTGTCTAGTAGGTTCACTGCCAGTGTATTAGTGTGGTTTTCTAATTTTTCTTAAGTATTTAGTGTTCCACATTTTTATTTCACTGAACACTGTGTTCATTTATAGTTCTTCGTGGATCCTGTGGTTGTTTATGTTCCAGGGTGCGTTCAGAATGGATCGGAGAGTCTTGGATTGAGATTTACTGTTGATGGTAACTTTGCTGTTGGGTCTTTGCGCCGTGTGGATGTGGGCGATGTTTACGACTTTTCGATGGTACCTACTGCCTCCGTTTTCAGTCTCACAGGCAGCATATACATCTTAAACTTCAGTAACACTGGCCACATCCACACGGTCTGACAAATCATGAACGGAACTAACATCAAGAGTAAAGCACAACAGATCATTGAAGGTCGCAGTGCGAGGGCCGGATTTTATGGCCCACACCTTACACACAATTTCAGGAGTAACGGATAGGTTTGATGATGTCACGACATAAATTTCTTTTATCCATTTGTTATGATTGATCAGTTAGCTTCTTCGTCAATAGAGTGTTTTTTCCAGAAGCTGCAACTTTTTCTAATATCTATCATTACAACAGATTTCGAATCCACGTACTGAATGGCGGAGAATTTTTTCCAACTCACAACTTGTCGCATTCATCATTTTGTTCCTATTGATGATAGAGATTTGAAGGAAGTAAAGTAAGTAAAGGTATCCCTGTACTAGGCCGTGAAGGCCCATAGGGTTGTGAGACGTTGAGGCTCCCAAATTATCTAGAAAATCGGCTCAAAGATGGCGATGCGCTTTACTCCCCCAGGAAAATTATTTAATTAATTTCTGTTACTCATTTCTGTTAGAGGCTGAGTGAACCCCAGGGTCACAGTGCGGGTGGAGGAATTAGGTAAATTGAAATCAAGATGAAAAGATCTCTGGCCTCATGGTGTTCAGTATGAATATTGCAGGCTTGCGCACTAACTAATCTAGTCACTTAAATCTCACAACTCGGCCAATATTAGGTAGTTGATTCGATTAGATTCGACTCATTTTCACTGGTTAGACCCGCCTGTCGGCACACGAAACAAATGAATCGCGGTGGTGGCGTAATTAGGAACTACTCGGAATTAGCTGGGAGAGACTGAGAAAAATCACAAAAGGGCGTCACATCGACTGGCCGGTCTCCGGACCGAACCCAGACCTCCCTAATATGAAAGAGTGTTGCTCACTTTCCAGGACTTTAGCTACTAGAAACTTGTCGCTTTCTGGTCACCCATACATAGGCTACACCCATCCTTATCCATTTTAGGGCCTATCAAGGAATACTGATGGAAATGTATGAGTACTTTCGTAGAAACATGATTGGCTTTCATTTCCCGACTAGGCGATCTCTTTTTCACACCGTTTCTCCCCCCCCCCACACTCCTACGGTACGGATAAAGAGGTAATGTTATTATCTCTGAGCTTAATTCATGAAGCACCACGCCATGAAGAAACAGCCCCCCTCCTCCTCCTGTCAATGTACAATTTACCTGTCTCTACTACTCTTTCTTCTCTCGCCTTTTCTTTGTCTTTATTCTTCAAATGGTTAATTTGGCGATGACAGTAATACTTAAAACTCGAAACGAGAACACGTATTAAATGAATTAGGCTGTGGGTGTCGTAAGTTCTTCGTAAAACTTGTTTTTGATACGCGATTGTAAATACAGAACTTACAATATCCCCTTCATTCTTGTACGATATATTTTTTTCAAGAGAAGATGAATACACATTTTAAAGGATATAATCTATCCTGTGCAGCTCTACAACGTAGCTCCATACAACTCTTAACAAGTTAGTAAACGCAAACACAGAGTGACAATTCTTGAGCATTCTTTAACAGCCTATAGATTTTCAATTCATGAATATTAACATCTGATACTCGCTTATAAACAGAGTAAAAAGGCGGGTCCAACGAGTAAGAACCTATATGTATAATCGATTAAAGATTTTTCTTTTATGACAATGGGCTAAAATCAATTTCGGACTTGCTGTATTTTCACTTGCTCGATGAATTCGGCGTAAAACTTTTTCCGTCTTATTAAGTGAGCGGACCGCCTCTGTGGTCTTGTGGTCAGAGTTCCTTGCTACAGATCCAGAGGTTCCGGGTTCGATTCCTGGCACTACCAGATTTTCTGAGAAGTTGTGGACCTGTTTGTAACTAAGATAGAGGACATATCAGTAATACGGAGAAATATGCATAAAGAGGAGCTTCATAATATGTATTATTCACCAAGCACTGTTGGAATCAAATCAAGGAATATGAGATTCGTGAGACATCTAGCACGCATGGAATAACAGAAATTCGTACAAAATTTTGGCCAGAAATCCTGAAGAAAATAGACTTTCTGGAAGATCTTTGGCTGGATTAGACTGGCACATGGTAGGGTTCATTCTTGGCTCTTGTGAACACCGTAATGAATATCCGTGGTCCATAAAAGGCGGGGATTTTTTTAATAACTGATACAGTTTTATTGGCTTCTGATGAAGGACTTTGCACCATGGAGTTCATTTTATTAACTCAGAGGTGTCAATGCACAATTATATTTACTATCTAGAAGCATCCCCTTCTTGTGTGAACATGTTATATGATTTCTTCCGTGATTTCATGTTCTTTTTGTTTGATCTTGTAAAGATATACGCAAGCTGGACTGAAGGTGGTTCACAGACAACTCCGACTGATCTTCACACTGGCGAAGAAGTCATTAAAATAGCACGTGTAAATAATTACGTAATACAATACTTTTGTGGTATAATATAACAAGTATCTCAATATTATAGGAACATTCTGACGTTGAATTGAAAGTAGGCCATTTTCCAATGATACTATTTCACAAACTTTTTTATTCGTTGTATCTTGTGACCATAAATCTATATTGACACAACTCTTAGTCCTAAGATGAAATTCGAAGATAAGAAATATACAGTCGTTCTGGCATTTCAAATTCGACATCGAAATATGCGCGGTATATTAGGGCCCTTGAAAGATTCACTTCTCGGTGGCGTTTTTTCAGCTACGGAAGGCATGTTATTAATAAAAGGTTCTCTATTAATCCTTACTTTCCCGTTCATAGCAGTTCTACGCTGAATGTGTTGTACTCGCAAGAGAATCGGAAGCCTTTTTGTTTTCAATGAAATGCAGTCTTGAGGGTCCTAAAATACGTTTCTCCTGTCACAGTGGCCGCGCGATCTAAAATGTGTATTGGTCTCTACCGCTCGAACAATCAAATATTGTGTTCGAATATCCCTCCGGGCATGTTGTCCGATGTAGGCAGAGGACTTGTGATGGCCCGACACATCGTCCAAAGAGTCAACAAGATTCCGAAACTGGAGGAACGGGAGGTGTTGGACCGCATTGGTCTCCGTGCTACACAAGATGAAAAAGAAGAAGGAGACTCATATTAGATGCCTAAGTTACTGGATATGAGAAGGCCGAGTGGGCACTACTTCAGATAAGGTTTAATACGTAACAGAATGCCATTGTATGACGTTTGAGATATATATATATATATATTATCGTGAATCAGCACAACATTATAAACAGCACGAGTAACTGATAACTAATTGACAGTTTTTGAGAGAAGCCTACACAATAGATGACTAATCACCTCCGCCTACTTAGTGCTGTGGTTAAGAGTGAATGGAGCTGTACCTGTACTCCTCCAATGCGTTTGCAAGGCGTGGTGCTTAATTGTGTACCTCAACAACTTTATTTTACTTTGCTTTACTTATCACTCGGGGGCACGCGGTACCGTCGTTGGTTGAGGCACTATGCCACAAGCCGGAATGTCGCGGGTTCAAGTCCCAATTAGGTCATTGGATTTGCAAAGACAAAAACAACACCGTCCAGTGTGACTATTTAAGTTTTATCACTTGAAAACTCATCACCCTTATATGTTTCGATCCCTACGGATCATCCTCAGAGGTCATAAATACTTTTCCCGGAAACTACTATTACTACGTACAATAGGTGGTAAATTATATACATACATATATATTGTCTGGATACACAATGTACACAATGTTCAACTTTTCAGTCACAGCAGCCTTCCTGGTATTAAAATATTTTAAGTTTTTTAAGAACTTTGTTGTTTAAGATTAAAATTTATAAACCATGCAGGTTCGTGTCAATTCTCCTATTGTCTTTCTTGGAGGCGGCTGATCTTGTGCCGTCTGTCTAGCTTGAGAAAGGAGATTCTTAGTATTGTCCATGTTTGCTCGTGGTTTGCTGTGTTGTTTACACTGTTCAGTGTAAATACTCACATTGGACGGTGTTGTTTTTGTCTTTGTAATTGTTAGTGTGACGGACCGGAATGAAACAGATCAAATTCATTGGATTTCTTTCAATTGACCTAATGCTTCCAGCCGCACTATGGCCCTGGGGTCGACTCAGCTTCTAACAAAAACGAGTACCAGGAATATTCTTGGAATATTCCGGGGGTAAAGGGTGGCCGGATGAGCCGATTGTCTAGAAAATGTGGGAACCTCAACATCTCACAACCCTATGGGCCTCCACTGCTGTTACAGAGATAGCTTTACTTTACTTGCTTACTTACTCAATCCTCGTTCGTCTTGACGGCCTAAGGATTGTCGTGACCTAGATGCTGGTGAGGGCCGCGCCATAGCTCAAGCGGTTAGTTACTGGATTCCCACCTCGGCGGCCCGGGTTCGATCCCAGGTCTGGTCAAGTGGGATTTGTGGTGATTAAAGTGGCGCTGGAGCAGGTTTTCTTCGAGTACTTTGGTTTCCCCTGCCAATCTTCATTCCACCAATTGCTCCACAATCACCCTAACTTATCATCTGGGGCTGGTACAATAGGCCAGAATTGGCCACAGTACAAGGGACTTAGTCCCACCCCACTAGCAGTAAAAAATAGATGCTGGTGGGTTGGCTGAATTATGTTGGACGAGCGGCAGCATAATAATTCAGTAATGAAGATTTGTCAGTTGGCTACCAGAGTGTGTATTCCAACCACAAAGAACGAATACTCACTATAGAATATACTCGTAAAATATTTATTGAACTGTGTACATGTTCGATACATAGCTCACAGACGTAAGTCTGACCAGCAAGTTCTTAGCAACAACCAAACAAATTGCGTCAGTCAGTTCCAGTCATCTGGTTCTTCACAGAATAACAGGTCAAATCAAAGTGAGGGAAAAGAAAGTGATTGGTTAGCTTCAGACATTGAAATGACTCCAGGGCCCCACTGATTTATGAAAATGTCAGGGGTAAATATTACATTTTTAATTGGAGACAAGCTAACCTTTTTGACACGCTATAGAATTTAGTAGAGGGCATGACCCAAGACATCAGTCTCAGACATAATGAAACTATAGGGGTGGTAAAACCTTTGCGAAACGTCCTCCCTCTATGATGGAAACATTGGCAAATCGGCCTATATTACATATATATAATTTTTTTCTCCTTGGCACTACAGCCCCAGTGGGCCTAGGCCTACCTCCATGAACTTCTCCGTTCACTTCGGTTTTTCTAGATCTTACACATTCGGTAGGACTCCTTGGGCGGGTGATCAGCTCGTCGCAAGGCCTCTACCTGTATACAAACACAGAAAAACGCACACACACAAACTAAACATCCATACCCTGAGTGGGATTCGAACCCACGATTCCGGTTTCCAAGCGAGCGAAGACAGTACATGCCTTAGACCGCTCGGCTACCGTGACCGGCCATATTACATATATAGAGAGCGTAACTTTACCTTCTACGTTTGTAAGTCTTACACATTTCTAATTATGTCCTTTTGAAACTGGATTTATTTCTCTCATCCCAAGACTTGTAGCAGCTGGTAGCGATCGAAGACCACGACTGACATTCTGCTAGTTAAGGAATCTGCCACATCCTTACATGATGATTTGATTTATCTTTGATTTCAGACCGTTTTGCTTATACAGATTATACCATAACAGTCATCGTCCATAAACATTCTCAACAAGTTACATTCTCTTTTACAGGAAAAACAAAGAATTAATAACAATATGGCTACCATAGTTGCCATTACTGCATATGATAGGAATTTTAGATTATCAATTTTAGGGTCTGTGTTCAGTTCAGCTTCGTTTTGCATTATTAATTTTCGCACCTGATCAACAGACTCACTAGCATGTTTAAACTAGTTCAAATGACCTAAAATATTTTTCCGTGGTACTTTATGTATAAATTTTGTTGTGTCGAGTTCTGTGCATCCTAAATGATCACAGAAATCATAATACATTCTTATATTTGGGATGAAATCCATATCGGTTCTGTTACTCGTGAAACTGCTTTGGATCTGTATTTTTATGATTGGCCTTAAGGCCAAAGATTGATAATACGCCAATACCTTGTACATTTATGTCACTAGGTTCAAAGTTTTCCTTTAGTTGACCAGTTAAATGTTCAGTAATTATCAAATGTTGATTAGTCGCAATCAAACGAGTGGTTTGCGAAAACCATCTGTTTGTCTTGTCCCCGGTTTCATTTATTTGTTACTGCATTGTTTTCTGGTTCTCACTTATTTTCAGTTCGTTGGTTGCAATGTCTCCTAATGTGAAATTTACTGTCTGCAATGTGGAACGCACGAAGTCATTTGTTCCTTAGTCACCGAAAGTTTCTCTGAGTCTAATTCGCTTATTTTGTTTTGATAATAGCCGACGTCTTCATTTGACAATGTACTGAATAGAATTCTGGAAATTGAACCGATAATTAAAAGCAATTCTTTTATTTCTTTTAATATGTGTATATGTGTTATTGAAATTAAATACGTCCTCTTTGCCTTTAGCAATTTCAGAAATGATGCGCCGAGTTCCATGAACTCCCGATGCGCTCTGATTCATCAGTGATAGGTCCGACGGGCAAGTGGAAATTGCTTCAGGTGGAAATACCTTACACAATGCTCTCGCATGAGAGATAAAATCTACAAGCGTATTGTAAGTCGTCTCCATTTTCCGTATGTTTACATAAGTTAGGAGTTTCCATTCTGAACCATATAGTTGCACTTGACCTGAGGTCATAATACAGTCCGTGCATGTCCTCATAGTTCCTGACTGTAAAGTCTATGGCGAAGACGGCAGTGACGCACGTCACACTGAGAGCCAGCGCCTCCAGTCGCATGTCGATCTCACATTTAAAGGAAGAGCTTATATCTGTTGTTGTGTACCTTGAAGGTACGTATTTTTGTACCCGAGTGTAATACACGCTCCGTCCAGGTCGCAGGCTTTGTGTTAATTTTTGTAACATGATTATTTTTTACGGTGAGGAGGTGTAATCCCCACGCCCAACCCCCAAGCTGGAGGTCCACCCCTTTTCGGCTGTCCCCAACTGTTTATTCAATATATTTGCAGCTTCCCTCCAAACCTAGGAGCTTCATAACTTGTACTCTTCTCCAAGTATAATTAGAATGATCAAGTCAAGGAGGATGAGGTAGGCAGGGCATGTAGCACGAATGGGGGAGACGAGGAATGCATATAGGATACTGGTGGGAAAGTCAGAAGGAAAGAGACTACTGGGAAGATCAAGGCGTAGGTGGATGGACAATATTAGAATGGATCTTAGAGATACAGGATGGGATGGTGTGGATTGGATTGATCTCTCTCAGGATAGGGACCAGTGGAGGGCTCTTGTGAACGTGGTAATGAACCTTCGGGTTCCATAAAATGCTGGGAAATTCTTGAGTAGCTGCAGAATTGGCGGCTCCAGACGGGCTCAGCTCCATGAGTAAGTAAGTAAGGCTAGCTGACTTCATGGAAGAGAGTCCCTGAGAGACTAATAATCGCGCGGCTATTCAAGAAATGCCCCCCGTCGAACCCAGTCTAATACACGATTTACGCCTATGACTTCGACCACAGCGTATGGTCCTATCCACGGAGAAGAAAGTTTCTTGGAGTGACATCATATGATACATCGCAGTAGCAGAAGTACAAGATCGCCTTCGCGGAATGTCCCCGTATTCTCCATCCGGTCGTAATGTTTCTTAGAGGCCTCCTCTGAGTTTATTACTGCCTTCCGCTCTATTTCATGGTTGTATTGTAGCCTCTCCTTTAGGTTTCTCACGTCTTTCTCTCACGTTATAGCTCAGAAAACTGGGGCGAAGTTGTAGCAGTCCTGACATGGAAGGCTCTTTCCAAAAACCAACTTGAACGGACAATATTTAGTATGTGTATGGGGAGTCATTATAAACGAATGCTGCTGCTGACAACAGTGTATCCAAATCATTCTGCTCATGACATAAAATGACACAAGAATTCTGTGCTTACTGCTTGCGATCTTTCGACACTGTCATTACTCTGGGGCCTAAATGGAGTTGTGTTAATTTTCTAAATTCTTAAAAGTTGCGTAAGTTCCGCATTATTTCACCTGTGAAATTCGAAGTAGCAGTTTGTGAGAATCGAACCCGGCGATCCGAACACAATTATTACATTATCAACTAGCGATCTTGTTATCGTCACTGCTTCTTGATCTGGAAGCGTAATGGCTACCAGGTATTTGGCTAATTGGTCCTGACATGTGAGGATATTCGGACTTCTTCCCTTGTTACATTAAATGTTGGGGTACTATGCAAACCGAAGCAGTCTTTTCAGAAGCAGCATATGGAGTGTCAGTAACCTCCATTGCCATCTTAGTGTTTGGAACCGTGTGCTTATTCCTCTGGCACGACACACATTGCCTTAGGTAATTTTCTATGTCCCTTCGCATATTTGGCCAACTTATGTAGGGTTTCAACCTTTCATAATTTCTCGAGGTTCCCATGTGTTCACTTAATAGCGACTCATGATACTCCTTTATAATGTTCATTTTCTCGGATTCCGAAGGTTTGCTAAAGCTCCTAGAATCTTTAGAAACGGCTGTCTCCTTTTTGTTCGTTGTTAGCACCCTCTGTCAACTCCTGACCCTTTGATAATTCCCGCTTCTCTCCTCTCACTAACATCACCAGTTTTACTGGACCGGTAATATATCATTAAGCCATTTTCTTCCAGTTTATGTCTCCATCTTAGTAACCGTGAGCTAGGGTCCTTGACACTGAATATAAGTTTAAGGGGCTTGTGGTCAGTTACAATTTTGAAACGTCTCCGTAGTACACAGGGTCGGAACTGTTTTACAGCCCACATGATAGCGGCCATTTCCTTATCGGTTGTGCTGTAATTTCCTTCTGACTTATTAAAAGTCCTGCTGGCATATGCTGTCGGGAGATGTTTCCCTGTTTCTTTCTGGTTCATAACATAACCGGCGTTATCGCCTGAAGCATCGGTGGTTATAATGAAAGGTCACGTGAAATCTACTAGACACTGCAAGATAGAAGCCGTAACTAAAAGCTCTTTCCGAGTCTGGAAAGGTTCTACTGTGGTTCCTTCAAGGCGTATGCCGTGTCCTCCTTCAATAATGCATAAAGAGATTTTGCCACTTTACTGTATTTACAATTGAAACGTCTGTAGTACGAGAAAAGCTTTAATAATCCCTTCAGTTGCTTAACTGTCTTTAGTTCGGGGAATTTTCGCACTGCCTCCGTGTTTCTATGATCCGACAGCAGCCCTACATCAGTGGAAACATGACAAAGGAATTGAACTTCGGCCCTCAGGGACTCACACTTGAATGACTCAATCTTTAACTTGCTTTCGCGGAATCTCTGAAATAGTCCTTTCTGCCTCTCATTGTGAGATTATAGCGAATTTGCTGAAATAATAGTATCCATATAGCAAAAACATCGTAACCCGTTCATTCCTGTTAGTACGGAATTTGTAAGAAACTGAAATGAAGTTGGCGGCGATTTCAGGCCCATGGGGAAACAAAGAATTTCTAAATGACCAGCGCGTGCACTGAAAGCAATTTTATTGTTGTCCGTCTCTGCTAGTTCAAGCTGAGGCAAGGCCAACGGTAGAGAAAAACTTTGCTTTACCTAGCTTATCCAAAATATTAGTGATGTTCGGCGGTTCATTCATTCAGTTTCCTGAAATCGGTCACTACTCACCATTTTGCTTTTCCTGAGATATCCGTCATTTTATGTACTAGGACCTACGAGTCGGGATAACATAGTCACTATAGAGACTAACTACGGGCTGGACGACCAAGGGTTCGGAGTTCGAGTCCCGGTAGGATCAAGAATGTTCTCTTCTCCACCTCGTCCAGATCGGCTCTGGGGTCTACCCAGCCTCCTATCCAATGGGTAGCGGGTCTCTTTCCTCGGGGATAAAACGGCCGACGCGTGAAGCTGACCACTTACATCCAACTTGTGTCGAGGTCAATAAAATGTAGATCTATACGTCCACTCCCCCTCTGCTTTTATGGCGTAATGCTTAATTAGTTATGCACAGGGACAACATGATTTTTTTTTTAAATTTAGCAACAGCGGGCTATTGAAAGCAGTTCTTGGAGCGCAATAATTTCCTCATCCAGTAGTTTGCTAATCTGCCTATTCAGTTCCTCCTTGCGATCTTCCGGTAACCTGTAAGGTATAACGTTTAGGTAATCTGCTTATTCAGTTCCTCCTTGTGATCTTCCGGTAACCTATAAGGTATAACGTTTAGCTAATCTGCTTATTCAGTTCCTCCTTGTGACCTTCCGGTAACCTATAAGGTATAACAGTTTGCTAATCTGCTTATTCAGTTCCTCCTTGCGATCTTCCGGTAACCTGTAAGGTATAACGTTTTGCTAATCTGCCTATTCAGTTCCTCCTTGTGATCTTCCGGTAACCTATAAGGTATAACGTTTTGCTAATCTACCTATTCAGTTCCTCCTTGTGATCTTCCGGTAACGTGTAAGATATAACGTTTAGCTAATCTGCCTATTCAGTTCCTCCTTGTGATCTTCCGGTAACCTGTAAGGTATAACGTTTATCACTCCGTTTTAATCTAAAGCTGGAGCGGGAATTGAGGGTTTAACTAGATCAGTGTGCCACAATTTATCGCCTTCAAAATAAAATATTTAATGGAAATCCCCACAGATTTCGAGAATATATTTTTGTTACTCTCTGCTATGTGGTCTGTCCAGCTGAGTTTCCTGGCCCGTTTCTTGTGAGATAATCCACGTTCGTTATTATAAGGAATCTGGGAATTGACTTTCCGTACACTGAATTGTTCCCTTCACTTCGTGTCAGCGACCTTTAAGTCGCTTATCTCCACGGCTTCATCTGTGGAATTCAGAATGTTCACTATAGCCTTATTGCTGTTAACTTGAGACTAGGAACTGTCCATGTACACACTGGGATAAATATCTTGTTTATCCACAATTCCTAATCCGTCATTCAAGTCAACCGTAACCCCTGCGTTCGTCTCCATTCGCGGTTTCAAAATTACAGGTTTGCCATTTCTTAGGGCGAAGTTGTAACAATACCAGCTAATATCCACATATTCTTCCCTGTTATGGGTTGCTGACTCATTTAGGATATCTAGGCCTATCAAGCCATCTTCTGTCAACTGTAATTCCTCAGGGTCTACCTGAAATCTATACATACGATCGTGAAGTGTTAAAGTCACGCTCCCAAGTGTTTTAATCGTAACCAATGAAATTCCGCCAATTTTATGTTGCTTATCGGTACAAATAAGCACGTTATTTGGTATCAGCCCTCGCTTTAATGCGGATATTTGTGTCACCCTGCCCACTAACACTCTTAATGTTTGGTCTATACCCACCACTGTATTAAGCACAGTACTATCGTGGTTTTTCTCATTTTAGCACCCGCGACACTGGCGTCGATTAAGTATGTTTGAGAACGGAATGCTTCTGAGAATGTTTGGATTTAAGGGGGAACATGTAACAGGAGGATAAAAACGGAGCTGCGTAAAGCACCATAATTTTTACTCTTTGTTAGATATCACAAGGACGATTATATCTAGGAGGGTGACATGGGCGCAATATACCTATAGGACGCGTGGGAGAGATGAGAAGGGTATGCAACACTTTAGTTGGAAACCCATTTGAAAGACCGAGGCATAGATTGGAAGATAATAGTAAAATGTACCTTAAATTATTAAGATGGGGATTATTGGTTGGATTTATCTGGCAATGTGTAGGAACCGTTGGTATGTTTTTCAGGTTTTTCCTTAATTACTTGTAATTGAATTATTATTAACTTCTTTAGAACGACTGTGTTCCATGGAGACACTTGTGATATTGGCAAGGTCGGTAATATTTTGCAGGTTAAAGTGTCAAAGAAAACATTTCCTTCCTTCGAATCTTCTGACTCAACGCAGATGGGGATTAATTTTAGATGCTGAATACATTTCGCGACCGGTCACGGTAGCCGAGCGGTCTAAAGTATGTACTGTCTTCGCTCGCTTGGAAACCGGGATCGTGGGTTCGAATCGCACTCAGGGCATAGATGTTTAGTTTCTGTGTGTGTGTTTTTCTGTATTTGTATACAGGTAGAGGCCTTGCGACGAGCTTATCACCCGCCCAAGTAGTCCCACCGAATGTGTAAGATCTCGAAAAACCGAATTGAACGGAGAAGTTCATGGAGGTAGGCCTAGGCCCACTGGGGCTGTAGTGCCAAGGGGGGAAAAAATTATATATATATATATATATTTCGCTATCATCGTTTGACAAATTAACAGAAATAGACTTTTACAGTTGACACATCCGATACACTGCATTTGGCAGGTTACTTCGTTGAAACGTCTTTATTAAATATATGATGAATACAATCTTTTCAGCTGTAAAGCCAGGTAATTCGGTACAAATTCACCCACGTTCTTCCGCACCGTCGGTTGACTTCTGCCGCACTACATGACGAAGCAACCGAGGGTATAGTGGTACTCTTCGTGGTCACCTCTGTTAGGAGCCTCAAATTCAACTTAATAAAACCCGCGATATTTCATTTACATGATTGGAGTTGTACGTATATATAGAGGGGTGTAATACACCTAATTCAGCACAAAGATACATAACTAGAGTTTATTCATTACTTACTTATTTACTCATGGAGCTGAGTCCTTCTGGAGGAGCCGCCAATTCTGCAGCTACTCAAGAATTTACCAGCATTTTATGGAATCCGAAGGTCCATCACTGTGTTCACAAGAGCCCTCCACTGGTCCCTATCCTGAGCCAGATCTATCCAATCCATACCATCCCATCCTATCTCTCTAAGATCCATTCTAATATTGTCCACCCACCTATGCCTTGGTCATCCCTGTGGTCTCTTTCCTTCTGGCTTTCCCACCAATATCCTATATGCATTCCTCGTCTCCCCTATTCGTGCTACATGACCTGCCAACCTCATCCTCCTTGACTTTATCATTCCAGAGTTTATTCATTAATTTAAAAAAAAATTGGATCGAGGGTTTAAATAACGCCCAGAAAGCTCTACCGCAATATTTGTAGACCAATTTTACAGCCGTGTCTATCACACTCGTTGGCAATAGTACGGACTACCTAAATTTCATATCATTTCATATTATCTGTTAGACCCTAGAGAGGAAACAAGGAAGAAAAGAGGAACAGTTACAGTTTTATATCTGATCAGATAGCGAATGTAATTTCAGCAAAAAATACAAATGAATGATATACAATTCTCTCCTCCTCCTCCTCAGCCCGCTAGCTGATTTATTGATGTTTCACTTTCACTGCACCGACGTCCCATATGAAATAACTGCGTTCTCGACTGTAATCCGTTAGTATCTTGAGCAGTGAGCTTTTTCTTGTTCTCAGTTCCCTTCTCAGTTTCCTTGGCCTCTAAACCCACATAATCGGCACAGTTCGTTCATCGTAAATAAACCGGTCTCTCCCGATTGCATGCTTTTCAGTTAGCTTTCAGTTCATTAAATAGTTGGTAGGAGTACAGAACACACTTTTCTTTGCCACTAACTTGCTTTCAAGTTAACTCATTGCGTAGTGCATATAACATAAGTTAACAGAATGGGTTTGTAAACATTTTCGCGTGACCCCCATCGAGAAGAAACACACGCGAGGATGCACTGGAAATTCTTCAGCCACGTCAGACTGTTATGTCAGTGTTAGGCGAACTACCACCCGCTAACCAACTTCATCTCGCGAAAAAATTCAATCTGACTTTAAGATATTATTTGTAATAACACGGACTTTTACTGATTTCTATATTCTCATGTACCCTAGGTCGGGGAGTTAGCCGCCGGCTGCTCACCTTGAAGACCCAGGTTCTATGCCAGCATAGTCCCTGTGGGATTTTTGGTGATCAAAATGGTCTTGGGGAAAACTTTTCTCCGAGAATATCCTTGTTACCCTCACAAATTATTTCTCCATCAGTGTTCCCTTATTATCTATTATCAGGGGATAGTATAATAGACATAAACGAGGCCGCACTACTAACGAACCCAGTCTCATTCCACACCCACAACAAAAATAATAAATAGTAATGCACAGAACGCATTGTATTGACAATAAAATGGAGTTATACTCTACAGACATGCAAATTTTGAAGCCGTAATATACGTATTTAGTTCCACAGTTTGTTACTGCACCTATAACTGGTTGCGAGAAAATCGAGTTCGGCCGATTCCAGATTGGGTTTAATTCGTGATAGCACTAATAAGAGTTTAGGATCATCATCATCAGTAATCTGTCACAGGTCCACAGTCTCTTCCAAAACAATTCCTCCACTTGATGCGATCTAGAGATTTCTCCTTCAAATATCCAGATTTATTATTATTATTCTCATCATCATCCTTATAAGTTTTATAATAGAATGTGGGATACCCATGAAACTAGTTAGGTTGATTAAAATGTGTTTAAACGAAACGTATAGTAAAGTCTGTGTAGGTAAATATTTGTCTGATAAATTTCCTCTCCAGAATGGTCTGAAACAAGGAGATGCTTTATCGCCACTCCTTTTCAACTCTGCCTTAGAATATGCAATTAGGAAGATCCAGGGAAACCAGATGGGACTGAAATTAAACGGGACACATCAGCTGTTGGTCTACGCCGATGATGTGAATCTACTGGGTGATAATGTAGATGCCATAAAGAAAAACACACAAACTTTAATTGACGCAAGTAAAGAGGTTGTTTTAGAAGTAAACAGAGAGAAAACTAAGTATATATTACTGTCTCGTCACCAAAATGCAAGGCAAAATCATGACATAAAAATAGGAAACAGATGTTTTGAAAATGTGGCACAGTTCACATATTTGGGAACAACGATAACAGATCGAAACCTGATTCAAGAGGAATTTAAGAGGCGATTGAACTCGGGTAATGCTTGCTACCATTCACTCCAGAACCTTCTGTCTTCTCGTCTGTTGTCCAAAAACATAAAAATTAGAATATACGATACTATAATTTTGCCTGTGGTTCTGTATGGGTGTGAAACTTGGTCCCTGACATTAAGGGAGGGACATAGACTGAGAGTGTTTGAGAACAGGGTGTTGAGGAGAATATTTGGACCGAAGAGAGATGAAGTGACAAGAGACTGGAGAAGAGCTTCGTAACTTGCACTCTTCTCCAAGTATAATTAGAATGATCAAGTCAAGGAGGATGAAGTGGGTAGGTCATGTACCACGAATGGGTGAGACGAGGACTGCGTATAGGATATTGGTGGGAAAGCCAGAAGGAAAGAGACCACAGAGAAGACCAAGGCATAGGTGGGTGGACAATATTAGAATAGATCTTAGAGAGACAGGATGGAATGATATGGATTGGATAGATCTGGTTCAGGATAGGGACCAGTGGAGGGCTCTTGTGAACACGATAATGAACCTTCGATTCCATAAAATGCTGGGGATTCATCCTTATAAGTATATCCATAAATTATGGTCAGTCAGCTCAAACATCCCGAATAATTGATAACATTAGCAGTTTAAGAAGTGGACTCCCCGATCCTTGGCCACTTCGAAATAGCTCCATCAGACACCCAAGAAGAAATAATTTCCCACCCCTGGACTATGTAGTACATGATTGTGTGCATAGATACCGAGATATGATTTGTTAAGAGAGAACGGTATTTCTAATTTTGTTCTGTACATCATTTGTAATGGGGGCACACGGTAGTTGGTTGAGGTACTATGCTACAAGCCGGAAGGTCGCGTGATCAAATCTCGATGCAGTGGATTTTTTCAATTTACCTAATCCTTCCAGCCGCACTATGGCCCTGGGGTCGACTCAGCCTCTAACAGAAATGAGTACCAGGAATATTCTTGGAATATTCTTGCGGGTAAAAGGCGGCCGGCGTGTAAGGCTGACAACCTTGCCACCATCTGTGTACCGATTGTCTAGAAAATGTGGGAACCTCAACATCTCACAACCCTATAGGCCTCCACGGCCTGTTACAGGAATACCTTTACTTACTTTACTTTTACATCATCTGTAATTCTACGCATGTTCCGATTTTTTGTAGATGAGGCTTAAAACAGAGATAAAATGCTGAGAAATTATACCTTAACGTGCGTGTGATACGTAAAAGTTGCTTTACAATGTTTCATGTTATGCCAAGGACGCAACTGTACGGGAACAGTGATGTTTCGAGCCTTAGATCATGCACAAACTACGTGATTAATACGTAATAGCACAGCTTTACGTCTGGCATAGTACTGCATATCCTGGTGCGTCCAAACTGTTTGCAAATTTAACTCACTCGAAGCAGCTAGCACAGAGGAATGTGCATTGCACCTGGTAACCAGTGATGCATATGTGTGGGTGGGGTCACGACATAAATTAGTTGAATTATTAAAAATGCGTGTGTAGTTGAGCTGGGGATCTCCTGGGCAACCTACGGTTGACTGTTGAATGTTCAATTGAAATACATAATAAAAACTGGCCAACAAGACTCGACATGCGTTTGGGCGCGACCATGCATATTTGATCTATGTATCTCGGACTTCCTCCCCTGCTACATGTCACTTATTTTGCATACATCATGCATAGTTTTGTCTACGCTTCTTGCCAACATGTGAAGCTGATTGTAATCTCTTCAAACAGCGTTGGAATCCGTATGGCCGCTCTATGCAGCTTATATTTTCACAATAAGCCATTATTTATTAAGGAGATGACGTCATTAGGGGTAGATGGAAGCGTGAGAAATTTACAGGAAGTGTAATTATGAGTGCTTTGTGTACAATGGGAATCACTGATTCTCCACTCGATTCTTGCTGCTTCCACAACGCTCGTCCTTAGGAAATTGAGCTCACTTGGGTACAGCTGCACTCAGCTAGTGACCTTCCCCACCCAAACATATTCATCTCTTGCCAACGTGACCCTCAGGTTCCCGTTTCAGTTCCAAATTGGGCACGTCTAAAGTCTGACGCTCATGCTAAAATTTCTTCCACTGGGAATCGCACTGATGATGCGTCGTACGCTGATAATTACGGTTGCTATGAATCAGTTATTCATATCATGGGTGACGTATAGATTTCTCCGTAGTGCTGAGTGAACTTCAGCCACTCACATGACGTTGGCAACAGTGGTGAATTAATCTACTATGGCTGTCGTGGCGTAGTGTTATTGAGAGCATATTTAAATGGATTAATTTTCTAGTTAACAGTTTGAAGTGGTAAGTAGTAATTGATATTGTTAAATAATATAAACTAATATAATCGGAGGTATAATATATAGATTAAAATAAGTTTTATGGTTTTATCATTGCATATAATATTGTTTATGTGGAATGACAGACGGCTACCAACAAAAAGGTCGTCATAGAAAGTTGCCCATAACACGGAAGTAGAACGTTCTTGTGTATTTGCTAGGCATGATTTAAGATGTTAATTGCACGAAAACTGTTTGGAGTTAATTTAGTTACAGTGGGTATTAAACTACTACCGTATAGCACATGCTCTTGACTACATTTGGGCACACCCATTCCCTCATTTTCCCAACCAATTTGTACACAATATATATAGCTGGTTATAATTCACCCATGGAGGTTCATATTTTGTCTGAAAACATAGTCGTGTTGGTAAATTGTCATCAGGAATTGTAGTTTATAGTTCTTAATTTTCTGTGCGTGGTTTTTATTTTCACAAACTGTGAAAATGGTTCTCAGTGCGTATATGTTGATAGGAGGGAGACATATGCCATAACGTTAATTGTTAAGAATGTACTTGTATTGCTCTGTTAAGGTGGTAACTTTTCCATGATGAGCCATATGGTGCTAACATAAGGAACATGATTTGGAGTGGTTTCTGTGGTCTACTCATTAAACTCAGATTTGATTAAATTGTCCATGTGCCTTGAATTTAATTCTATTGTAATGCCTTAATATGATATGTTTCGTTTGAAATGGAACTGCAAGGGTTTTCTTCAGAATCTTCCTCGAAGAACCAAATCACCAGACTCCCATACCACCAGTTTGTTAGCTGGAATCTTAGGTGTGCCTGGATTGGCAGGAAATATGCCATATGCGACATGTTGTAAACATAGACATACATTTCTTTAAGTAAATAAATTGTTTGTATCAACTCACCATCACAGTAGATGCTCAAAATGTCTTTCTTCTTTTTCTCTTAAATGAACTTCAGGTCTCTTAAAAAGTTAGTTACACAACTTTAAGTTTACTAAGTTCGGTAGATGTAATTATTTCTCAAAAGTTACGCTTAAGTGCATCCAGTTTGTGGGGATTATTTGAATACACTCCATTTCATAGGTTTCCCCACAGATGAAAGTCACAGGAGTTTAAGTCAGGATCTTGCAGCCCACAATCTGTGACATATCAGCCTGTCTTCAAACACTTTAATTGAAACGTTAATGGAGCAGTTGGCAGCATGTGGTGTAGCATATAATTTCAAATGTATTAAAAATATGGTTCCTCCTATTCATGTAGCAGTAATGGCACACCACGCACCGGTCATCTGACATGAAAGGATATTTAAAAATTCTGTCTCAAATCAATACTGCTCCAGTACCTATTGTTCTGAGCGTTGATATACCCATTCAGGTGGAACAAGGCTTCGTCAGTAAGAAACATTAGGGTCAGGGAGACTGTCATGTACCATGTTCAGAAACCAGACGCAAAACTACAGTGTTATAATCACCATCTTCAACTGCTTTAACCTGTCTAATTTTTATGGCAGTAGACACAAATACAAATATTATGCTTTTGGACATTATCCATCATCTTGTCTTTATCTAAAAACCATCCTGTTTATTTTTGAAAACACAGTGTTTTAGATACTGGATTCTGTCTCCGTCTTCAGCTAAAACCTACTCAGTTGGGCCAAATCAGTAGAGCTAATCTATATTTCCGGACACCTGTGGCAGCTTCATGATAGGGTACACAAGCCAAACACAGCGCTAACTATCTGTGAGAGCTAAGAAAATATTAAGTTACTAAAACTGCACACATATGAGGCATTTCACCAGAGAAGTATCTTGATTGAAATCATCATTGGAGAGAAACAATGTTCCTTATGGTACCAACACAAGAAAACGAATTTTCCCACTCAAACTACATTTGACAGAGCTGTAGTTTCTTGACTTGGGCTGTGATAACAGGGGCCCAGATGGAGAGATGTCCAAACTGGGTTGACTGATCGGATGGTCTGGTAGAGACATGTGGGCTGATTCTTTGTATTTCCTTTATGTGGTGTTTGCCTTAATCTGCAAGACATTCGCTTCATTCCAACATGTTTTGTTGCCTTCCTTATATGCATGTTAGGCTATTTTTTTTTATTTTTCCATCAAACCCTGCGTCAGGTTGTATTTGTGTTCCTTAATGCATACTTCTAAAAGTCTGCATGTTTTATTGATGTAACATCTGCCACAATCACATGGGATGTTGTACACACACTGCTTCGTCTTCTGGGCCTCTCTAACCGGTCCAATTTTCGTCAGTGTATGTTTAGTCTTGAAGATGGCTCTGAGCTTGAAACAGTTCCTGATGTGTCTGAATTTCTCGGGAGTGCTCTTAACATATGGGATGACGACAGTGCCCTGGCATACTATGTCTGAAGAGGGACGATTTCTTGCCGATAGCTTTATTACAGAGTCAATTAATTCTTTCAGATATTCAGTGAGCATCAGATCATGTCTTATGTTTTTAATTTCGTTGTTAAAATCCGTGTGATTTTGACATGTGACCTCTCGGTTGACCAAACTGTGAACCACTCCCCATTTTTATTTGCTCTCCTAGCTCTCAAAACCTGTGCCTGTTGAGCTAATTGTATCAGGAAATTGCTAGGTGAATCTTCTAATCCGGCTCCAGTTTCATCATGTTTCTCCTTGGATAGCTCTGTCTAGTGTATTTATTATCCAAGAAAGACCTAGTTCACTAGATTCTAAATGATTTTGACAATGGTATTGACGCTGATCATTATGAGCCCTTATTTATTTGGATGATTATTGATGACCATGAAATTTATTTCTAATTAATTCTCGGTAATTTTAATTTCAAAAGTCTTATGTTTTGATATTACTGGAACTTTATTGTGATCTATAATATCGTATTTCATTGTCTGGGATGTGCAGTACGGTGTTTATGTTGAAATTTCTAGATTCTGGCATGACCAAGGAGCCCGGAGTTCTGACATTTACGAGCAGTCATGAATTTAGCTCGGGTACAGGGAACTGGATGCCCCTAAAAGGAAGGTCAATGAGAAGGACAGGTCAGAACTTGTTACAGTTGCCTGTGAATGAGGGCCAGTATGATTGAGTTACCTCATTCAAGCTTCCTTACGGAAGATGGGATGACATGTATATGTCTACACCATGGAGAATTCGAATTCTTTCGAATTCCCGGCGTGGGGTGTGCAAGCCATTCCACAAGGAGACTTTCACCATATTCCGAAGTGAACGGATGTGACCCTTGCACACTGCGAGACCTAGCTTTCAGATCGTGTAACGCTATAACTTAAAGCACAAGGATACATAAAATTAACAGTGGTTTGGAGAACAAAAAGGTGAATAAACGTCAATTGGATCAACTCCCAGAATACCGCTCGCTCGCTTCGGCATCACTACCCTGAGACTCATGCAAACTGACCCAGCTAGTTTCCCATACCTATACCGACCTTCCTTAGTTTGATCTGTGAGGACAACTTGCAGTGGCCATCATACACTGTCCTAAGGTAGAAACAGGTATAGCAAGGATAGCGCCATTCCGACTGAGCTGAAATAAACAAAGTCGGGTTGGAAAAGAGCGGTGTTAGTATATACCACTCAGTATTACTGGGTTCCTGGACTTTTTTTCACTAGTTTGAAAATTGTTGAAGTATCTGGGACTCTGGACAACAAGATACTTATGACGAAACCTTCTTTTACTCTATGTATATATTTATTTTGTTCATGTAGCTATGGTACATAAAGACCTGTTATTCAAGTGTGTATTTGCTCATTTCAATTCAGTACTGTAAATGGACATGAAACATGTCTGAATGTCTTATGTGAACAGACACAGGAGGAAGACTGATGGGTTTTACAGAGAGTCATTCGTAGCCTCAGTCATTCCATGAAACATAAACGGACACTGCATGTCTTTTGCTGTCTGTCCCCACCCATACATAAAATAAAGAGCACTCACTTATTAGCAGGATGGTCTGCATATAGTTGGAGTACCACAATTCAGCCACTTGTGAAGGGCATTGTATTTAGGCATGAGCAACTGATCACATTCTTGATGGGATTCAAAGTAATTTAGCATTTTGTAGTGGTCATAATAAATATTTGCTCTCATCCTAACTTACTGCCAGCTTTGAGCCAATTGTCTAGATAATGTGGGACCCTCAACGTCTCACAACCCTATGGGCCTTCATGGCCTGATACAGGGATAGCTTTACTTTACTTTTACTCATCCTAACTACAGTGCAGTCATCTGAGACCTGAAAATTGTTATGCACCTCAGACTCTTGTTTTTTCTGTCTAGTTGGGTCACAAACATTTGGACTGCCAATATACCCAGTGTAATATATTACAAACAAGTTCCAGGAGGAACTAATTGCCTGATTTCTTTTGATATGACATGGACCCCACAGAAAATGACATGTCCAACAATTCTTTGTTACTGCAGGAAAGTCTTTACCAAGTTGGACTCACACATACAAGTGTCCAACAATTCTTCTATTGTTATGTGTATTTGTTACCACACGAATGTGTTTTGTAAGCCTTTACCTAGCAATGAAAGGAGGGATACACTTTACAGAGCCTTTACCTAGCAGCAATAGGAGGGATACATATGCAGAAACACAGACTGATGGGACGGATTTATGAAGCATGCCGTTGAAATGGGCTGAGGTGCCATGGTATACTTAGGGATTTTCATAAAGATTGGTTCAGGCTTCAAAAGTTAAGGAGGGTGGAGGATTCACACGCAGACAGACAGCGTGTAAATTGCATAAGCCTGCTTTCTTTTTTTTGAAATAAGGAAAGTAGGCTGATAAGAATTACTACTATTACAGCATACAGTGGTGTCTGTTGTTGTCAGCAGAATGTCCAGGCCTAGCACTGAGTACTTTGTTACCTGGGGAGAGGACTGAACACTTAAGTGCTTACTGAAGGACATGAGATAAAATCAGTCTGAGGCTTGGATGTTCTTGGAGGTCCCCAGACACCACACACAAGATGTAGGATTTAAAGTTGCAAGTTCATCAGTTTTTGAAAAAGAACTTCAGTGCCTGAATTCAAACCTTTCATGGGGGTGCCAGTTGTGCATACATAAATATGTAAATTTACTGTTTATTTAATAAGTATAAAGTATAAAATGTGTGTTTTAAATAAAAAATAGGATGATGGATAAGGTCCAAAAAACCAATAACTGTTTTAATATACCATCGTCACACATTTTTAGATCTTAATGGAATTTGTTGTTCAGCAGTTTTTTCTCAAGGAATCTGTTGGTGCTGAGTCTATACATACATCATGTGCAATAGAATTGTGAGATTGGATTTAGGAAGCTGAAAGTTTCATTTGGTATAGAAAAGCAAATGTTTAGCCTGTTTGGGAGTTGTGGGGGATGGAGTGAATTTTTAATCTGTTGCCAAGAGATAAAAATTTTAAAGTGTGAACAAACATTATGTTCAGAAGTTGCCAAGGTGCTCAGTTTGCCTAGTACATCTCAGGTCCCACATAATAGGAGTAAACAGACTTGGAAAGATATGTTTCTACTTTAATGAATGAAGCAAACAGAAAATGTGCATCACCATCTGAGTAGAGGATAAGAAGTTATTAACATTTTTACCAAAAAGCTAAACAGGAGATTAATTTTGAGTTTCTAGATTTAAGGTAAATAATGCTTGTGCATTAAAGAAAGAACAAAGACATTCTAGCTGAATTAGCAAAGAATCTGTTAAGAACACTTTCTAAAGAAACTTTACAGAAGTAAAGGCATCTTATGATGATGGTGGTGACTTCACTTGGATATGTCAAGGAAAGAAATAATTTGAATTAGTCAAAACTACAGACTCAGGAATAATTCATAAACAGAAGAGATTATTGCTTGTTAATCTGAAACAGTCATATTTGGAATTCAAAGCACACCACATGTCTTTAAAAATAGACGGTCAAAATTTTATAACTTTGTTCTTTACAGCCAACACATTGTCTAAGAGTGAAGTCCAGAGAAAAAGAGAATGCATGCGCATCAGAATTTAAGTTGCTGACTGCCGCAGTACCAGAATAGACTACAGATTTCTTTTGATAATCTGTTATGCTCTAGAGCAGTGGTTCCCAAAGTGGGCTTTACTAAGAGGCGAGGGGGCAGCATGGGGGTGCTGGATATGCCCCCCCCCCAGCACATTGTTAGCATATTTACTACTGATGTCACTTCAGACCAGACATTGGGAAACTGGCATCACTTCATGAAGGCCATCCATCACATTAAGAATTTACTAACAGTGGAGTAGTTACTAAATGTAGTATCCATATTTTATTGTTACTATCTTCCTACTGGGTTCTGCAAACCGCTGTTTTGAAGAATGCTTTTTATAGGGTAGGCCAGGGGACACTGGGGATGAGTTTATGGAACCAAGGGGGCAGTGGCCCAAAAACATTTGGGAACCACTGCTGTGCTTACTGTTACTGAAGGATTATTTCAGGCTAGAAATTTCGATGTGGAGAACTGTATAGTTTACAAGCAGTGGTTTTAGGATGGTACTACAGAATTTATATCCATGATATCTATAGTTGGAGAATTCACTGAAAAAGACTGCCAAGCAGCAGATGAAGCAATAAGCACAACAGTCACAAGTTTCATATTTGAAGATGTTAAAATTAATCATTCTGCTAGACACTGAAGCTGTTATTTTACTTGATTTTAAGATAATTATCTGTCTGTAGGTCAAGATGACATGCAAGCATTCCACTCAGAAACTGATCAGGACAACATCCACCCTTATATAGATTATTGTATATATAGCACAGATAAGTGTCTGTGTCATCAGTGGCTGTTTTGAACATATAGCAACTACACTCCACGATTTCATAAATTGCATTATGTACCAGTTGGTTTCTGATAGTTTATCACATTTAAAGGAGGTATGTTATTTCTGTGATGGTTCATGTTTACAGTACATGAACTGCAAGAACTTCTTGACATTATGTTATAACGAAGGAGATTTTTGTGTAGCTGCTGAGTGGAATTTCTTTGTTGCTTCATGTGACAGAAGTGTTTGTGGCCAATTGTACATGTGGTAGTCTTCACCACGTTTTAATGTCAGAAGGCTTATGCAAATGGGCCAAAGAAACTGTTACAGGAATTACATTCTTCTACATAGTGTAGAAAGACATCAAAACATGTGATAGCACTGACAGATAGGCTACAGTTTGCTAAAACTGTTTCTAGTACACAAAACATCCATAAGTTTCTGCCCATCAATACTTGAGAGCTTAGGATATATTTGTTGTCATCAGATAAAGAAGATAAAGCATCAAAGTGAGTGAGTCACTGATGTTGCAGTAGATACAGGCCAGCTGTGTCCCAGAAGAAGGCATGTTTCTGCTGTATATGACAATGACTGGTGCATTGTATGTGTCATTTCAGTCTTATCTGCTGAAAGTTTCATTAAATAAGCCACAAATAAATAAATTAATGAAAAATGTGACAGTACTCATGTTGCATACTAGTCACCAACTCAAATTTCACCAGCCATAACAGGCATCACACTTTCCTTTGCAGGGGAAACATCATGACTACTGACTCCTCCTGATGTATGAGCTTCTGGTTTGATCCTCACCCTTCGCATAAAATTTCTTTCATCCAGTGAAATTATGGAAGTTTCTCTGTCAATTTCTGTCTCTTTCATTTGTCTGCCAGATGGAAAGTGTTCTCTCATTCAGTTTTGTATTTGATCATATAGTGGTTCTCTTAACCATGTTAGGTGGGTCCCTATCACCACGGCATGGCGCGTCCTCAAGTCAAGGTGGGCAGGTCATGTAGTACGAATGGGGGAGACGAGGAATGTGTATAGGATATTGGTGCGAAAGCCAGAAGGAAAGAGACTACAGGGAAGACCAAGACATAGGTGGGTGGACAATATTAGAATGGATCTTAGAGAGATAGGATGGGATGGTATGGATTGGATAGATCTGGCTCAGGATAGGGACCGTTGGAGGGCTCTTGCGAACACGGTAATGAACCTTCGGGTTCCATAAAATGTTGGGAAATTCTTGAGTAGCTGCAGAATTGGCGGCTCCTCCAGAAGGGCTCAGCTCCATGAGTGAGTAAGTAAGTAAGTAAGTGGTTCTCTTAATGTCTATGATGTATTAAAACCGTCCTCTCTTTAATTTGTGACCAAAGCTTCATACATAAAGCAGCTGTTACAGAGCAGATTGGCCTGTCTGGAAGCATGTAATAACATGCAGGATGTCCCATGATGTGTATGGTTATCTGATAAGAAGTCAGTGAATAGTATTAAAAATAAATAAAGATACCCTTAAAAGATATGTTCTACTGCAGAGGAAATTTTACTCTCATTGGTAATTTGTCTTCTGGTCATGGGTTGAATTCAGAACTGTTAATCTCACACTTCATTATGTTTTTTGTGTTTTTCATGGTGACAGAGCATTTCCTTGAACCAATTTTTTTAGTCAGCTATAGCCTCAAGACAATATTTTTATTTTTTTAATTTATTTTTTGTTGTGGTTTTAGAGTACCAATTCATATGTATAATATTTGAGTCATACATAAATTAACACTTTTCACATTAACACTAACAGTTTTCACTTTGTATGTGTGTGACATGAATCTTTGTGTATATTATTTAAGTTCATTGATAGCATTCAGTGTGCCAAATGGATCTTAAACTAGGATGTGAGATTAAATCATCTGGCTGAGAATATGAACCAGTGGTGGGCTCATGTGAACACTATAATGAATCTGCAGGCTTCATATGAAGGCCAGGGAATTTTTTGCCTAGCAGAGTGACTGTTAACTTCTTAAGAAGGATTGTGCTTCATATAAATAATTATATTCTCATTTGTTTTTTCTCTTTTCCAGATTGAGTGATCATTGTAGTTACATAACTGGTTAGAAAACCATGAGCGATAGGTGACTGGGCTTGTAGCCTAGTAACAACATTATGAGTGAAGTTGCTCCCCCACTGCCACTTGAAAGAACTGCGGGAAGTAATAACCTCGCAGACAAGCGACAAGAGGCAGCCCTCATCAAACGACAAAAGCTGGCAGCATGTCAGAACAGTGTCCCTCCAGTGCATGGACGTTCCAACCCAGCCCTGCATGTTCGCACACGGCTCAGCAACCACCAGCGCAATCTGAGTCTTGATTTTAGGTCAGAACCGAACATGAATTTCACTTTGTTATTTTTGAATATTTTTACATTTGACCATTCTGATTGATACTTACTTGCAGCTGTGGGAGAGTTGATCTTAAGCAGAATGCTAGTGGGATGTAATTCTAAAATGTTGCCTGATTTTATGTGTGTCACAGTCATGGCACTGGTTTTTGTATCACTGGCAAGATATTTAAATTACAATTCTTGCATCACAAAATGAAGTGTAACTAAGCATCTAAACTTATATTTGTACACATTCTAATTTGTGAATAACCTTAATATGTAAAGGCCTTGTATGGTAACGTGACTGAAAGTCTCAATCCTATAGGAACCAGTACCTAATATTATGGATTCTAGAGATGATATTTTATTCTGCCTGAAATGTTATGTTTTTATGAAATATATATGCAAGCAGTCGAAAAATATAGGAAATTTCCGGTTCATAAGTGCTGAGGATCAAGATTATGTTCTGCTGGAATGTGACATATACATTGTTTGGTAGGCAGGTACCATCATATCAGAAGAACCTGGTGTCTCTGTCTTCAGAGTAGAAGATGGATCATTGGTACCTGTGTACCAGTCAAACTGGTGTCACATCACAGGAGACCATAACCTCAATCTGAATCAATCTGAAAATATTGTAACGTCTTCTGACCCTCTTCCAGTTTTTCCTTGTTATGCAGTATGACCATGTCGTGCACAATATACAAGCAACCAGTTATTGACACACCAAAACTGAGATGCGTTTGGATTAATATTAATATGTAGTTTATCTGCTATAAATATTGTAAAGGCAAGCCGTGTAGTCTGAATGAATAAATAACCTTGTAATGATCCTAGATTTAACATTTGAGAAATCTTCCCATGGCTGGAGCATGATGCTGACAACACATATTCCCTAGTGTCAGGGGTATCGAGCATGTGAAGACTTCTCTTTTTTCTTCATCCTTCTATACCATTGATAGCTTTATGCTAACTGTAAGGAATTTCCCTTGTCATTATCATAGCAAAATAGTTTAAAGCACATTTTTTTATTTTGTTGTGTTTATTCTGTTGTGTCTCTTGATTTGTTCAGTGGCTAATGGTTTTGACGACTTGTAGTTGTCTGCCTAGATCAAAAGAAATATTATGTCATGTGCTAATTTTTTGTTTTAAAATGTAAGGGGTGTAATGACCAAAAGTAATGTGACTAAAATGGCAGGGGACGCACAAAGATTTTGATGCTGCTGTTCACACAATCCAGATCAGCACATGTTTGTGCTTCTTGATGCTGATATAGTGAGAAAGGGTGTAGGTACTATGTGGCAGGGGGTATGGCTATGTCTGGCCCCCAAGTCTCAGAGCGCTCCCCTTCTGCCTTCTTACTTGCGTACTCGTGGGGCTGAGGCCTTCTGGAGGAGCTGCCAATTCTGCAGCTACTCAAGAATTTCCCAGCATTTTATGGAACCCGAAGGTTCATTACCGTGTTCACAAGAGCCCTCCACTGGTCCCTATCCTGAACCAGATCTATCCAATCCATACCATCCCATCCTGTCTCTAAGACCCATTCTAATATTGTCCACCCACCTATGCCTTGGTCTTCTCTGTGGTCTCTTTCCTTCTGGCTTTCCCACCAATATCCTATACGCATTCTTCGTCTCCCCCATTCGTGCTACATGACCTGCCCACCTCATCCCCCTTGACTTGATAATTTTAATTATACTTGGAGAAGAGTACAAGTTATGTAGCTCCTCATTATGCAGTTTTCTCCAACCTCCTATCACTTCATCTCTCTTCGGTCCAAATATTCTTCTCAACACCCTGTTCTCAAACACCCTCAGTCTTGTTCCTCCCTTAATGTCAGAGACCAAGTTTCACACCCATACAGAACCACAGGCAAAATTATAGTTTCGTATATTCTTATTTCTATGTTTTTGGACAACAGACAGAAGACAGAAGGTTCTGGACTGAATGGAAGCAAGCATTAGCCGAGTTCAGTCGCCTCTTAATTTCCTTTTGAATCAGGTTTCGATCTGTTATCGTTGTTCCCAAATATCTAAACTGTGCCACATTTTCAAAACATCTGTTTCCTATCTTTATATCATGATTTTTCCCTGAATTTTGGTGACAAGACAGTAATATATACTTAGTTTTCTCTGTGTTTACTTCTAGAACAACCTCTTTACTTGTGTCAATTAAAGTTTGTGTGTTTTTCTTTATGGTATCTACGAGTACATTATCTCCCAGTAGAGTCACACAGAGAACACCATTCCTCTGTTGCTGTTTACAGGCTGTTGCCTAGTAACAGCCATTGTATAATTGCTTATTTCATGGTTGTTGCCTAGTAGCAGGTCCCCATGCCACATTATTCCCTGTGTGTTTTTGGTATGTTGTGAAAGATGAAAACCTGAACTTTATATTTTGTTCTTTGTAATTACTAATTATGTATAGAAAATTAATCTTTTGGCATCATTCTTTTACTCAGAATTTTCTGCCCTGCCAGCAAGTGCTTAACAGATGAGTACTTCTGAACTATAATTTATCCTACTGGGTATATAAACTTAAGTGAAATGAAATTTGTAATGCCATATACCTGAAGAGGTTCTGCTTTGTGTTGCCATCAGTTACACAAGTATATGTAGCACTTGGCAGCTAATGTTATTTATTTATTCAAGAAAGAATAATATTTTGTAATGAATGCTTGCCGCCATATACTGAATACAGGCGTTCTCAGTACATTTATAAACTATGCAACAGCTGCAAATTTAAGGGTCCTTGGCAGCAACTAGCAGCAGGAAGGTATCACCTTTGCTGTCATAGCAACATCTGTCTGATAAATTAGATTTAAATGATTGGGAACTAAGTTTATTGGGCTGGGACACTGACAGTTAAAGTCCTGAAGATGATTATGCACTGATTGGCACATTAGCAAAAGGCACTGATGAAGTGAAGAAGTAGGGAATGGTGTTCGCAATAGAGATTTTGATTGGGAAAGTATGTCAAGTTATGCAGGGCAGAGACAACTTGTGAGTGGATCTGGGTTACAAATTTGCACAAATGGCATGTGTCATTTTTTAAATTTGAAACTATTGTGACAAATTTGACCATTGCTAGGCCTGACGACTCAGTATACATGCCCCAGCAAACACACAACATTAGGAGCTGTGGACCATGCTACAGCTATTTGCTAAGTAGCACAACAATTCAGACAACAGAAGAAGCGTTTTCTAAGTGGTCCGTGCCATGCCCAGTGCTAGGCAACGGAGCCATAAACACATATTCCTAATAGAAAGTGCTTTCTGTTGGGTCCGTGCTGAGGTTATATAATGATAGTCTGTTATAGCTATCTGGGTCAGGCATATGACCGTTCAAGTGACTAGAGTGCCATGGTAGCAATGGTAGCTATTTATACCTCGGCGGTTGCTATACAATGAGCCTTTGTTATAACCGTGGAAACTCATCTCTATGCAATGTTCACTGTTAGAATTACAGTATCGCTATTGTTACTTCCTATGCAACGGTCTCTTCTAGCATTTCCATAGAAGTGACTCTTCTGGAATCCAAACACGTTACAATATTATACGAGGGTAAGTCAATAAGTAAGCTACAAATGGCTATAGAACTTAAACAAATAAGAGTACTGATTTGAAAAACACTTATTTCTCAGCATAATCTCCCTGTACATTGAGGCACTTGTCCCATCGTTTCACAAGCCCCTGAAAACCAGCAGCATAAAATTCTTTGGACTGCTGTTGGAACCAGGCGGTGACTTCTCTATCTACAGCTTCATCGTCGGGAAAATGTTCAGCCATAAGGTGTTTAAGAGGGCCGAACAAATAGGAGTCACTTGGAGCAAGGTTGGGGCTATACAGAGGATGCTCGAGGACTTCCCACTTGAAATTTCGCAGCGTCTCATTTGTCTTGTTGGCAGTATGTGGACGCATGTTGTCATGCAAGAGCAACACGCCTTTGGTGAGGAGTCCTGGTCACTTCCATTGAATGGCCTTATGAAGTTTCCTGAGGATGTTACCATAGGAGTCTGCATTTATGGTTTGTGCTTGAGGCTGGAATGTGGTGATCAGTGTGCCTTCGTGATCCCAGTCACTGCCTGGTTCTGACAGCAGCCCAAGCAATTTTATGCTGATGGCTTTCAGGTGCTTGTGAAATGATGGGACAAGTGCCTCAATGTACAGGGAGATTATGTTGAGAAATAAAATCATTTTTAAAATCAGTACTCTTATTTGTTTAAGTTCTATATCCATTTGCAACTTACTTATTGACTTACCTACATACATACTAGATATTAAGACTCAATTGTAAATTAGTATACATAGTGACAATGGACTAATACTATCAACTATGACTGACAAATGACAGACCCGACCTCTTGTCAGAGAGGGCGCCCCACATGGACAGGACAGTAACTTTCATTTAAAAAGTAACATCTGCTGGGACTTGACACCAAGACAGACAGACTGACCGACCGTTAGTCGCAATGTGACTTTGACTTGGCTATCTGGGAATAGAGAATTGGATAGAGAAGTGGCTCAGAGATTAGATTGGAGAATTAGCACTGGAGAATTGGGTCGAGTTCAGGAGGGTTGGCTGCCCAAGGTGATTGAATAAGATATGGCATGAAATTTTACAGTGAAATCTGTAGTGTGACTGGTGTAGTTCCTTTGTTAAAATCTGTTGCCAGGAAATGGATAGTGAAAACATTGTAAAGGCATAGCCATTGTTGAGATTTGTTACGTAGCAACGACTGGTGAAAGCAGTTATAGAAGACTTTATATTGTGTGCCATAGTTACAGTAATCTTTAAGAGTGTTATAAATATTGATAGTCATGACTTGTGGGTGTTCAGTAAATGTATTGATCTAATCCATAACCCATCATTATTACTCATGCTAACCCAGAACACATGACACTGCTATTTTGTTAAAATTTGTGTTCTGAGAACAGGGATTTTTAAATCTCCCAGTATAAAGGGGCTTGTGGCAGTATTTTAACTTGGGTGTTCCAGTAGTGTTATAAGCATGTGTTACTAAATAAAATACAGTGCCAGGCAAGCTGTGATGAGCACGTGTCATTGTAGTAATACAGTACATGACCAGTAATGTTAATGGATTTAGGGAAATATAATAATTGATACCAACTGTTACGGAGAACAGTTCATAAAATTGCAGGAAGTGTGATAAAACCAAAGTGACTATGGAAATCATGACAGTGAATGAAATTTGTATTGTTCTGGAGGTGTTATTTTCTAATGATACTGTTAACTCCTTTTTTAATGTTTTTATACCTACCATACCAGGCTGAATTATTAAAGCAATATAACTATGTTACAGTCATCCAACTCTGCTGTTATTCTAGGTCTTTTTGACTATGGCCTTCTGGCTTGTGACACTGTATAGTCTTGTATGTAAGTACCAATATTTTGGAGGAAGTAGCTGCCATAAACTTGAGGGCTGACCTTGAAGAAGTGGAGGTGACAGTTTCCTTCAAGGTGCTGGTGACCACTTGCAAGTCTGCATGATGTCAGCCTAGAAGACCACAGTCTGGTTGTTGACTGCTGTGATAACCTCAGATCCTATATTACAGAACTTGCTTATAGTATTTGAAAGATATTTGACTGATGGGAGGTTCCAGCCATCTTAGTCCAGGCTTGCATCTTTACATTCATTTAAATCCTCCACAGCTGACGGCTGTGTGTTGCAAAATTCCATTAGTCCCCCCCCCCATTTCCTCTATCCAGGTGCTGGACTTTGTTTCTTATTTTTATTAGAGCACTTCATTTTCCCAAAAAGCTACAGTGTATGTCTATAAAATATACATTATCAGATTGTTTTTCCTGTATTACTGTTTTTTAACTCTGATATGGCAGATTTTTACAATATTTCTTAGTTACTGTGAGCAGAGAGTATGAAGTTGCATTGATATCTTTTGTACACAGATCAATGGGCATTCTACTGCCTCCAGTGTCACAAGTGACGACTGTAACAACATTAACAATGCACCATCGTAACCGAAGTCTTGACTCAGCTTTGCAGCGAATCCCTGAAGTAGACATCACACCAAGCCCAGAATGTGAACCTGCAGAACGAATCCCTGGGTCAACCAAAGCAGCTGCAGGAGGAGAATGTGCCAAGAATAAGACAGGTGGCCCACCAGTAGGGAAGGGACGAGACCGTGAGGAGATCACCAGTTTGGGTTCAGATGACTCGGGCATTTTGTGTGGTTCTGACAGTGGGTCAGGTAGCGATGCAAATACAGCTACACGTGAATCAAGTGTAGAACAGTTGACTGGTATAGATCACAGTCATGAGAGTTTAGACTTACCAACACATAAATCAGATCATGAGCAGCTCTCTCATACAAATCATAGAAACAAACTATGTGTTGACTGCTCTGACTCTGTTGAAACCTGCAGCAACCGTCACGAACTGGAGTGTCATACTGCAGATGTAGTCTTTATGCCCGTAACACCAATGATTGAAGTAACTCAACTTGCAGTGGATGTTAGGGAGACAAGTGATGAAAATTGTGCTTCAAAGTGCAGTGAGACAGGTGGTGACCATTCAGGTGCTTCCATACTAACAGCAGAAATGCAGTCATGTCCTATTCCTTCCTCTATAACTCTTTGTTTTGGAGTGAGCTCTGATACAGAGAAATCTGAAAAGGATATGACACAAATTAAGGGAAAAAAAGATTTTCTTTTGAGACTGTTTGAAAGCAAACTGTTTGACATGTCAATGGCTATTTCCTATTTATTCAACTCAAAGGAACCTGGTGTTCAGCATTACATAGGTGAGAATGTGCTGTGTACGTTTACTGTGTTAGGACAGTTATGAATTGCATGCCAGTAAATGACCCTGCAGACAAACTCATCATCTGTTAATACCATTTTCTTTCTGTACCCTAGGTAACAAAATGTTCAGTTTTCCTGATCATGAGGTGGATTTTTATCTGCCACAACTTGTCAGCATGTATATTCAGATGCATGATGTTGCTGAAGTTATCCACCCATATCTTGTCCACAGGTGAGATATTAAACAGTTACAGTTGGAGACTGGGTTGTACTGATGCGTTCTATGGAACATAATATTTATTTATTATAGCTGCTGTTAAATGAATGACCTACCATGACAAAAACATTTGAAGTTATTGTTATTCAAATGGGAGATCTACATGAGACACAGGTAGAGCACTAGGTAGCCACTCTGATATAAGAAGTAACATTTTTGGAATATCAACACATGGTTCACTCATAGAGGCAAATCTGTCAGGGAGCATAATAACACCAGGAACCTCAGTACCTTTACCTCTCTGTACAGTAATGAAAGATGTTTTGAGATGTTTTTCCAGCTGCAGCTACATTTTTCAAAAGTACTTGTATTGTATTAAATCTTACAGACTTGCTCTCTGCCAAAACTGTGTGCAGCTATGTTTTAAATCATTCTTGAGAACTTGATGACTTTTAGAGAAGTTTATGATCTCAGTTTGATAAAACATGATTTATAGGCATAAATGAACGTACGTTTGGTTACACATTTGCCAAAGTATAAGATGTTTTAGATAAAAATTAGTGCCATAAATATGGTGATGATGTATGTATGTCATCCAAATTCAGTAAGGATCACCTATACAAAATATCACAAATCTATTGTAATAGTAAGTAGCTGAGACTGACATGATGTTCATACTTAATATACTCATCATCATGAAGAACTGGAAACTAATACACTATATGATCTTATGGCTACAATCTAAAATTCCTCTTATATATATTTTCAAAATATGCCTTGTTTTATTACATTGCCAAAGTTCTCTTTTTGTCAAATTATAAGCAAAACCTCTAACCATATACAGTATTAAGAAATAAATACTAATTTTATGGCATTGCAATGCTGAAAATGTTTAACTTCTATCAGTGAGAGAGAGTTTCACTGTGTAAATGCTGTAGAATATTGTTTAGAGTGCACTGATATTTATGAGGTGTATGAGATATATGCCTGTAACCTTTCTTCTGTTTGTGATGTTTCGGAATAGTATCTGCAGAAAGTTAATCTTTGTATTATTTGCCATGTCATTTGTGGTCTACAGGTGTAGGAAGTCAGCAGACTTCTCACTGAAGTGTGCATGGTTCCTTGATGCATATAGTTCAGATGCTCATCTTCTCTGTAAGAAGAAATCTCATGGGACCAAGCTGAAAAATCTCATCCTGTCAGATGAACTGCGACCGAAGGAGACAGATTCTACCCTGACTCGTCGAACAAGAGTTAGCACTGGTGGTCCTGCACCTGATTGTTCAAAGATGAAGGAATTAGCTTCACCAACTGTTCCCAGTGGTTCTCCACCTCCACCTCCTCCTCCTCCTCCACCTCCTCTTCCACCAAGCACTCCTGTTACTTCACCAAACAAGAAGACTCACCAACGCTCTTGGTCTGATGCTACAGGACTGTACCCTGGACATAGAAGAATGCTGCCTTTGGGTACCTTTTTGTTTAAGATATTTTCATGCTTTTTACTATTCAGCAATGTAAACTCAGGTGTTCACATCTTGTTCCTTGTAAATTTATGTTTATAGAGAATTTTAGAAACTTTTTTGCTGAGGAGGTACTGGCATGGTCACATAGAGAGTTGCTTGCTCCAGGCAGTTTGGAATAACTTTCAAGTTGCAACAAATCTGACATCTCGCATCTTCTTGCTGTGAAATTTTGAATAATCTCAGATTAAGTTTACGTCTACTTACCCCAGCATTCCTTGAAAAGCTTGGTGTGTGAGAAAATGTGTTGTTGTTTCCCTCCTGTTTTGTTAAGAAATTGAATTCATAGAAAAGGACTTATAAAAATCAAGGCAAATTATTAAATTTGTGTATTTTAGCATTATAGTATTTTCAGTTTCAATATAACCTCCTTCAAAAGAAATCATCTGCGGGTGCAGTTTTACATAAGAAAGTAAGAATGTGAAAGGAGACTTGCCAATTTATTTATGAACAGTAGATTTTCATGTTTGTGATGCAGACCTGATGGTCTCAGGGTAAGTCTGAGGGAAAAAGGTGGATTCATGCCACTAGCAAATATTTGCTGTGTTAGGCACAATGTACAGAATGTGAAGATGAACTCTTAGACACTGCTACTCTGTTGACTAAAGTTCATTGGGTCACACATGGAACGGGCCTGCTCAGAGTGCAGTTTGGCATACCCTACATGAGGAGCAGCTGTATGTTTTCATGTACATTTTATACAAGGGCTGCAACCAAGGGACAGTAATATTTGCTTCCAGTTTTGTAATTTGCTTTTACACAAATCTATAGATGATACTGACTTTTTGTGCTTTGTATTGTGGATTGATGAGGCAAAAGTCACAAGGCGTGGAGTAAAAAATCTTTACAGCCTACATGAATTGACACTGGAGAATCCTCATGCACTCTTCATTTCAGCAAAGATTTATCTGCATCATTTTGGCTAGAATAATAGAGAGTTACCTAATTGATCGTATGTGGTAGCAGATCATCTTGGTTCAATCTATTTTATTGATTTCCTTGAAAGAATGTTGCTCCTTGTATTGAGGGATGTACCCATAATATTTGTAAAGGATGTGATTGCATGACAGCACCCCACATCACTTTTCACACCAAGTTCATAATTGGTTGAACACCATTCTCCAGACAGGGATCAGTGATGGGGGGTCTTACTTAAAGCCTCCATGTTCTCTCCTGGTATGTTCCTACTTCATATTTTCTTATGGCATTACGTGAAGGAAAACATTTATGCTGCAGATAACCTGCTCAGTTGCATTCTGGTAGCTGGGACATACATTAGATGCCAGCTTAGACAAGTGATTTATATCAGGAATTGCATTTTATGTCGCCATGAAGTGGGCATGTAAGCTGGAGGAGGTAACTTCCAGCAGTTGTGTTGAACAAATATGTGCAACTGCATATGTTCGCTCACTACAGCATATGTCTTTTAAGATGATGTAAAATTCTAAGTGAAAATTTGCAAACCACACTTTTCATGCATTGTACTTAAGGCAACAAAGATTTTGAGTATAAATAGCCAAATGTACAGTAAATGCACATTTATATCAGTTTCTTAAAAAAATGACAAAACATCTTAACAAATGTGATGAATTGAACAGCAGTTTAGTTATGATTTCTGCTCCAAATTATCTCTCCAACAACTTTCAGTTTGACCAGAGGACACTGAATCACCCTGTACTTTCATCTTCAACATAGAATTAAAGTTATGCATTAAATTGCATTAACATCATTTATGTGCATAAAAATCATGTAGATTAGGATGTACTGTATTTATTTATGTTACGTTGTTGATATGAAGCTAATTTGAGTTGTATGGCACCTTTTACTGTAACTTCTCTGGAATATAGAGTTTTTTTATGTGAGATGTAGATGCTGTAGAAGGTTGGGCAAATGAGTTTCCAGACTCATTTTTAATTTCACAGCAGGCTGTGTGGCGGCACTGTTGCTTGGAATGTTAGATGATTCAACAAGACAGAGCTCACATAAAAGTTTGGATGAGCTGCATTCAGAATTTGTTGAACAGTAGCATGTTAGATCACTGTGTTGTCAGCTTTGTCCAGTTGTGAAAATAGAATGTATGATGGAACAGAGAATGAATGTGAAATTTTGTTCTAAATGGCAGAAATTGTCAACTGGTCAAATGCCAGTCCATGGAGTGTAGATTGAAGAATTCTCCCAGGCCAAAGTAGCCACAGATGTCAAAGTCCAAGATCAAAGCATGTTAATCTGCTTTCTTGGGACATCAGTAGTACATCCACTTTGAATTTGCATCTGAAGGGACCTCTGTTAATCAGGCATTCTACATGGAGGTGATGAAAAAGCTTATTGAAGCCATGGGGTGCAAACGAGGATAGTTGAGGAAAGATTGCTCATTGGTTGTTCACTATGACAATGTACTGCCACATTCTTCACTTTTGAGTGTCGTGGTTTTGTGGGAGAAAGCATCTGCTCTATGGATCATCCACAGTACTCTCCTGACTTAGCTCTGACTTCTTGCTGTTTCCAGAACTAGAGAGTGTGCTAAAAGGAAGACATTTCTCAGATGTTAAAAGACACTAAATCATCTGTGAAGAAAATCTTGACAGACATTCCTGTTCAGAATTTTCGAAACTGTTTGCAACAATGGCGGAAGCACTGGCAGCATTGTAAAGAATCGGAAGGAAATTACTTTGAAAAATTCTAGGTTGCTAATATCTGCATCTCTTAAAATCAATTTTTAAAAAGTTAGTCTCAACATATTTGCCTGACCTTTTATTTTAAAGTTTAACGATGTATAAATTTATTATTTATAGGGAATAGCAGCAAGATGTGCTTGGGAGACTTGGGTTCTGGAAGAGCATTTGATAATGGTTGCATATGTTTTGATACCTGTCAGGGTGTTGTCAATGACCTTCGAGGGAAACGAACAGATTGCACTTGCAATGTAAGTCATAAGAGCAGTTGTAGGTCATATAATAAAAGTTCCATCTGTATGAAACAGTACACATATTTAGTTCTTTATTGTCTTGGCTTTAACTTCATGGGTCTTGTTTTGCATTATTGTGTTTGCTTGTGTGTGTACTCCAGATGATTGAGCTTTACAAGTATAACACTTTTTAATACTAATACCACTAAGATAATATATGGTAATCAGCCTTGAAGTATTGGGACACTTAAAATTCCCTGCAGCCACTCTATGGCCTTGGGGTTGACTCAGCAGCTAACAAAAATGAGTACACCAGAAATCTTCCTGTGTGGTAAAGGGCTGGTGGTGCATACGCCTGACTACCTCACACCATCTGTGAGCCGATTGTCTAGAGAAAATATGGGAGCCTTGACGTCTTACAACCCTATGATCCTTCATAGCCTTTTACAGGGATACCTTTTTTTTAGACAATGAACAATTACCCCCAAATTAAAACATGGCTGCTGACCTTAGAACACCAGGAGGTTTAAAATTTTTATACCTGGATGATAAAGGGTAATTTCATTCATGGGTGGTTCATATGAATTTAATCTGAAAATTTCTTAAAGGGCTTTAAGCTCACAGAAAACTGTTCAGGGATATTTCTTGCTAGTTGTAAAAAGGAAATAATTACAATTTATTTTAAGAAACTGTGCAGGTTTTAGGATCTGAACTCTCAGTAAATCCACCTCGTATTAGAAATTTAAATGGCAGGTGATAAAGGTTAATATATTTTCAGAAAGTGCATAATGTAATTTATGGAATTATCATTTCTTAATAAATAATATATTCATATCATCATCATCAGTAATCTGTCAGACGACAGGTCCACAGTTTCTTCCAAAACAATTCCTCCACTTAATGTGATCTAGAGCTTTCTCCTTCAAATGAAAATATCCTCTTCTGTCCCCAAGGTCATCCAGCATCTGCTTACGTCTTCTTCCTCATCTTCTTGTCACTTCTATCCGCCCCTCTATCTTTCCTTCAATAACTTCTCTCAGAAGGCAGTTTCTGTGTAAAACATGACCAATCCAATTAGCCTTCCGTTCTCTGTTTTCGTGTAGGATATTCCTCTGCTCACTTTCGTGTAGGATATTCCTCTGCTCACTGACTCTAATTAAC
>NW_019744107.1:626107-626465 GCF_002891405.2 Cryptotermes secundus
TACAGAGCTATGTTCCAAATGTAGCATTTCACTAGTTTCTTCCTCAAATTTAAGTCCAATTTGCTGGTAAAAAGATTCTTCTTGCTAAATGCAGCCTTTGCCATGGCAATCCTGGATTTAATTTCACTAGTACACCTTCCATCATCTGATAACAAGCTACCCAAATATTTAAAACATTTCACATTCTCCACATTCATTTCCATTAATTCCATTAATTTCTATTTAATTTCAATTAGTCTATCAATCATGCCCTGTAGCACAGTTTCTTCCTTAGCCATTAACACATGGTCATCTGCATATTTCACAGTTTGAATAATTTGCCCTCCTAATTTGAAGTCTCCGAGCCCATCCAGAGCTT
>NW_019744107.1:626700-627113 GCF_002891405.2 Cryptotermes secundus
AGTGTTTTCAAACCACCTTCTCCCAGTAACTTGAGCACATCTCCAGGTACATCATCATCTCCTGTAGCCTTTCCCTTCCTCATTTCCTTGATAGCTTTTTCCACCTCACTTTGTAAAATATATGGTCCTTTCTCGTCTGTATCTCCTTCTTCTTCCGGTTCAGCTTCTAAGGTTTCTGGCCGATTAGGTCGATCATATAGTTCTGTAATATCATTTTCCCAAATTTTCAGCACTTGCCTCTGATCTGTTATTCTATTCCCCTGGGTGTCTTCGATGTCAATATTTTGAATCCCATGATTCTCTTTCCATCCTAGTTCTTTTGTCTTCATGTACATCAAATCATAACGTCCTGTTCTTTGAAATTCTATAATCTCATTACATATCTTCTCAAGATATTCCTTTTTGGCCCTGTC
>NW_019744107.1:628149-678799 GCF_002891405.2 Cryptotermes secundus
TCTGGTCACGCCTGTTGCTATACGAACTTGAACCATCTCGAGCATCATTTGCTCTGTGCTTCAAGTCGCTGCTGATGACGCTGCTTCCGGCATCAGTTTTTGGTTTTTGGTGTCTCTCTTCGTCTGATGCCTACCCTTTGACCTGTCCAGCAAGGGAGGCCCTGCCAGTAGCTACGCTACCACTGGTATAGCTCTCGGGGTCCTTGGTGTACTCAAACCCCCTCACCACGATAAGGTGGAGACACCATATTCATATATATAGTAAAATAAAAAGAAACCAGATTTGCAGGCATGGTGTTATATAAAGGAAGGAACACTTAACCAAATCGAGAATGAGTAAGGAATGAAGACGTGGACAGTTGGATACAGCTAGTTGTAAAAGTTAAATTTTAAAGAAACATGTTGCTGTTAAACCATTGGTTAATTAAACTATGAATGTTTCTGCTTAATTGTAATTGAAGTTGTATTTATAGCATGAATAGCAGCTGTGAGACTTTAATGTCAGACAAGTCACAGTTTGCTAGTCTTACCCCAAGGAGGTCTCAGACAAGAAACCCTTATCAGAGATATATACTGATAGTTTTCTAGTATCAGGGAAGGTTGAAGTGGGTTTTTCTAGTCCCAAAACCGGCATCTTTTCGCTGCTTACATGATGTACTGTTTTGTCATTCAGCAGTATTGTAGCTTTATGGTGTGAAGCACTCGAGCCACCAGTGAAAAGGTTTCAAACCGATTCACCTTCTGCTCTCTCGCAGCATCTCTGTAGATGCCTTCTTTCATCTGTTTACCATTTTTGTGACTGTAGAACTCAGCAAGGGTGTAATTTAAGCTTTTACATGTATTTAATTACTGACTTGAATGTTCCATGGATAGTCAACTTGTGAAATGTGATAATTAAAGACATGATAAGAATTTTATATTTATACCAGTCATGTGCAAGAATGACTTGCTCAGTTTGATATGAAAATTTGGAAATAAGTTAAGAATGAGAACTCTCTCTACTAGACTAGTTCTTCTTTTACTGTAATCACAGTTTAGAACAGCACTTTTTCTCAGTGTACTTATTCCTTGTAATATCATATATACTTTTCAATGAAAACTTTTCATAAATCATTGTTCTATAGAAAATCAACTCTAGAGCCGTCTCCTTTTCATCATGGGCAGAAAGAAGGAGAGATTTTGTCAAACAGTTTGATTCCTGCTGGTGTTTCGTGCTAGTGAAGTTCTAATGGATTGTGTAGTTCAGGCGATACTGAGAAAAGCAAAATCAGTGTTCTAGAAATTCTTGAAGTCTAGGACTGAAACATCATCATTTGAATTGAGATTTTTCTCAGTTTGATGCAGAAAATTTTGGACTTATACATGTCTGCTTTATACTGATTGTTACTAATGCGCCTATTTTCTTAATTTAGGCTCCACGTTTGGCTCCAGAGTTGGAATTTATTAAGGCTCTTATATCCATTGGTAAGCTCCTAAGTTCACTTCCAACAAAGGAAGCAAAAACAGTACGACTTATTTCTGAACTTCACACATTGAACCTCAATCTTCCTGCCAGAGTGTGGTTGCCTGTACACAGTGAAATCCCACATCATATTGTGAGAATACCTCCACAAGTATGTGCTGTACTCAATTCAAAAGATAAGGTAAATCTCAGCTATTTTATACAACACACACAGTTCAGAGTGTTTAGAAAAAAAATACTGATCTTGAATTAAATTAAATTAAATTCTGATTGTGTTAGTTTTAGCTTTGGATTACTGCTAAGCATTGGAGATGATAACTAGTGGTGCCATCATTGTACTAGACTGGTGATAAACGTTAAATACTAGTTCTGAAGATGGGAGAAATATTGTTTTTTATTTCATATACTTATCCAACTTAAGTCACAAACTCAGATTTGACGATCACAGCTTCATATCACAAATCATCTTTTATCTTTGTTTATGAAGATGTAAGTCAGTTTTTCTTTGTTTAAAAGGGGTATTTGTATATCTAGGAATTGTACTCACATTGTGTCCATAACTTACACAGCATTGTCAGCCACATCTATACCTCTTGCTATGGAACTGATAAGGGCGTTTTCCCATGTTGGATGTGAATGAAATAGGTGGTTCTTCGTATCCATCTCTCTCTCTTCCTACCACTCATTCATAGTCAGGAGGAGCATATTTTATCAATATAATCTTCTGTGGAGAGCTCAGATAGCCCCAACTGAAACAGTTTGAAATGTACTGGGAAAGTCTTTTGTCTCTCAGGGTCTATCCAGTGACTTGTTGTCCTGGTCTTTTCTTTTTCTTATTGACATATAATCTGATAAAGCCTTCTTTGACAAAACATTAACAGCTACTTGAATGGAATTCAAAATTTCTGCAACACTTTTTATTGCATCGGTGATGTTCCAGTTCCTAATAACAGTGACAGGAAGATTCTGTTCTATATGATGCAAATAGTAATTGACCAGATTTGTCCCATATACACATTTAATTCAGTGGATGATACCCTAATTCAGAGACTGCTTGTACCATGAAATTTGAAGGGTGATAACACAGACCTTGAATGTGCCTGAGTTGAGGTCCTTCATGCTGTGAATTATGTGAATTAGTCGATTAGTAACAGACTGTACCTCTTTTTGTGTTCCATTATTCTTTTCAAACACGGTAGTCCCTAATAAAATGTCATCACAGTGGCCTGCATTTTGGATAACTTTATATTCATATGGATAATTATTTCTATATTTAATGCATTTTTTTTTTCATATTCAGAATGAAAAGCTGCAAAAGTGTGCGTGTGTCTGTCCACATATAACAACCAAAGAACTGTTCAAAGCATTTTCATAACATTTTATGTTGGAGAGTATTCCTAAAATTCACTACTTTCAGTGAAGACTTGGTGTGTGTTTCTGTGCACATCTTAAGCTTAAGTTGCTCTTAACTTGCCAAGTATGAATTGGAATATGAACAAAAGTTGTAGAAATAAATGAAGCAGATATTATATATCCAGTTCACTTTTTCTGTAAGTCCACAGTTTTAGAAATAATTAACTTATACACTCACATATGCTAGTTCAATTCCTTTACAGGTTCTTTGTCCACTTTTCCACGTGTGACTTAGGTTGGATGCTGACAAACCATAAGAAGACAAATTATTTCTCTCTCAGATTGCACTTTGAGTAAATAGTTTTCCCTTGACTGTAGAAATTATTTCTCATACTTATGATGATCATAGAGAAATCTAATATGTCAGTTTTATTTCCCTCAAAACAATCCCCATGTATGGAGTCATACTATCTATTTCCATAGGACTGAGAAGTTTCCATAATCAGAGGAGACCAGTCTCAAATGAGGCTGTAATGAGACTGCTCAGATTAAACTTAGTCATGGATGAGATGTTTAAGTCTATAGGAAGTCAAAGAGAGGAGCTAAAAATATAGTGAAATGTCTTAAAATATTCAGATCTCATGTTTAACTTGGACAGAAGTTTTACCTTATTATTGATGGATACACAACAGAATGAACGTTCTTTGTACTGTTCATATTTTACACATAGGGAAACAGGTTTTACTTACTGCACTGAAAGGTCATGAAAACTAATTAACTTTTATGTCCTAATAAGTGGAAGTACTCATTCTTTACTCAGGATATGTTTGCTTCCTGTGTCACTGTTACAGTAGATAATAGCTGAAACTTTAGATAAATAACACTCACATTAAGAAGTTTACATTTACTCATGTGTCTAAAAATATGGTTAGGAATGAGGATTCACACATGTCAATAGCTGTGACTACTATTAATATTGGCAGGAGTAGAGTAAATTTCAAAATATCTTTGGATAATCTCTTCCAGATTCATGGTAAGAAAATTGACAACAGTTGACAAACAGTTATATTTATATATGTATTAGACGAGGGCAACTGGTAGATGTACTTAATGATTTGTTCTTTACTTGTAATCTATATCATTCATGTTTACTGCAAGATTTATCTACACTGCTGGAAGCTAGTGGGGGAAGGAATCTAATATTAAGGCTTAATCTCTCGACTTTTGCTAGGCTCCCTACATAATCTGTGTAGAGGTCTTGGAGGTGGAGGACATTTATACATCACCAGTACCAACTAAGATCATGAACCCTCTTCGCCACACCAAGTCAGAAGAGAATTTGGCAGCTGAGGGTGCTGCTCAGGCAGAGAGTGCATCTGTTTGTGCCTTCAGTGTATATGGCAATCCTGATGAAGAGACTGGGGACTGTTGGTCACAGGAAGATGATGAAATATCGCAACAGGTACACGTTGGTTTTTTTACCTTGCTCATCCGTTTTATATCAGAACTTGATTTTACCAGTTCTGTATAATTTGCGCAAAAAGTAAAATAGAAAAGACACTGATAATGTGCCATTTATTCCTGTGTGTGAACTCTAGTGGACCTCTATTTAAAGTTCCTTAGTTTATAATTTCCTGTTATTTAAGTTTCTGTTTAAATGATCTCAGGGCTAAATTACCTCCATGTAAGGTTCCCAGTGCCGACCACAGTGGCTGCATGGTCTAGGGCATGAACTGTCTTTGCCCACTTGAACACTGGGAATATGGGTTCGAGTCCCACTCAAGGCATGGATGTCTGTGTGCATTTATTCTGTGTTTGTGCTGTTCTACGTGTCCAGGTAGCAGCCTTGCGTCTGGTCGATCCCCTATCCAAGGAGTTCTACTGATTGTGTGAAAGATTAAGAAACTGAAAACAGCCAAATTCTGCAAGGGCAGGATAGCCATAGAGGGAGAGGGGGCCCCCAAAGAATGTAAAAAGCAATGATGTGACACTCAGCATGACATCATGGTGTGGCAGTATATTGATGAAGCTGATGATGTAAAGCTTGTTTTATTAGACCTATAAGGGAAAATTGCAATGATGGAAGCCGCTGGTAGATGATTCAGTAGGGATAGTTCCCTCGAGAATATCTGCTTGCTTGGATCGTTTCTCTGCAACTACTGTGTCCTCCCCAGCAAGCGAGACTGCAGTTGTGTTGATGGTTACCTCATGTCAGTTTCTCTACACGCACACATTTATAGGAATACTGTAAAAAAATAACAAACTTACCATGCTTTATAACAGGTGTTGGAAGAGCCCCCTTCTGCTTGCAAACATGCCTCGCATCACATAAATAAATTATACAACATTTTCTGAAGTTGGTCCATGGTAATTGAACTAATCATGCGTGTAAAATCCTCACACTATACAGCAAGTGCCATTACATAGTAAAAAGGTGGGGGTGTGGTGTGTTGTAAGTCTGTGCTGCATCATTGGCTCCTTATTTTTCCGTGAAATCATCAACTCTGACCGCTACATTAATGATACACTGAATCCATTCTTCAATTCAGAGTTAAAGAATTATCTACATGCTCATTCCTTCTACTCTTTAGATGAATACTTCAATGTAAATAGAGAATGATGTAAAATTAAGTTATATTAATTTTTAAGCTAAAATTGCCTGTACTTATGTATGTAACATTTTGACTTGTTCTGTATCCAAAGGTACTAACCTGCTTAGGATTTATAGAATGTAAATAAATTCAATTCAATTCAATTCAATCAGCTGACTGCTGAAGGAAGACAATATGCATATTTTCAGCAAGACAATGCTACAGCACATATGACTAATGCATCCATGGTCGCAATACGGGAAGTGTTTGAAGACAAAGTAATCAGCAGGGGACTGTGGCCTCCCAAATTCCCAGATCTCAGTTCTTGCGATTTTTATCTTTGGAGAAACCTAATGGGAAATGTCTACAAGAATAATCCTCACACCACTGAAGCTCTACAGAATGAAATAACATGTGTAATTAGTTCAATTGCCATGGACCAACTTCAGAAAATGTCGCCTAATTTATTATGTGATGCGAGGCATGTTTGCAGGCAGAAGGGGGTCACTTCCAACACCTGTTATAAAGCACAGTAAGTTTGTTATCTTTTTACAGTATTCGTATAAATGTGTGCATGTACAGAAACTGATGTGGGGGAATCGGCGACATGACTGCAGTCTCGCTAGCGGGGAAGGGCACAGTAGTCATGGAGAAATGATTCATCCTCTCTGCATTAGTTAGAGTGCGCGCGTTTATCAGTGCTGATGACTCATTCTGCTATCAGCAGTTACAGCAGCAATCTGTGAGAAATGTTTTATCTGAACCACAGCGCTTACCCGGTTTCCTCGATAGTTGAACACACTGTATTATCCTGACTTTCTTCTGGAGAATGAGAAGTATGAGGTGGTATCAGAAAGTTCCCAGACTATTACCATTGTATCTGCCTTGGTGAAAGAAGATGAGAGGGGAGGCCAAGGTCACACTTCCGAAAGCCTATTGTTTCAGTCTGCCACGTGACACCATGCTGTGAATACTCATTTTTACACGAGTGCTTTTTCAGCTTCATGTTTCATTTCTGTGGATGGCAAAATTGAGTAATGTGTCTGCATCAAGTTTTATGTGAGGCTTTTGGAGAACATTCTTTAAGCTGGTCAGGGTTTTTTTTAATGACATTCACATTTCAAGCCTGGTCAAGTGTCAACTGAAGATGACAAATGTTCAGGCAACCAGGCACCAGCAAAATGACAGAAAATGTTGAAAAAATTCGAGAATTCATCCATGAGCATGCAGGCACTGTTGGGAGTTATGGAGTTTGCCAGGAGATCTTAACAGAAAATTTGGACATGCTCCACATTGCTGCTTCATCACAACAATGTGCCCCCTCCACACGTCCCTGAAAACCACAGAGTTTGTGATAGCAACAACATGGTTATAGTTCCCCATCCTACCTGCTTGCCAGACAGCCTCCTGTGATTTTGCTTGGTTTCCCAAATTGAAAATGAAAAGGAAGGGATGACATTTTGAAACAGTGTCTGACATCCAAAGGGAAATCACAAGCGGTATTTGACAGCATTAAGGATAATGACTTCCATGGTGCTTCTGAAGCATGGAAAAAATGATGATATTGCTCTCCCAAGGAGACTATTTTGAAGGAGATGACAGCCAAAATTTAGCAAGTTAAGCCAGCGTTTCTTTTTTGACCTAGTCCGGGAACTTTTCTGATAGTACCTCATATAGCCAAAATCTTCACTCAGAATAATCAGTGACCTGGCTGAGTTTAAACCCAGGCACTACCAGCCTGATCTATTTACCATTTTATGTTATTAATCTTTGCAGTATATGCAGCTGCGCAAGCCAATGGATCGTGATACAATCTCTCAGTTAAGTCAGGAGTCAAGTGATTCTCGTGAACCTCCAGTGTTCATTGCCGCAGGGGATATTCGACGACGATTATCAGAATCTTTGGATGATTCACGGAGAGTAGCTTTTACACATGATCCTGAAGATCCATCTGCTACTGCCCTGAAAGAGCCATGGGAAATAAAGGAAAGGCGAGTAAGGGAAGCTTCACCATATGGTCATATGGCCTCATGGCGTCTTCTGTCTGTTATTGTTAAATGTGGTGATGATCTACGACAAGAACTTCTTGCTTCACAGTTACTCACAATGTTACAACATATTTGGGAAACAGAAAGGATTGACCTGTGGGTTCGCCCATATAAGTGAGTATTGTCAAATTATTTAATCTGTGAGTAGTCAGAATTATATGTGTTCAGAGTTTGCACAACTGGTTTACAGTTTCCCCAAAACTACTACATTAAGTAAAGGTAAAGCTATCCCTACGGGCTGTGGAGGCCCATAGGGTTTGTGAAATGTCAGGGCTCTCATACTTTCTAGACAGTTGGCTCACAGATGGCAGTGAGGTTGTCAACCTTACATGCCAGCTGCCCTTTACCCCCAGGAAGATTCCTGGTACTAATTTCTGTTAGAGGCTGAGTCGACCCAAGGGCAATAATGCGGCTGGAAGGCTTAGGCAATTGAAAAATCCAGCGACTTCATTGGGAATCGAATCTGCAGCCTGCTGGCTCGTAATATAGTGCCTCAACCAAGTACACTACTACATGTCTCATTACATTAAGTAAAAATAAGTCATATTGGAATTTATCTGTATAGCCCTTTGGGGTTGTATATTACAGGCTTCTAATGAAGATCTCCACATTGCAGTTCTAGGAATATTGCAGAGATATAAGCAGAGCTTTTCATGTAGATAATATTTTCTGAATTCAGTCATGTGTGCACATGCGTATCTGCATCAGTGTCACACTATCTTGTGAACATGGTTACAAATATTTGGGTTCCATAAGAGATTGGATATTTCTTGTGTAGCAAAGAAAATGGCAGCTTCTCAAGAAGGATTGTGCTGTTTGTACTTAATTATATGCAGTACCTTAACTCAGACAGTAGTGTATTCTACTTTGTCTTTAGGTGATGGTGTTTTCAGTTATACTGACTGGTTTTTAGCCTGTTTTCCTCAATTTGAAAATATAAAAGTAACCTTATCAGATCACCTTCTTGACTGTATGTCCATTTCTAAGATGTAAGGTTATAAACATTAATAGCAAATGCTGTATGTCTTGTAGTTTGTGCATTAAACCAAGAAAATATAACTGCTTAGTGTGATGTACACGACTTCTCGATCTTCCTGTACTATATGTATTCACACTTTAATTTCACTTGATATTGCATAACCATGCAGGTGATACAGCAGTGTTAAGTAACTCTCAAAATGTCCATTTCTGTTTGCCTTATCTGTTATATTATTCAGATTAAACTATTTTAGTGGAAAATTTCATGCTACTTTCCCATGTTAGTTGCACACCTCTCTATAGTATATGTGTGGAACACCAGTATCCCATAATACAATGTATTTATTTTCCCCTGCTCTCTTGCACAGATTTAACTCTTGTACTTCCAGATGTAAATTCTAAATATGTTCTGTTGTGTCATTTTATTTGTTTAAGGATATTATGTTTATCAAATGATAGTGGACTCATTGAGCCCATCCTGAATACTGTGTCATTACATCAAATCAGGAAGCATTGTCAGCTTTCATTACTGCAGTATTTTGAACAACAATATGGGTCCCACAACTCAGAAGATTTCCTCACAGCACAAAGAAACTTTGTAGAAAGTTGTGCTGCCTATTGCCTTGTCTGCTATCTTGTTCAAGTGAAAGACAGGTAAGGATCTGTGTGACAAAAGCACTATAAACGTAATATACAAGGTGTGTCCCAAAAGTCATGAAATATATTTCTTTCCCGCGCTCCTATTGGTCGGAGCGCGCTGGAACCGGTTGGGTTAGGGGGGGAAGGCCTTTAGCTTCACAGAGAGCCAAAAGTCAGTCTGTTCGAGCATCGGAGGTGTCAGTATCGCTGATTTAGTGCACCTGTGTTTTGTGACCACATCATGGCGCGCGATGGCGGATACTTTCGAACAACGTTGGGTGGTCAAGTTCTGCACAAAGCTCAACAAAAAAGCTGCCGAAACTCACGAACTGCTTAAGCAAGCCTACGGGGAGTCTACTCTATCATATGTGCAAGTTACAAGGTGGGTGAAGAAGTTTAAGGAGGGCCAGGAAGGAGTGGAAGATGACCCCCGATCTGGACGGCCATCAACAAGCCAAACCGATGAAAATGTGACTCATGTGCATGATTTGTTGAATACTGACCATCGAATGACTGTCCGGTTGTTAGGCGACACTGAACATTCCAGAAACCGTTGTGCATCGCATCTTTATGGTCGAATTGAACATGCGAAAGGTGTGCGCCAAGCTGTTCCCCAAATTGTTGACGGACGAGCAAAAGGCCAATCGAGTGTTGATCGCAAATGAATTGAAGGAATGTGTGGAAATTGAACCTCATTGAGAATGCACTCAAAGGACGCCGTTTTGAAAGCATTAAGGCTATCCAAGCGGCTGTGACAACAGCTTTAAATGAGGTTCCCGTCGAGGCCTTTGAGGGGGCGTACTGGACATGGGAGAGTCGGTGAGAAAAATGTGTAGATGCTCATGGACCGTACTTTGAAGAATATTAACACTTCGTACTGATATCCTCAATAAATTAAAAAAAAATATATATATATTTTTCATGACTTTTGGGACATACCTTGTATCACTGCAAATTTCATTTGTTAAGAAGACTGTAATTACAATGAACACATGGGCCAATTGCTTTAACTGTATTGTGAAGGATAGGCAGAGGATCAAAAGATTGTTTGGAAGTTTGAGTATCCTAGCCTAGGAAAGTATTCTCTTAGAGTAAAAATTTTGTATATGTACTGCAGGAATTTGTTTTATTTATAGACATTTTAACTTGTGTTCATGTGGAGAGAAGATTTTATAAAGCCCTACACCTTGATGTATGTGGATATTTGTTGTAAAATGTTTTGACCTAAAAAGAAAAATCCGATTTACGTAACGACAAATGACTGTTTTACACTTGGTATAATATAGTTATGGTCAGTTTTCATCTCACTTCATTGGTTAAATGCAAACAGTGCAAATTTAAGTGGTTTGTGAACCTGAAGATGTCTGTATAAAGTGACAGACTGTGATCTGGATGGTCATGCTGCTATTTCATGTTTTCACACATCCCTCCCCCTCCTCCTTTTTATTTCTGCTTCAGTTTCATTCAATATTTCTTATTTTGTGCATCTGTATGAGCAAGTACTGGATTTTACTTTGTTGGTGTTATGTTGTATATTTTCAAGAGCTCTGAATTCCATTAACTATTTCCAGTGAAATGCCGTATTAAGTGTCTGTGACATCTAGTGGATCTGGACATTAATCTGATGAAAATCTTAAATGCATGGAATTTAGCACTGAGATTATTGACTGGGGATTGTTGCAGTTGATTGTTAAATGTAAGAAAACCTTCAATTGAGGAACATTAAATGAGGGTTTCACTGTATTTGTATGCTTAAAAAGTTAATTCTTTTAATTTTCTTGTTGTCAGGCACAATGGAAATATTCTTCTTAACAGTGAGGGTCATTTGATCCACATAGATTTTGGATTCATCCTGTCTACATCGCCTCGGAATTTGGGATTTGAGACGTCACCTTTTAAGCTGACTCCAGAATTTGTTGAAGTAATGGGTGGTCTTGGCTCTGATATGTTTGAATATTTCAAAATATTGATCCTGAAAGGTCTCATAGCAGCACGGAAACATATGGATCGAATTCTCAGTCTCGTGGAAATTATGCGTTCAGGTAATAATACCGTTTATGTGAGTATGTAATGACACAATCATGGTGGACATTGTCCATTGCCTGAGGTATATCTTTCAAGAGTTATTTGCCAGTTGTCTGGTGATTGGTTACTATTTTACTGACAATTTATGTTTGTTCTTTGTGACAATGACTGTAATAAAACTTTGGACATATAGGAAGTTTGTAATCTAGTAGTCGTACATCCAGTTATAATTAATGAGTCTTTGATTCTGGTTGCTGCTACCTGAAGTAAAAAGTGTCATTATAATGTTATTTTGTTGCTTGAAGGTAGTTTATATATGTCATATAATAATAGTCTTATGACTGGTAGTCAGGATAGTTTGTGACAAATGCAACATTGTGGTCCTCATATGGTAACTACCATTATATGTATAGTAGTATGACTATGAGTGAAAATAGTAAAGTAGTTAAGTAGTTCCCACATTCCAGTACAGGTGCTGCAAAAGGAATTTTCTTTGGTTTCTGATGTCTGAATTGTGTATATTTGCAGAAAAATTCTGGTAGATAATTATGAAAAAACTGAAATGCCTCTCAATCCAGGTTCCATGTCAGTCCACTGGATACCTAAGACTCAATAGTAGTGAAGTGACCATAGTGACTGCTTTGTATTGTTGACTGGTCTGTTACCTTTTTAGGCTTTACTGTGATAACTGCAAATTTAGTATGCAGGTTTCAGGCACTGACATGTTGACAAATTATCAAACTATATTATCACTGGTTGCATCTTGTTTGTCACTTGTTGTTAGTTGCTTTCATGTGAATCCTGCTGAAAAATCAGGATGGATATCTTTCCAATAGAAGAAAGCAACTCTTGTTCAGTGGTAATAGGCTGGCATGAAAATCAATAGAGTAATAAAATGGAAAACTGTAGCAGGGTGGGAAGATGTATGGTCTACTGCACATCACTGTAAAACATTACTGAAACAGATGGGCAACAGTGAAATAATTAGGGAGCTATGAACAAGAGTCCACTATATTTAGTGTCTGTTAGCCTTGCTTATAGCAGCTGAGATATATTTACAGTTCTTTCTATAGGGAATCTGGGTAAACATTATATGAGAGTACAAATGGATGAAGCCACAAGTGACATTTCAGCATAACATTTCACAGAAATTACCATGGTAATTGTATCTGCTTAGTGAATTGTCACAGAAATCCATATTTGATGCTGTGCGTTGGAGATTGCTTCCCATTGGGAACCATTGTAATCAATGTAACCTTATCTGCTTAGTGAATTTTTGTCTCAGAAATGCGTGTTCAGTGCTATGCTTTGGAGTTAGAACGCATTCAGCCAACCGTTAGTAATGGGTGACTTCACTGGGAGAACAGTATATCTGTTAGGCAGTCGTAATAGTAGACACTCCCTCATAAGTTCCATTCTGCTCTTTTGAGATTGCCTCGCATTGGGAACCATTGTAATTACCATGGTAACCGTATCTGCTTAGTGAATTGTTATCACAGAAATATATGTTCAGTGCTGTGCATTGGAGTTTTAATTACTGTGGTAACCATACATGTTCGGGGCTACACGTTGGAGTTGGAATGCATTTAGCCAACCATTACTGAGTAACGGGTGACTTCACTGTGGGAACGATGTTTACCCAGCCATTGGCTGATAATGGACATTTGTGTCAACTTTGCTGTTTTGGTTTTGTTGGATGAAATGTGGACATTTTAGCGTGCATGAACTACGTTTCGTAGTTTAGCTATCACAGACCTATCTTAAGCACAAGCGATCGCCAAGCTCCTCAACACCCTCATGTAACTACAAACTAAATGCTTTGGGTAATTTCCGTAAATAATGTACTGTGCGTATGGTAATGTTTCAGTTTTAATGTATAAAGTACATTTATTCCCATCAAAATCCTAATTAAGTACCGTTTTCAGTGATTAATCCTGGGAACCAAAGTTTCCAAATCACTTTTTTTTTCACCTTGCCATATATATGTAAATGTTTGTCGGCTTTACTTCTTTGTGTCTTGCAGATAGCAGTTGACTTTTTACTTTGTTAGTGTTGCAGTCTTTCTCATTGCTTTAGTATGAGAGTTTAACTTTGTTGATGTTCTTATACTTGAATGGTCTCTTACTGTTACCAGATGGATTTGCTTGGTTGTAATTGTACTTTCTGCTAGGTGCCTTCTTGTTGGTAATTTTTTCTTGTTGCATGATTGCTCAGCTCTTGTCCATCAAGCAGGATATCGTTATGTGATGTGAAATTTGTGTCTAATGAGTAAGCATGGAAATATTTTGTTAAAACACATTGAAAACCATAATTTTATCAAGTTGATCACATACAGAGTGGCCCAGAAGTCAGTTAACTGGTTAGTAAAATGCATACTGAAATACGTTTGATATTTCTTTATTGCTTATTGAATTTACAAAAATTTGTTGAAGTCAGATCCTCCATGTTCAGTGAACAGTGCTGTGATACTGTTCTGCAAATTGTCTGGCAGGTTTAAATTGGAACATTCCTATTAGTACAAGAGAATGTTTTATGTTAACTGACTTTTTGGCAGCTCTGTATATGTATCAGAGAATTCTGTTGTTATTTGAAGATTACTAGCTTTTGGGATGTGATGCTGTGTAGTATGGTCGAGAGTTATGAACGTTTTGAAGGAATTGCTGCTGCCATCTTCAGGCTGGAAGAATTTCTGGTAACTTTCTGCCAAACTACATGGCATCACATTGCAGAAGATATCTCCATATTCAGAGCCCTGAGAACTTCAAACCTTGTCTGTTTTTACTTGTTACTTGAAATTAAGTTGCGGTCCGTAATAGATTTTCATGTATTTGTATCGGGAACTAGATGGGGAATGCTTGACACTATATGACCTAAATTCAGCATTTATTTCCCACACTTAACAAAAAGTAGCTGCAACAACATCACTACAATTTGTTGTGAAATTTTATTTCAGGGTCACAGCTACCATGCTTTAAGTCAGGTGCAGCCACTGTCCACGGTCTAAAGAATCGCTTTCACTTGAACCTCACAGAAGAACAACTCCAACTCTTGGTGGACAATTTGGTGGAGTCAAGCATTCATTCACTCAGCACCAGAATCTATGATCGCTTCCAGTATCTTGCCAATGGCATTTTGTGAGCCAGTGAAGTTCACATGTGTATTGGATATTGTGGGCATATGTGTTGTAAATCACAGGTCAACAAATGTAGTGTGTGAAGTGAGAAAGAATATTATGAAAGAAAGAGGAATGATGACAAAGTAATTTGAAATTAAAAAATATACCACATCGAAGAGCGTTATAAACCCATGCCACATCTGGCTTAAGGTTTCATGTTCACTCAAGCTCAAATTTCCAAGATAACAGATTTGCCTAATTGTCGGCATTTAACTTTCCAAAGAATTTATTCTTTTTGTTAATGTCATTTTAAGATGTAAGACGAATGTAACAGTTTTTCAGAATTTCAGAATCTCATGTCACTTAAATCACAGGCAAGGCAATGAATGTTTTCATATAAGTGTGTTATGGAAATACACTTTGTGATTACTCATTGTGTGCAGAACATTTTTTCAAGAAATTGTGTGTGCATCATATATCCTTTGTCTAGTGTTCTTACATAATAGTTTTCTTATTGTTGGAGAGTTCATGCCAGGACTTGTAATATCCTTGAATTTTTGCAAGATATGAGAAACTGCTGTTCAAGTGGTATTCCTGGACTGTGGTTATTGTTGATTAAACCAAAAATAAAAATAAAATATGGACCATTGCATGTGCGTGGAAATTAATACTCATCACGTTATATTCTTTTCATAATAAAAGTGGCAGTTTTTATACATTTATCTTTAAGTGTTATATTTACAGAATGTCATTACAGTACTGTTTACAGTTTGGGAGAATTCTGATGCAATGTTTCATGCGGCAACTTAGAAAATGTTGCATGCTATCAGAACATCATCAGAATAATAAACCCATGTGGTACCTGTGAGCATATAGATTAGAATTTTATACCTATTGGATTTTGATGGTTGCAGGTACAATGCAAAACTACTGGGAAGTAACAAATGTTACTTGACGTCCATTTTGTAACCATAGGATCTAGTATTTAAGTTTAGCACTTGGCTCATATGTCAGTTACTATCAAGTAACTTGTTTAAAAATGTTCTTTTGATCATGTTATATGTTTGTTTCTTATTTATAAGTAGTATGTTTAGCAAAATTATCATTGAAGTCATATTGCAGAGAATGGTACTTTCAATTTATCTTGGGCAATCAAGGCTTTGTTTCATTTGGATATCTCTGTAAGTAACATGAACTCTCAGTGAACAGTCAATTTATATAAAATTATTTCAAGTACAGTATTTTTTAATGTAATTCCTATTCTTAATTCCATCACAGTTCCCAAAATGTGTAGCATTTCTGCATTTGTAAGACTGATGGGCCATGTTAATATAATTACTTTTAAACTAGTTTTTTGTGTACTCTTTGTTTCTTCTTCATGTGCAACTATCATATTTTAAATGAAGTTTCTGTGTACTATACTGGTAACTCACAAATACATCACACTGTTATGCACATAACTAAGGGAAAACAATTGTGTCGTACTTCTCAAAACAGATTTAGTTTCTTTCATGATCACTCTTTTCATAGAAAGCATATCAGGCAGTGATTAAACAGCAGGTCATAGAACACTCTTCTTACATCTACTCTATGTTTAACATGAAACCCTTACATGTCAGGGACTTACTATGCTTATCTTTACTTATCTGTGGTTTTCTGTCTGCTTTATTTCCAATTTAATACAGTTAATGACATTTTAGAATGACTGTGAGTATGAAAATTTGTAAATTGAAGTTGAATGCAATCCCATATTGCACAGTACTGCCTATAATGGAAAGGTATGAGGATTTCAGGACCAAAATGTGGAATGAATTATATCAGTCCTAATTAGATTAATTGCTACTGTGCAAATTTAGCAGGTCATTTAAGGCACTGGCATTTCATAAGATTGCTGTGTATGTTACATGGGTGCTTACAGGTATGGTTAACATTTTCAAAAGCTGGAAATCTCTTAATAGAACAATATTGTATCATTACTTTATTTATTAAATTTTAAATAATTTAAAATACTGTGAATGTTAAAGCAAGGATTCAGACTTGTTTCATTCCATTTTGTATAGTAGATGCAAGATTATTTATTGCATATAGAAAATTCTTCCAGAACAGATAAAGGAGTGTTATGCAAATTTTCTTAATAGAAGTTTGAAATTGTTGAATACTGTTTGTCACCTGTATTACTGTTATTTCATTTAATTCTCAATTTGTCTACTGTTTGATATTATAAATTGTGTATACTGCATAACTGTCATTCCATTTGTATTTTATGAAATAAAAAAGGATAATGTACATTGCCTTTGAGGAGCATTATTCTTTAAATCACAGAGTACTAAAATTGTAACATTCATTTATTTGATACGAAGTTACAAGTTACTGTATATCAGAAGAGGAATGCATGTAGGATATTGGTGGGAAAGCCATAAGGAGAGAGACCACTAGGAAGCTCAAGACATAGGTGGGTGGATAATATTAAAATGGATCATAGAGAGATGGAGGGGCACATGGTAGCGTAGTTGGTTGAGGCACTATGCTACAAGCCGGAAAGTTGCGGGATCAAATCCCAATTAGGTCACTGAATTTTTTTTCAATTTACCTAAAAGAAGTTATTGAAAGAAAGATAGAGGGGCGGACAGAAGTGACCAGAAGACGAGGAAGAAGACGTAAGAAGATGCTCGATGACCTTGGGGATAGAAGAGGATATTTTCATTTGAAGGAGAAAGCTCTAGATCGCATCAAGTGGAGGAACTGTTTTGGAAGAGACTGTGGACCTGTCGTCTTGACAGATTACAGATGAATGAATTACCTAATCCTTCCAGCTGCACTATGGCCCTAAAGTCGACTCGGCCTCTAACAGAAATGAGTATAAAGAATATTCTTTGAATGTTCTTGGGGGTAAAGGGCGGCTGGCGTGTAAAGCTGACAACCTTGCTGTCATCTATGAGCCGATTACCTAGAAAATGTGGGAACCTCAACATCTCACAACCGTATGGGCTTCCAAGGCCTGTGACAGGGATACTTTTACTTTACTTTACTTAGAGATTAGGATGGGGTGGTATGGACTGAATTGATCTGGCTTAGGATGTGGACAAGTGGGGGGGCTCTTTCGAACACAGTAATGAACCTTTGGGTTCCATAAAATGTTGGGAAGTTCTTGAGTAGCTGCAAAACTGGTGGCTTCTCAAAAGGGGTCAGCTCCATGAAGTTAGTTAGTTAGTTAGTTAGTTACTCTTAGCTAAAGTACATAGACGTAANATACAGAATATAGCTTTGACTCAGTCCCTACAGTAATTCCTGGACAAGCCTGCATCAACTCATAACTACACAACAGAGTTCATGGTATATATTCAGTTGCAAATTTTGCTTACTGACAACAGTCTGGGCTTCCTGGAATGAAGAGATAAATCTCAAACAGACATGGTTATCTGCAGACTGGTGCTGAAGTGTCACCTACCAGTGGAATACCCAGTATGATTAGATTTATCTGCTGTACAGCATAATGTCTTCCCATACTTTGAAATCTTGATGCTGTACATATGTTATAGTTTAATGAATGTAGAGAGCCCGAAGGTATGGAAGAAATTTCAGGTCCTCAGGGTGACATCTGATTGGGTTATGTTGTGAAACAAGATTTCGAGGAGTGTATTCTTGTGATGTAACTTTATTACTCAATGCCGTAACTAACACAAAATGCTGAACAAGTCGTTTCACAGTCACTCCTTTGGCGTTAACAACTCTCACTAGAATGTAGAACTGTCTGTCTCTCCATGCTGGCTAACCACTGGCTTCTGTCAACACACACTGCCACACTTGGTCCTCAGCTAGCTTCTTATACTGTTGCCTGTTTCCCTAGCAGCAGCAGCAGCGTCCACTGTTATGTCACAGCAGGGAAGTGTTTAGTGGCCTGTTGCCTAGCAGCTCCCCGCTGTGACATAACAGCGGGGGAGTGTTTACTGGCCTGTTACCCTAGCAGCGGCAGCAGTGGCCGCTGTTATGTCACAGCAGGAAAGTGTTGCCTAACAGCTCCTCTGTTGTTGCGTCACCACGGGGCAACGTTACTGGCAATGTGTACATTATTGCATTGTGCGAGTCTACGATTCCCAACAGGTCGTATTCTGGTATAATGGTGACTGATTCCAACACTGGAGATTGGGTAGTGCCCAAGCTAGTCTGGAAACCATCTAGAACAGAAAAATCAGTCCCTCCTGCTGGCAATCATTCTGACTCCTTGGCTGCATGGGTCATAGTTATGCTTGGCTTCATAGGGTGGGGTGCAACTGAGTTCACTTGGTACATTGGCCAACAATTGGTCTATTGTACCAGCCCTGGATGACAGACAAGTATAGAGTATATGGTGAAATGAGAATTGGGGGAAACTGGAGTACTTGGGGGAAATCTGTTACTGTAAAAACAACACGGCACGCCATGAACAAACACAGGACGATACCCAGAATCTCCTTCTCAAGAGAGACAGGCGGCACAAATTCAGCCCCTGTCAAGAAAGACAATAGGGGAAGGGACACGAACCTACTTCGTTTATAAATTTTAACTTAAATAACAAAGTTTTAAAAACTTTAATATACCAAGAAAGCTGCTGTAGTTGTGGAAAAGTTGGATTTTGTATATACTGTGCATTACAAACACTGTATATATATGTATTTTAACACTCAAAACACCCACTGTGATAGTAGTTTCCATAAAGTATCGATGTCCCTCTGATGATGGTCTATAGGGACCGAAACATGTATGGGTGTTAAGTTTTCAAGAAGTAAGAAGTTCAATAGTCACAATGGACGGCGTTGTTTTGTCTTTGTAATTGTTAGTATGAAGGACCATAATGAAACAAATCAAATTGTATTGTTTTAGTACATGAGCAATTCAGGTTCTATAAAATGGAGTATATATTATTGTTGTATTGACGTACTTACTCACACATAAAAAAGTTTTGCACCACTTGTATCAAACTGTATGCCTATATTGGGAAGAACATCAGTTGTTAGTTCTTCCCAGAACTTCTTCTTACTTATGAATTTTCGCAACTGCTGCTGCAACGAAACGGTGCCCAGACCGCTCAGAACGGTTCAGAACACTAGTTTGTGCTTTTAGCGCACCGAACCCGAACCGCTCCGAACATTCCGAACGCACACAGAAGATGGCAGTTGGCAGTGGTTAGTACCGTCAGCACGGTCAGCACTGTTTGTTATATGTCAAGTGTGGAATGTTGGCTGTGAAGTGATAGACTAGAAAGGTAAGTATTGTTAAAATTACGTGCATCCTTTACAGTTGTGTGTTATGCTGTGGTTTGTGAGTGAAATATAAGACAGGTGATGCACTAATTCTTTGTGATGCGTAAGTGAACTGTGTTACCGTATTCGGCAACTGAAAGAACGAAGTGACGAAACAAGCGCAATAGCCTGCAGTTGTCGTGGGTACCAATAGCTTTTCTCCCCGGGTTGACGTTGGAGAGAAAGGATAATTACGAAGATCGGTAGTGTTGAACAATATCTTATATCATTTTCTGTATGAACTTACAAACAAACTGACTCCATGGAGCGAAGTCCATGTTGAGAAGCAAATAGTCGCGCAGCTACCCAAAAATTGCCCAATATATTATGGAACCTGAAGGTTCATTACCATATTAACACGACTGGTCTCTATTCCGAGTCAGATGAATATTTTCCCTTCTACAGCTACGTCTTCCTAGTGTTTTCTTTAATCTGGTTTTCGCACCAAAATTCTGTATTCATTCTTCTTCTTTCCCATGTGTTCTGTATCCCCTTCCTATGTCATCCTCCTTGGCTTGATCATTCAAATTTCATGTTTAGTGAGGAGTACAAATTATGAAGCTCCTCATTATGAAGTATGGCTGAGCAAGTTACAAAATGTGGGATAATTTTCTCAAAACGAATTTTTATAAGGTTCTAGAGAATGGTCTCTTCAAATAAACAGTAAATTGAAAGTAGTAATGCAGGATTCTCATTTGCTATAAGCTATCTCATTCCAGAGAATGCCATTGCTAATTACAAGAAATACAAATGCAACTTAGAATGGAATTATTTAGAAGAAATAATGAAGTTTAGAGGTTTTTTAATGGTAATGGGTGATGTAATTAATGCATAATGCATATTGATAGGATACTTTGAATTTTTTTGGTGATGTAATGGTATATACTCCCAGATATTGCTGTTATAATGAAATATATTTTTTCACTCATTCACTTGTAAAAAAGCCCAATCATTTACTAGGATTTGGCATGAATTGTACCATGCTGGTATTTTATGGTGGCCTGTGGCTCAAGAGCCTTAAAACTGCTAACATTTGGCAAAGATTCTGTCTGTATTATGTGCTTTGTGAATGATATGTGGATTTAAATTAATTGATACAGATCTGTTATTTTATGTTTTCTTATGTGGAATTTGCCTCTCCCTGAGTGGAGCTAGGATAGTTGGTTCAGTATAGTGACTAGGTTACAGGTAAGACATTCAGGGAAGTTGAGTTTGATTCTCAGCAGAGGGCAGAGATTTTTTTCTCCACTGTGTCCTGACTGACTCTGGATCCCACCTGGTCTCCTGTCAAGTGGGTACTGGGAGCTCTTTCTCCAGTAAAACAACCAGGGTATGAAGCTAGCAGCTCACCTCCATCTAGTGACAAGGATATGAATGCATAGAATTCTACATCCACTCCTCCACATGCCTTCATTTTATGGTGCATAATTAAGAGCAAAGACTGCCATAACCTTTCATTTACCTCTCCTTGAGCCAAGATACTCTTTATTTTGGTGCTGGAAGTTGGTTAATTTGTACACTATGAAATGGGGCATTGTCTGTTTCACTTATCTTTGGAAGATTTGGTATCAGGTTTTCATTGTTTGTATTCTTATGGTTAAATGCACAGTGATAATCCCCCATGGTTAAGTGGCATTTAAAGCATATATATTCTCCTGCAACAAACTTGTCTTTACCACCAGCGTGCACTGTGATTAATTAGTCTTTGGTCTCTTGGAATTGGTGTAAATGAGCTATTAAGGGGGATGTCAGAACAGGCTGATGAGGATGTATGTGAGGTGTGGAAGTACATTGTTTCCAGTAGGACAGCGTCTTAAATAGATACACTTTAGTCAAGATGTCTTAACAGTCCATGAAGATTCTTCTGCTGTTCTTAATTTTTTTTCACCCTCAAGCTGTGGTGAAAACACTTGACAATGGTCAGATTACCTCCTAGTTGGTTTGCGACTGCCATTAGTCTGTGATGAAACTGGCTAGACATAATGGGGTTCAGTTGGCATGGACATAGTGTAGCTGACGGAATGAAATTGCCCATCTCTTGGTAGAAGCAGATTCTGAGCAGGAACCAGTGAAGGCAAGTGACATGATACTATTACTAGGACACTGTCAGACTTATTTAAATTTGAAATGTTCTGTACTCTGGGATATAACTCCATGTATTCCTTTGAAAATTAAGCATTGTTTCAGAGGAATATGTTGCTCTGTTACCTGCTTCAAGCAGGTTCCTTGCTGGGCTTATTTTTCAGCTCTGAAGATGGTACCATGTTCCTCTGAAATGTCATACAATTTTCAGTGGATTACATGACATCATATCCCAGAAGATAGAACTCTTCATAACCACTGCTGTGAAAACTTCAGATTTTGCATATATAAACTTGAACGAGCAAATAGCCTGACTTGTAAAAGCAGTCTTGACAAAGGATAAACAGTCTTACATTTCCAGTGTGAATATGAGGTTCACCTGGAATTACTGGGTTTTTGGACTTTTCCCATAGTCCAGAATTCTAGGTAATAGAAGACACAACGTTTCAGAAACTGGATCTGTTTCCGTCTTCAGGTGAGAAAGGAAAACACCTACTCAGTTGGGTTCCCTAGAAAGAGTAGGTGTCTTCCTTTCTCACCTGAAGACAGAAACAGATCCATTTCCGAAACATCGTGTCCTCTGTTACCTAGAATTCCGGACGATGGAAAAAGTCCCAAAACCCAGTAATTCTATGTGTCATCCACCATCGTCAGAACCCTTTAGAATCTGCAGGTTCACCTGGATTCAGATTTTTTCACCTGGGAACTATCTTTATGAAATCAAGTGACTATATACTTAAGGACATTATACATAATGAAGTAAAAAATTATCTGCACTCTTGTTTTTCCAATTTATATACACAAAAGTAGGGATTAAAGAAGTATGTCATTTCTCTACATAGTCTCCTTCATTTACGGTTCACTTGGTCCAGCGGTCCACAAGCTTGCGTATTCCCTCAAAGAAGAAGGTTTTCGGTTGGTAGCGCAACCATTTATGCACTGCTTCCCGCACTCCTTTGTCCATAGAAAATCTACAACCTCGTAAAGCATCTTTGAGCGGTCCAAAAAGATGATAGTCGGAAGGGGCTAATTCTGGGCTGTAGGCAGGGTGTTCAGCACCTTGAAACCCAAATGGTTAATGGTTTCAAGATCTGGCCGGCTATGTGTGGGCGGGCATTGTCATGCAACAACACTTTCTTTTTATTACAGAAGAAATTGTTAAAAAGAAGCTTTACAAGCTGTACCTGATGTCAGTAACTTGCAAAGTTCTATAAAGATATCTACATTTATACCAAAATACTGAACTTGATAAGATAACAGTGTACTAAATGGTACTGAGGAAAGTGTATCTTCCACCATTAACATCTCATCCTTCTCTTTGTAACAACTTGCTGATACACATAACAGAATAGTAAAGGTCACTTTTTAATTTGGGATTATTAGCTAAGGGAAAATACTTATTTCCTGTTGAAATATGACTATAGGAATAGATCAGAAGTTACAAAATTTGGATCAAGTTGGTTATTCATTGCAGTATAATATTGTGGCATGTAGACCTGTTGCTAGACAACGCCTGCAACACATGTGGCCAACACTATAAGAACAGTGTTTCCTTCATCCACGGACAGACCATTGCTCTGCAACGTGCATGCTGTGATGTCACACCACAGTACATGGCCGTGATGTAGCATGTTTCCTGCGCGTGCGGTGATGTCACACAACAGTGGTGGGTAGCGATCACGTGACATGCATTTATGATGATGCGTTGTCTGTCCCTTGGCTATATAAGTGACAGTGAGTGTGTGTGACATAGTTTAGTTAGCAGCTAGAGTTATGAGCGAGAAATAATAGCAGCGGAAGCATGCGAACAAGGAAGCAAGGAGATAGCCATGGGAAGTTCGTAGTTGAAGAAGAAGTACGAGTAGACGTTGGCCTGTGAAGACTTTGCATGTGAATTAGAAGGCTTTGTGTATGCTGTTGTGCAGTGATATCTGGAGTGATCCGAAGTGCTATTTGCTGTGTTGAGATCTGTTGCTAGGAGACGACTAGTGAACACAGAATCCTAGTGTGTTTGCAACTGTGAACTGAGAGTGTGTAAATCAGTGAAAGTGCTCTATATAAGTGTAATTAAGAGAGAGCGTGTAACTGAATTGCTGATAAACCCAATCAAGAGACCATGAGAACCGGTATGCTTTTACCGGTTCTCACGGTCTCTTCGCTTGCAGATTTCTTATATTTTTTCTCCTACCCTGAAGATGGAGGCGATACGTTCCTCCGAAACGTCGGTTAACACCACATATACACGGTGCCAAATCCCAGAAGACTGCTTTCTTCATAGTCACCGCCGTGAAAGCCTCAAATCTTACATATGCTCAAGTTGTGGAAAGTTTGCATGAATGAGGAGGGCAGTGGAATTTGAGGCTTCCACTTTCTGCCTACTGTTGTATTTGCCTCCATCCCCCTCTTTGATGTGTTGTGCAACTTAACATGCATGGCAGTAGTGAAGGATATCTCTGCCTACATTCATGTGGAAAGAAAGGCTAGATATCTGTGTGGAATATAAGAGAGTATGCTAATGGGGAAGAATAGCAGCTTGAGGGAGATTGGAAGGTGGTCAGTCCATGGGACTGGTTTCCTTGGCCTCAGTATAAACCTTTGCACTTTCAGTTTTATATTATCTGAATATTAACAGTGCTTTCTCGAATTTAACATTAAACTTTCTCATGTTCAGGGATTAAACAGGCATCAGAGATGGCTCCTGTTCCACTGGAAGGTCATCAGACTCCATTTGGGAATAATGTTCCTCAGGAAGGATCTAGAGGTGGCTCAATATCACTTGCAGTGCTTATTGACTTCATCATCCAGCGGACATATCATGAGCTTACAGTGTTAGCAGAACTGTAAGTAAATCTAATGTCTCTAATTATGAAAGTGGCTACTATCCCTGCAATTTACCATATTTTCTTGAAACTTAGATTATTCCTGAGAAACCTTTTTGGGGTGGGAGGTTGACACTTTTTGTAGTCTTCCCACTCTTGCTTTTTTACTGCACAGTTATTCATTTTGTTTTTGTGAATATATTGTATATATTTAATTTAAGTATTTTTGGTAACTTAATTATCATAGTTGTAAATTTAGTGTTGAGTGCTTTAGTGGTATAAAAATATCCTACAGTTGAAATTGGTGAGCCTGAAATGTTAATTAAACATTTGGGAAATAAGTCTGTATGTTACTCTTTAACTTGTTTGACCATATGCCAGGATATCGAAACACTTTTGCAATCACTGTACCTCTTTGTCACAGTGTGAGACTTTACACATCCTTTTTCAGTGGTGACTTAATTTGTACCTCATATTGTGTGTAATCATGTGCCTAAAACATGACAAGATAAAAAGACTTCTCCATTTTAGACAACTTATTTTTATTCCATATATAGAAAAATAGAGCTAGTCCCTATCACTGGACACCTGCATCAGCGCAAGATAGAGTATGCAAACCAAGCACAGCATGAACCATCAGCCAGAGTTAAGACCAACATTAAAAACCTTAAAAAACTCCACACATATGAGACCTAGCACCAGATTACTGGCAAAATAGATGTCACTAGAGAGATAAATTCTCTGTATGGTACCAGCATAAGAAACACAATTTCCCAACTCTGGACGTAGTTGTAGTTTTTTTTTACATCTGCTGTAATAATGGGAGTCCAGATGGGAGAGATGTCCAAGCTGGGTTGACTGATCGGATGATCTGTAGGAGACATGTGGACTAAGATTTCTTGTATTTCCTATAGTGTTTGGTTCAATCTGCAAGAACTTTTCTTCTTTCTTTTTCCTGTTTTTATGTTGATTCTTTTCTTACTGTTGGTAGTGGCAGTGGAAATTGGAAATTTTATTTGTACAAATTATACATGTAGTGATTATGGTAATTTAACATGTTTCCTTTCTTTTTAATTTTCAGCCTTCCTCGAAAGACAGACATGGAACGTAAGGTAGAAATCTATAACTTCTCAGCAAGGACACGCCAGTTATTTGTGAGACTGTTGGCACTTGTGAAATGGGCCAACAGTGCTTCCAAGGTGGATAAATCAGCAGTGAGTACAGCAGAGACTGATGTGTGTATATTTCTATAGATAGAGACTGTCATATGTATAAGAAATTTGGTGTGATGTTGATGGTGCAGTGGTAGTTGAAACCATTTATTTGCGTTGTAGACCTATGAACTTACATTTTTAAAACTTATAACCCCAGTTTCTTGTAATACCATTTATTTCTGTACTGTTGAAATCTATTTGTTCTTCTTCAGTATGCAGAGTACTGGGAAAGTTATTATCTATGGGCAGTTCAGTGAGATGTGAGCTCGAAGATACATGAGAAGGGTACAATACTGTGCTAGTGTTGTAGCAGTAGTTACTATGCAGCTCACTGCCATCTCTCACATTCCACTGAACAGCCTGTTTAATGATATTCCCGCTTAAGAATCACAGATAACTGTTAGTGACATGAAAGCAGAATCCATTATAATTGGTGATTTTATTTCTTTGTATTTTCAGCATATAATGGCATTTCTGGACAAACAGTCACTCTTGTTTGTTGACACAGCAGATATGTTGGCTCGAATGGCAAGGGAAACCTTGGTTCATGCACGGTTGCCAAATTTTCACATTCCTGCAGCAGTGGAGGTTCTTACAACTGGTACATATTCTAGACTTCCTGCATGCATTAGGGTAAGTTGGTTTAAATTAAATATTATTATTAAAACTATGCCTGGAAGTGTTGATGAATAAAATATTTTTTTTTATCAATTAAATAATTTTCCTGGGGTGTAAAGCACGGCCGGCGCGAAAGATGACAACCTTACCGCCATATTTGAGTCGATTGTCTAGATAATGTGGGACCCTCAGTGTCTCAGAATCTATGGGCCTGGTACAGGGATAGCTTTACTTTCTTTTTTTACTTTATGTAGTTTTTTTTTGTTGAGTACAGTATATGCATTTGTCTTAAATGTGCAGGATTATTAGAAACTGCCACATTGCCCCTGAAAGTTCTGTTAGTGAACCCTCCATGAGTATTTTCTTTTAATTCCAGTTCATTCAGCTCTTGACTGATGATAATTAGCTGATAGTTTCACAAATGTAAAGAAGAAGACCAATCTAGATTCGTTTGAAAGATGAAGGAAGAAAACAATTGTGTTACAAACAGTTCTTAGGAACTTCCAAGTTTGGATCTCTCTTCCCAGTAATTCTCAGAGAGTTTCGATTGTGTTCCAGTGAGCCAAGTTCTTATATACACAGAATTGAGTTATGTGTTGTTGCATAGTGGGTAGAAATGGCCTGCTGAATTCCAAGTCTTGTTATTCCTGAAATTAATATATGGTCCTAAAACAAAACCATACAGTTTAACGTTCAGGTTTTCAGGCATCAGAGTCTTGACATGTGTAATTAATAAGCTACGACAACAGTTTTTGATTTGTTTCATTCTGGTCCGTCACAATATAAATATATATATATATATAGTGCATTACGGGCATTGTATGTGTATATATTTTAACATTCAGAACACCCATTGTAACAGTGGTTTCCAAAGAGTATCGATGTCCCTCTGATGGTGGTCTGTAGGGACTGAAACATGTAAGGGTGTTAAGAATTGAAGTAGTAAAATCTTCAACAGTCACACTGGACGAAGTTGTTTTATCTTTTATAATATGACAACAGTGTTTACATTTATGACAGGTTACATTTATTGAATACACAGGACAGTGAGTAAATGTGAGGATAAATCAGAAAGTATCCACAAAATGTTTATATATTTTTTTTCTATTGGCCCCACTGCTAAATGCACATGCAACTGTAAGTACAGGATTTCCCTGTAATTGTGGTGTCACTATACTGGTGGCATCAGTGTGGCTGCTCTGCTTACCCTATGCACCAAAGAAGAACAACCTGCAGTAGTTTGATTTTTGTGGGCTGAAGGTGAAGGAATGGCTGCAGAAATTCATCAGATACTATCAGCACAGTACAGTGACAGCATTTGCTGTAATAAAGCATATATGAATTTATTCAAATGTTAAAAAATGGCTGAATAAGTGTGACTGACAGAGAACAGTAGAATGTCCATACTGAAGGGGGCATCGAAGAAGTCTATTTGCTAGTTCTTTCAACAACAGGTGGATGACTCAGTGAAGTGGCAAACCAACTGGAAATAAGTCACATTTGTTTCAAGGTGTTTATGTTTATTAAAGCACAAATAGTTATGGGTGCTGACACATCTTNAATTTTTGTAAAGTTTGTGCAACATGGGTTCCAAAGTAACTCACAGAATGTACAGGCATAACCATTTGTAGATCTGTAACAGCTTTTTGAACTGGTATCACGAGGAAGGTGATACCTTTTGAAGTCACATTGTTATTGGTAATAGAACATGGATTCACCAACAAGAGCCAGAAAATGAATGCTGCAGTATGAGATGGAAACCACCTGTGTCCTCTTTCTAAGGGAAGTTCAAATCTGAAGTAGCAATAGTAAAGTTATGCTTGCACTGTTCTGGTATTCACAGGTGGTCAATATCAAGAAAGGGGTGTGACAATAAACTGCACATTTCAGTTAAATACTGTGTGACAAGCTGATGCTGGTGATTTGAGTAATTGCTGAGGACAACTGTTAAAAGGTATAGTGTTTTGCATGACACTGCCTGCCCCCATACTGCTGTCCGCATTGCCTCCCACCCTATTGAAACATTCCAGCAGCTGTGTTTAGAGAACATCACCTGATCTTGCTGTATCAGATTTTCATCTGTTTTAGCCCTCAAAGACTCTATAAGAGGACATTATTTTGCCGTCAACCATGAGTTAAAGCTGGCAGTGTGTATGTAGCTTGCAGCCAAGTTTAAACCTTTTTTATTTCTGATAGAGCACATAAGCTTGTGCAGTGCTGGACCAAGTATATGAAAGCAAGGGGACTGTGTTGAGAAATGTTGCACTTTTGAGCTTTTGTGTTATCAAATATATTTTACTTTTATACTTGCCCTTGTATATTAATTTTTACACTTACTGTATGGTTCATGAGAGAAATGTATTTATTGCATATAAAGGAACGTATAGTACCTCCAGATCCCATCACATCTTCAGAGAGGAGATCAACACTCTTGCGACTTAACCAAGTGATTCAGCATCGTCTCGTAACTGGAAATCTTCTTCCACAAATGAGGAATTTGAAGGTAACTAAAAGCCAGCATGGTTTTAAGTTATGATCATTCTAGTTTTGTGGTGTTTTTGTGTGTTTTTGGCATATTCACAATGGGTTGCAAAAGCAGTTTATGTTAACTTCATCATGTCTGCCTGCTTGCATGCAACATTTCAGATTTGCTGAGCAGATCTTTGTTAAAATTTGAAACTGGGGCTGTTCTAGTAAAGTCTGACACATTGCAGTTCTGGATTAAATTGGGCAATAATAAAGGACTTCGCTCGAAGGTCTACTTCCATTTCTTTGTGCACGTTAAACACAACTCACCAAATATTTATTGGAGCAAGAAATCTTCTGAATAAAAGTTATATATGAAATTGAAACACATTTAATGCCAAGTACACTTTTGGTAAGACAGTTTTCAACATAATTAATCAAAGGAGAAGATGCACCAGAATTGTTATACTCTGTGTACATTTCCTAACTTGTATAAGGGATATAGTTTTGTATGCTGATGTTCTTGAAGTAGCAGCTGACAATTGAAGTACAAGACATAAATGCATAGAATTTGTGGCTGTTTTGGAATGGGACAGAAAGAGAAGTTACAATGCAAACCTTGAGTATAAATATTAGGATGCAAATTATGTGGAATTTAGAGTGAATTTACGAATGCATCCTCTATGTTCAGTCACTTGTTAAAATAGATCAACTACCGATGAAAATTAATGAACAGACTTGCTGTGTTCTGTGTATTCCATTTGTTTATGTAATTCTGTTCCTTGGAACTTCCAAGATCATATGTAAGAGATAGCAAGCAGTTGCACAAAAGACAAGTGGTTGATGTGGGAGACCCACAATGCTTGGCCTGAGGTAGATGGCTCCTTGAATCATGAAATTAACATTCAGTTAATTGAAAATCAGGGTTTCTCTTAGTAGACAGCCATATGGAATAGGTTTTCTGCAGGTAAGGACAAAAAACAAATTATGTCTCATGTTTGGCCTTACAGATTTCAGTAATTGTTTTATTTTACTTTAAACTGATTAGAGCATTAAAATATCTGTGATGTTAGTTGAGTGTGTGAAATTTGTTACAACATGGAGTACCACAGAGTTGATGGGTAACTGAGTTTTTTGCTTGCACATATTGTTATATTTTATGCTTTTACATGTCAGTTGATGGAAAACAAGAAGTGATTTCATTTAAAAGCAAGTTGAGGGCATTGACACACTATTTACCAGGCCCCAATATCTTCAAATGCCAGAAGCAGAACATTATTAAAATTGCACCAGTGCTGTGGAGGGATGAAAATTCAAGTGCAGATAATTATTTGCACTTGGATTTTCATTTATAACTGAGCTGTACCTTTCAAAAGGTTAATGAATGGTAAAATTAACATTTAGTTACATATACTGTCTTATTTGCGTACTCTTAAAAATAAATTTGTTGTTATTATATTACACATCTTCATTCTTTAAGTACTTGTATCCAAGGATGGCCCATTCTGAAGGAGCTAAGCTTCTGGGTCACATGAGCATTTAGTGCCTCAGTGTATAAAAAGTGTGTTGATGACTTCAGCTCTTTGCATCTCGATGGCATAAAAAGATTTCAAAATCTACAGAGTGGTTTCTTTAGTTGCAAGAAGTTCATAGAGTGCTTTGCCTCATTGGCCTTAGCCTTAGTGAAGATTTCCATCAGGGGCCCTCCACTTATTGTGCTCTGTTAATGTCACAGCTTCCCCTTGCAAGTATCTTACGCAGCTATTTGGGCCAGTAGGTCCTGGCCATCATACAATTCTATGTGTCCCACTTGTCTGAATATCTGTTATTCTGTCCCTGTTACAGGTACTTGCCACATTGCAAGGAAAGCACATTTTAGCATTTTAGGTTTAGTTTGCTTTTTCTTTTTCTTTCTTTCTGTGAGATTAAATAAAATCTGAATGTGTGAGTGCCTGCATGTGCAAGTGAATGGTGAACCTCCAATATGAATGTGGTTGGAAGTGCTTGACTATGTAGAGTTTGCAGTAATTTGAAGGCTGATGTTACAGCAGCAGAAAATAATATCATTTTAGTGCTGATGTAGAATATGTACTATACATAAAAATAAATCAGTTACAAACTTTGCATAAAAGCAGATGTGACGAATATATCAGTACGGCCTGGTAGTTAGTTAGTTAGTTAGTTAGTTAGTTAGTTATTAGAGAGGGTGGGTTTCCCCATGCACTTAGACCTGTAGTGGTCCATTGTGCTTCCCTCTATGATTTCTACCAGCCTCTATATCCTACCGGTATTGGTGCTTACCATCAGTCCCACCCAGCCAGCGAGACCGGCTCTCTACTGGCTGAGAAGTATCTATAATGCTTCCCCCATCTACCGGAGGTATTAGTGACTGCTGTTGGGCGGGAAACGTCCGCAATTTTGGCTCAGTGACCTCCTTTGGAGGTATGAGGTTCTTTTACGTGCCATAAAGCTACGACACGGGACCCACGGCTTAAAGTCCCTCCTGGAGGACTTGTTCCCTGAATTTTTCTGCCCTTAAAAATTCGACGACCTCCGCCGGGTATTTGAACCCGCGTACTACGAGTCGTGAGGTGGGAACGTTACCTCTAGACTACGGAGGCCGCTAGTACGGCCTGGTAAGTGATAGAAGTCGTGCATTTTCAGGCTCATACACATCTCCCCTGAAGTGCCTAGTAGCACTGGCCTGTCCATCTGTATGATCATCCTGTAAATGCTAGTGGATATAGATGAGCTTAGTGGGGTCCAGTCCTACCCTGACCCAAGGAAACATTTTTATGAACATGAGGAGGAGTAATTTGTTCAGACATGGGTCCCAAGGGGCTAAACCCCATTATTTAAAATGTTCTTGTGCAGCACAGAACAGGCCAATAATTTCTAGAGGTGGGTGATGTGTAACAAGAAAGCAAGCTTAAAATATGAACATTTAAATTACACAAATCTTCTTCTCTTTCCTTAATTATAGGAATTTGTGTGAAGGGGAAGGTAGGTTTGTATGTGCACATGTGTGATGGTGGAATGGGCACTGGATTTGTCACTTGATGAGGGTGCTGTATCAGTGATACAATTCAAAAAAATCTTTTGTGTTATATTTTGATATTTATCCCTTCTCTTAGATTGAGAGTGGTCGGGTCACTTTCACCGTGGAACATGAATTTGAAGTTTCCCTTACAGTAATGGGAGATGGACCAAATATTCCATGGAGATTATTGGACATCGATATTCTCGTTGAAGATAAAGAAACTGGAGGTAGGTGTTTTTAAACTAAAATTGTGCTGTAATTCTTTTAAGATGCATTTTACATGTTTAAATCACTTTCTGTGGAATGAGTTGTATTGGAAATATGGTACATTGCAGCTGAGTAATGATGGCTGGGCTCTGGTATCCCTATCACAAGCATGAAGCAAGTGACAACTTTAATATTTCATTTGTCATGATAGCATTGACATAGCAAATTTGATGCATGATTGTTAAATAAATAGGCTGGTGTTTCTGTGCAGCAACTGACAGTGTTGGTGAGTTAGTGTGTGATGGATTATGTGACTATATGATTGTAACTGGAAGTTGTTCACAGGTGTAAATTGAATTTTATATACCTGCAGTGGTTTGTGAACTGGCAGTTGAGAACTACTGCTTTATTGTTGTGAAATGTTGTATTTTAGTTGTGAGGCAAGGGCGATTGTGAATTCATCCAGTCATAATGATGACTGTTAAAATTTTAAAAATCTTACTTTGCTTTTATCCTTAAAGAGAGACAAATGAAAGTATTGTTGCAAGGACAGAGCATGGGTGGGATCATGTAACCTGTGGTTATGGACAGTGGAACAGCAGTTGCTTGAAATATTGTAACGTGTTTTGCGTTACCGATCCCACTTCTGACACCAANGTCTTAAATTTGATTGACTATAGATGGGTTTGGATTGGTAATTGGATTTATTGGACTCTTTACAGATTTTAATTCCCAGTTACTAAAGCACTATTGCTAACACACACTGCAGTTCTCTACAGCATGCATTATGTCTTCTCAGTCTACTGTGTCTTACTTGTCTGGTAACAGCTTCCAGTGCTCTAGCTTCCTAATATTCTGTATCCTGCAGCTTTTATCCTTGCTGGCTGGCAGGCAGATATCTCACCTCTCAACTAGGCATTTCCTGGTCGCAATCTTCTGATGAGGGATATTCATCATGCCCTTACGGCTCATGAACTGCATTCCTTAACTGCTGTCTCAAGACTCCTGACTCTTGTGGCTACACTTTACAAATCACTATCACACACACTCGTGTTCCGTTTACTCGTCTTTACTGCCGTGCTGTGTAGTATCTTCCAACCATTGTTGTCCTTCTGCTTCCGGCTTCACGTCCATGCAGGCTGGTGGCTTCCAACTCCTTGCAGGTTGGCGATTATCTCACAACTAACTTGGCATTGCTGCACAATGGCTCACAGCAAAGGGGGCTCCTCTGCCTTCCATTCCTCTGCAAAGGGCAACAGAGTAAGCCTTGGGCTACCTGTTTCTGAACTTGAACTCTGCTCAACTAACCCTGCCATCTCAATACTGATTACTCTTGTCACGTTGGTCCTTGTGATACAGCTTTGGGACAGACCCAAAGAAAACACCGCTTCCAACATTTCTTCTGTTGTTGCATGTCATAGCCATGGTCACGTGATGTCCACTGAGCCACTGCTAGCAATGGATATGTTTATAGAGCTGTTCCCATGCAATGACAATCTCTGCTGGCTTCACAGGTCTGGCTCTCAGCTGACATGTTACAGTATCAGTGAAAATTAGAGCATGAATGTGTACCTTTGGCTTTCATGGTTTAACCCCCATTGCATGTTAAAGCTGTTCCAGTGTTTTGGCATGCATTGTCACCCCTTCAGTATGAAAAATGTAGAAGGAGGAAGTGGCCTGATACGTACCATCATATAGGATAGGACATTGCTCCACATTCCCACCCATATTCCTGCTGTGAGACATATGAAGCTGCTTCCTCCTGCCATATAATTCACCCTGCCAAGCCTGTAATAAGGCTGTTTGGTAGTAGTGATATTAAGTGAAAATTCAGTCTGTTGCATACAACTCAGATTTAAGAGAATACATATCTTTGTTTTTCAGATGGTAAGGCATTGGTCCATTCTCTTCAAGTGCAGTACATCCATCAAGTAATCCAGTCGAGGCTAGTTGATAATCCCCAGCCTCTTACTGAGGTCTACCACTGTCTGCACTTCTTCTGTCAGAGTCTTCAACTTGAGGTATAATTTAATAGCAAATCAAACAGAGATGTTCCTTTGGTAAATTAAACAGTTTGGTTTTGTCAGTAAGCATTTTAAATTGGAGATTTATTTAAACATTTTCATATACCTTCACTAAATATTGCCCTTCTTATACTCCTTCTCTGTAATCATCAAGTCTTGGCCAGGAAACCAGGTATCCCAAATGAGGCCTTCCTTGGTTCCTTCACTTAAATGCCAGAATAGTGCTTCATATTAGACCATAATTGCTTCCATTTGAAACGTGAAAAGGTCTTGAAGACCGAAATTTGGTTCTTGGGTGGGAAGTACCAACTCAAAGAGACTATCACAAATATATCAAATGAATATGTATATATGTTAAATAACAAATACAAATACAACCTAAGTACCTGGAGGTAATAAGCCTCCGACAATCACAATCGTACCGACCAGAAAAGGTGAATGGACTGCACAGTTCAGGGTCCCACAACAGAATGGATCACTCGCGTTGGACCTCAGCCGACGGGAACCAGGAAGTGGAACATTGGAAGGGGTAAGTAGTAAGCAAGGGGGTGGGGGGTCGCCCTCTGACGTAACGTAGACCTGGCGTTACACATGCATGTCATTTCTGGTTCATTATTCATCAGTCGTCCTACTATTTGATATTTACAGCCTGAACTACTGACAGTATTGTTAGATAAACCGTAATAATAAAGCTTGGAATTGCTGACTTTGTTGGACTTTATCCATCATCTGGTATTCTAAAAAACCAGAGAACAGTGTTCCAGAAACTGGATCTTGTTTCCATCCTCAGGTGAGGGGCGAGACAACTACTCTTTTTGAATCCTTTAGTGATAGTTAACCTCAATCACTGGACCTGGAGGTTAGCTGTTTCTAACCACCCCAACAGAGTAGCAGTGTGTCCCCCCTCGCTTGAGGATGAAAACAGATCTAATTTCCAAAACATTATTATATTCTCTAGCTTTTTAGAATACCAGACGATAGATGGAGTCCAAATCTCAGCAATTCTGAGTGTTATATATCATCGTCATTGCTTTAAAAATCTGTGTAATGAAGGTCATTTGAGAGATCTGTGATTCAGATTTGACAGAGTACATCGGTCTTGATTATTTTTTCATAATTTTCCACACTTTTTTCTATGTTTGTGCTGAGGTATTTTGAAGTAGACTTAACTTCTTCCCAATAGCTTTCTTTCCCTCTCTCCCTCCCTCTCCCACACACGCATGCACGCACGCACAAATTATACTGTCTCAGACTGCTACATGAGAGTGTCAGGATGTTACTCTAAAGAAATAGGTCCATATCATAGTACAGACTTACATACTTCTTATCAAAATCAGATCATGGTGAACACCAGATTTTTATTTTTGTTTAACCTGTATTGGTCATACATCACATTATTGGGTTGATGTGGTCCAGCTGGCTGAGTGTTCTGTTATTTCAGTCCTAATGCATTAACTCCAAGTTAATACATGGTGCAATTCAAAAGTTCCCAAAATTTGAATTTTGCGCATGAATGGTTATGAGTACGTCAAAATACCACTAGGTGTCTCCCCACACACCCTTCTTGAATCAGTGTGGCAAGCGGCATCGAGTTGAGTGGTTGGGTTTATTGTTGGTGAACTTATTTCCATTGTTGTGTTTCCGTGAGTTTGCGGTTTTGCGATGGCTGACCTGAGAGAGCAGCGTGTCTGTATAAAGTTTTGTTTTAAACATGGGGAAAACTGCTGCAGAAACGCACCAAATGGTGAAGCAAGCTTTTGGTGACAACAGTTTAGGCCAGACACAAACTTGTGACTGGTATAAGCGTTTCAAAAATGGCTGAACATCGACTGATGATGGGGATTGTTCGGGTTGGCCGTCAGCTGGCACCACATCAGAAAATGTCGTGAAAGTTAGGGATCTGATTCTGCAAGGTCGTAGACTGACCATTCAAGACCTCTGTAACACCTTGGGACTAAGTTATGTTTAGGGGAACTGAACATGAGGAGGATTGTGGTGAAGTTTGTACCACAACTGCTGCAAAATGAACAGAAGCAGCATCCCTTGAAAGTCTTCAGGGAACTTCAGCAACAGCTTCAAGAAGTTCCAGACTTTCTTTCGAAGGTTGTCATTGGTGACGAAATTTGGTTTATGGCTACGACCCTGAAAGTAAGCAGCAATTGTCGCAATGGAAAGGCCCTTCTTCACCTTTGCCAAAAAAAGCTCGACAAGTCAAAAGCAACATTAAGTCCATGTTGATCTGTTTTTTTGATATTGACGGGATTGTTCAAAAGGATTCATTGCTCCTGGTCAGACAGTCAATAAAGAGTTCTGTCGTGATGTTCTAAGGTGTTTGATGGAGGACAGGAGGAGAAAATGTCCAGAGAAGTGGCGCATGAACGATTGGGTACTCCACCATGAGAATGCATGACCGCATATGGCTTACATTGTGCTGGAATTTTTGGCTAAAAACAAGATGGCAGTTTTTTCCTACCCACCGTACTCACCAGACTTAGCTCCATGCAACTTCTTTCTCTTCCCCACGATGAAAATCAAGTTGAAGGGGCGAAGATTTGATACAGTTGAGGAAATTCAAGGAGAAATGCAGACGGTACTAAACACCCTAACAAAGAAAGACTTCCAGGATGCATTTCAAAAGTGGCAGAAACGCTGGGATTGGTGTATGCGCTCCCAAGGGGACTACTTTGAAGGTGATGGTGCAGAATAAGATCCAGGTAAGACCTAATAGTTTTTATTAATACGTTTCGGGAACTTTGGATTGCACCACATATATGTCCTCCAGCACTGCAGAGCTGGGAGGTTTAAAATTCCCTTTTCCTCTACAATAAATTGTTATCACCAAATTTCAATATGACTGCATAATATTCTATTCCTGCTTGTTAAAGGTTAAGCAGTCTTTTGTCATTCTTATTAGCTCAGTTTCATTCAGTCTGCTTTGAAGGAAACACTGTTATAGCATTCTGGAGCTCAAGAATATTTGTACAAAGACTGGAGATAAGCCATTGAGGGAAATTGTACTTTTATCATCAAGTATTTGTTCAGTCAGCAAAATCTGCAGATATATCTTAAATTCTGCTGTTCAAATTATGACATATAATATGAGAATTGTTTCTGAAAACTTTAAGTAGGGAGGTCTGTTAGTCATTTGTTTGCTTGTTTTTTTTAAATGTCCCTTAAGCCATAAACCAATGAAACTTTGCTTATATTTTGCTTCATTGTCATGTTTGGTTTAGATCATGTAAACATGCTTCCAGTTTATTATTGATAACACTGAATGGTTTTTGTACAGGTGCTGTATTCACAAACACTTCGTCTGTGTAGAGATCGTTTGGATGATCACATTCATGTGGATGAGTATACACCAGGGAAATGTCTCTCTATCTCATATTGGAGGTGATAATTATTTAATAGTTTTGTTGTTACATGATTGATACTGTATTATGTGAAAAGTAAGGTTAAGCTTTGCCTCTCTTTTAATACTACAGGGAGTCTAGTCTGCTTCCCTTTGTTACTTGCATGTGGTTTCTGTGTTTCAGTTTAATAAATATCTATATATACTTTGCATGGCAGGTCTTTCTTCCTACCTTTTAATGTAATTAGTCATCTCTCTTAATTTCTTCATGTTATAAGAAATTGAAACTGCTGATTTGCTGACTTTATACTCTTTAATTGAAGTTATTTTAGCAATCTTTGATTTCAGGCTGAATTTTTCATCTTTTCATATAGGTATTGTTCCAGACATGTGATAGATAGTTTTATGCCTATAACAATAGTAGTATGACATGTTATTATGTTAACAGATTTGTGACCCATGCAAAACAGTACAAGTCATTCACATTCAGAAATAGTTAATATTTTCGACTCTTCCAGCAACAGAAATGTATGAATGATTATATTTCCAGCCATGTGTTGTAATATAGTGTTATTTGTTTGTTTAATAGTGCATAATATTACCAGGATAGACCAATTAGTATAGTTACTAGGTTATGGACTGAACAATTAGTATTTGATTCCTGGCAGGGAGTGAGGTTTTTCTTCTTCTGCATCCACAGTGACAAAGAAGCTCACACAGCCTCCTGTCCAATGGTTATTGGTGACCTTTTCTTGTGTGGTAAAGCCAAGGTTAAGAATGTTCAGATTTACACCTCCACTGCTTCTGTCTTTTTGATGTAATGCTTAAATAAGTACAGGCATAATTTTACAGTTATACTTGTCTGTACCCATAATTTCCCATAATTCCTGTTTTAGAGAATTAACCTGCAAAGATCCAAGGTCAGAACTGGGATATCGACTGACAGTACAAGTGGATACTCATGAGCCAGCACGGCCTCTTACTGTTATCCATGTCCCGTCACTTGGCAGTAAGGTACAGTGTATGTAATTGTAGGCATCTTCTGCACTACTGAGTGTCACTAAATTTGTGCTCACCCATTGTCTGTATGCATGCAATGATCACGTTTTGGATAGAAAAATTTAATTATAGTTTGTGTTGGTGAAGTGGTCAAATGTAGTTTTAGTCCATAGTTGAGTACATTATGTCAGGGCTTAAGTACATATATACATTATTTCAGTCAGGTTTGAGCGAACAGAAAAATATTCACTTAAAAATTATGGACCTTAATAGGAATATCTTAAAGTTATGAATATTTTTTTTGTTATTGTTGAGATAACCATCAAATTCCAAAGCATATTTAAATATCCACATAATTTAACAGTTATGTATGATTTAATTTTTACTTACTGATTAGTAATTCTTCAATATAACAAAGTAAATTTTGTTTCCTCCTAATGTTTATTTTTATTTAAGTTTTATTAGTGTTTTGGCCCTTGCTTTGAAGCCTTTTTAGTAACTGTTACAAGTAGACACACTTCAGTATACTCGTATATATATTGTACATAAGTTGTGTAGTTCAAATTGTTGTTAGGAGGAAACCACAAAATCAGGGTTGCAGTATAATTGGGACCTAAAGAAGGAAAAGAAGTGTGGCAGAATCCATATGTTATATGAGATCATTGTGTTTTGAAGAGTTCTGACCTCTGAGATATAACGCTGGGTAGTCCATTGAAAATCAGCCTACATTTTGGAGAAACATGTATGTTGCCTCCATCTTCTGGGTCAAAGAATGGTCCAAGCAGGAAACCAGTATGAAGCAGGTAGCAAACTCTGCTTTATGCTGGTTTCATACGTGTCTTATTCTTTGACCTTGAAGATGGAATCGGCATGTTACTCCAAAACTTTGATTTTCTGCAGACTGCATGGCTTTATATTCCAGAAGAACTCTTCATAGCCGCTGCTGTGAGAATCTCAAATCCTATAAAACTGTATTTTTTCTTTATACTGTGTGACATGGAGAATTCAGCACTGGACCCAGCTGTTCTGAATTTTTCATTGAGATACTGTAGATACCAGGTATTAGATATTATAAGAGTAATAGAATAGCAATACAAGAGTGAAGTTGTTACTTCCCAAAAAGAGATCTCTTTTCATTCTGTTGCATTTCACTTTACTGCTCACATCATTAATCTTAATTAACAGTTCTTTTCCTTTTCTCTTTCTCATAACTAACTGACTTCATGAAGCCTTCTGGAGGAGCCACCAATCGTGCAGCTACTCAGGAACGTCCCATCATTTTATAGAACCTGAAGGTTCACTACCGTGTTCACAAGAGCCCTACACTGGTCCCTATCCTGAGACAGATTGACCCAGTCCATACCACACCATCCTATCTCTAAGATCCGAGTTCAAACATAAAAGAATTTGGTTTTTCCCAATTAACTCACTGGAAACAGAAGTCTCTTTCCCAAAAATAACATCCAACACATGACCACCATTCTGCTTTAGGCACTTGGTAAGTCTCTTCCTAAAGTCGCTCATTACTCTTTGCAGCATCTCTATGGGAATTCATTCAACTTCTTCCCAAATTTGATATTTCAACTCCTGAACTGTGTGGGGCGCTGGAGCTTTGAAAGCTTAGGATTTCAGATACCTCCAGAGAAAAAATCACATTTGAAAAGATCAGGTGACCTGGCTGGCCATATGGTGTCCCTATATCTGGAGATAACATGGTTAGGAAACAGGTTATTCACAGCTGCCATGGAAGCTCGTGCTGTGTTGCATGTAACCCCATCTTGCTGGAAAACGTTTCTTCCTTGACTGGAAGTCGAGCAAGTGTAGGAGCTAAGAAGCTCTCCAACATGTGAACGTATTGTGGTCCAGTCACACTTAAACCCTTTCTCACCCATCTTCAAAGAAGTGCGGGCCACTAATTCGAAACGGAAGATATTTCCCACCATACTGTGACTTTGGAACGGTGAAGTGGTCTCTCATAAATTTCTTTGGGGTTTGTGGCCGACCAGTAGGGGAAATTTTGCTCATTAATGGAAATGAGCTTTATCGCTCATCAGTAAGTTGTTAACGACATCTTGGTTTTGATTAATTAACCCTTTGACGTGGTCATTTGAATTCTGCGGCCGCGGCTCCTGCGGTAATATATTCAGCCGGCCATTNTGTTCATGTAGTGCATGTGTAATTTGAATTTTATAGGGGTAGAAGTGGAGATCTTTGTGCAAAATCCATTGAATGCTGGCTTCAGACAGCCCGAGTGATGTAGCATGGCAACGCCCAGACCGGTGTGGACTTCGTTCAATGTCTTCTTTCACTGCCGCTACATTCTTGGGTGTGCATCCTGTTTTTATGCTACCACCTTTCTTCTTTAGTGTAGAACCAGTAGCCTCAAAGTTTTGAATCCAGGTCTTGATGGGATGGGCAGAGGGAACGGCACAATTGCGATGAATACCAAACTCATTGAAATTCATGAAACTGTCACCGTTTTTGTAAAATGCTTTCACAGCAAAATCATGTTGTGCTCTAGTCCACAGCTCTGTTTCAACTAAAACGCTTTGAAGTAGGCTGCTGGATGGCAGTAGTGGCATGCTCCCCACTTCGCCCGATTCATTGATGCGCCCTGTAGTTTCCCAAGCTCAATTAATATCCATTTCAGTGTCTAAGGTTTCCACAGCTGGGAATCTATATGAGATTTGAACACGATATTGCTCTTTATCCTCTATCTCATTTAATTTCTTGAAATTGAATCTGCCCATATAAACTCTGTGCATTGTTTACTCACTGTCAGTCTCTACCTAACTTTTGCCACCACCAGAGATAGTGGTCAGTATCACAGTCTGCTTCCGTGAATGACTGGACATTAAGTATGCTTGAATGCCATCTCATATCTAGCAAAATATAGCCAATTTGATTGTGAGTCTTTCCCTCAGGATATGTCCAAGTAAATTTATAGATGTTACGACGTGGAAACATTGTACTTTTGATAGTGAGATTTTTGGATGTGACAAAGTTTACTACTCTAACTTCATTATCATTACTAATTTCGTGCAAGCTCTCATCTCCAGGTTTAGGTTTGAAAATGACTTCCTTACCTACTTTAACAGTGAAATCTAACAAAATTTTCATATGGTATTTAGGGAATTTATTGAATACACATTCTAGTCTTTGTAAAACCTCTCCTTCATGTCATCAACCATCAGTTTACTTCATTTTATTGTTAGAATTTTGTAATGAGCAAACTGTGTTAAGATTACAGTCTTCTGGGATGTGACACCATGTAATCTGGAAGTGTTTTGGAAGAATTTGATGCCTTCATCATCAAGGTAGAAGAACTTTCACCATAAGGATGGAAGCAGCAAATTGCTTCAAAGTACATATACGAAGGGGGACCCAAAAATAACCGGAAACGACCTGTTGCGCACGCATGCTTTGTAGTTACAAGTTGTGCTGCTAGGTGGTGTTAGCTGGGGGTCTCCCGCGACTGTTAGTGAGCTGGCATCAGTCTGAGTTAAGTGGTTTGTCTGTGGTGCTCTGTTGTGTGCGTTCCTGTTTCAACCCTTTGGCGATTAGTGAGATGGCCGACCAGAAGGAACAAAGAGTGTGCGTGAAATTTTGCTTTCTGTTAGGGAAAACTGCACTTCACTCTTCAAGTCGCGGCAAACATTCACGCGGTTTTCTCTTTGGTCATCTCCGAGCAAGGGAAGAACAAATTTTGCAGACACCCGTCTCATGTGCAAACCTTTGGTTAAAATTCACTGGACCGTGCTCCATGAGATGTTCGTTTCCTCAGAAAGTTGGTCAATGGTCTTTCGACGATCTTCATCAATTTCACGCACACTCTTTGTTCCTTCTGGTCGGCCATCTCACTAATCGCCAAAGGGTTGAAACAGGAACGCACACAACAGAGCACCACAGACAAACCACTTAACTCAGACTGACGCCAGCTCACTAACAGTCGCGGGAGACCCCCAGCTAACACCACCTAGCAGCACAACTCGTAACTACAAAGCCTGCGTGCGCAACAGGTCGTTTCCGGTTATTTTTGGGTCCCCCCTCGTAACTGTCTACCTGACTACATGAAATCACTCCACAGGAAACAGTAATCTCCATATTCACTGCTGTGAGCGCCTCAAGTCTGTAAACTTTATTTTGTATCTAACAGGAATGTGAAATTGCTGATAGAGCAATAAGATCTGATTTGTTATCCATGGAGCGTCTTTTGGTGCATACAATATATGTTCGAACACGGAGTCGTCTCACAGAACTGAAGCAAGAACTACAAACTATGCTGAAAGATGTGGAATGTAAGTGCAATTCTCTTGTATATTTTTAATATTGCTTGTGTGAGCTACATACAATGAGTCAAAAACTGTTATTCATACTCATCTAAAAATTGGGATTGTAACTTACCTCTCTGAAGGGTTCTGTCTTACAAATTTCACTAAAATCTGAGGGGATCTAGTCGAATTATTTAGTGTTCTGAGTTAATTTGATATGGAATTAACATGTATGTTTTTGATATATTGGGTTTCTGGACTTTATCCATCATCCTGGTTTTTAAGATAACAAAAACACGACGTTTCGGAAACTGGATCTGTTTCCGTCCTCAGGTGAAGGAAAAGGGGAACACCTATTCTGTTGGCCTCAATCACTGGAGCAGTGATTGAGGCTAGCTCTTTCTAATGGACCCAACAGAATAGGTGTTCCCCTTTTCCTTCACCTGAGGACAGAAACAGATCCAGTTTCCGAAACGTCGTGTTTTTGTTATCTTAAAAACTAGGACAATGGATAAAGTCCAGAAACCCAATATATCAGTGTGTTATACATCATCGTCAGAATCCTATAGTAACTACATGTATGTTTTTGTTTTGATATCAGAATGTAGGACACAGTCATACTATAACAGTAGCCAGTAAATCCTTAAAAAATACAGCAGTATTTAGGAGTGGTGATAATAAATATTCCATTCCTGAAGAAATTAAATTCTTGGTTTCTCTTGTGTGAGAACTCCATTGGGACTGTACATGTGTTTTGTATTTATATGACATATTCCACATCCTACAGTCATTTTTACTAACTTTGGATCCATTGCAATGCAATGTAATGTAAGGAAAAAAGACACAAAATAACTTTAGTGTTATGGAAGATCTGTTGGCTTGTAGGGAATATATTTATTCCAATGTAACCCTTCACTGCTTTGGATATGGATTGTTAAGTTACTTGGAAGAGTGTTGGTGCCGCACCCAAATAGCTTTTACCTTCCCCCTGAGGTGACTCCCAGCCTTTGGTTTATGAGAGAACAACTAATGATGTGGGTTAGTTTTGTTTTAGAACTGTTGCGACTTAAGTCTTGCTTTTGCAGGCCATCTACAAGGTTCTCCTGCCATCCTGTCAGTTCCAGTGCTTCAACCATGCCTGAGAGCTGAGCAGCTTCTTATTACTGTGGATACACACACTGGGATGTTACAGTGCCATGTGCCACAGTATGATGCTCCTCTCATACCAGAATTGCAAACGGCTCTAAATGGAGATCATTCTCGCCTTCCTACGCTGGTTTCTGAACTTCGGTACGGTTTCAATAGGAGTTTATAAAGTGGGTCTCTAGAAGTGTAGTTGAATTTGGGAAACCTGCCATGGTTCAGGATGCTGAATACAGCTTTTGACACTTTTAGGCCTAATGATGCTTTAGTACTTTGGTGTGTGTCAGTTATTAGTAGGTTTGAAGCTTATATTCCACCATAAAGCACATTTCTTTTAGTTTGCTTTAAATCCAGCAGTTTTTACATACTTTTTTTGAACACCCTAAGTGTGAGATATTGTATCTTCATGAGTCTGCTGTGTTGCTTAGGGATTACATATTGTGACAACTCCTATAAGCATGAAATGTAAACGACCTAGAATTCAAGAAGTTAAAGATATTACTGATAATGAAGAAAGCCGTTTTCTGGGATTTGGCACCGTGTATATGTGGTGTTAACCGACGTTTAGGAGGAACGTATCGCCTCCATCTTCAGGGTAGAAGAAAAAAAAATATAAGAAATCTGCAAGCGAAGAGACCGTGAGAACCAGTAAAAGCAGACGTTCCTCCAAAACGTTGGTTAACACCACATATACACGGTGCCAAATCCCAGAAAACTGCTTTCTTCATAGTCACTGCCGTGAAAGCCTCAAATCTTACATATTACTGATAGTTTGAAATGTTTGAATTTGAGCTGGATATCGAAGTAGATCTGTCTTTGGAATGTGAGATGGAGTTTAAATTATTTGGACATCTGCATAATGATGGGGCAAATAAAGAGGCAGAAATACTGCTACAGTAAGACATTCAGCTGCAGCCACAAATGAAACTGAATTCTCCTGAGTAATACAAAACTGCTGAATAATGCAGTCACATGTTCCAGCTTGTCCCAGGATACCAGCATTCCAGTTGTCTGTACCAAAGCATCAGTCTGGATATTTTTCAAACATCGTACATAGTATGTATACTTGTATTTATAAGTGTAACAGAACCATATGACATCTTTGTTTCTGTTGCTCAGAGGAATCTTATTGCTGTCCATGTGTAAGACATGTATACCATTTTTTGGTAAATTTCACAAGGTTTTCTTATTTATGGTCTACTTTCAGATCTTGCCTAATGTCATAGTTTTGGATTTATAACTCCACCTTTACATTATAATACTCTGTAGAAGCATCTCCACTACTGCTTTCACACTTTCACACTCTCACTACAAGAGACAGTCATATATAAAGAAAAACTGTTGTGTTCAGCTGGCTCTGTCTGGTCTCTAATTGTGTTGACTTTTGATATGTAAAATGTTTTCAGGTATTGGATAACGCAGCGTCGATGTGAGAAAACTCTTCAGCATCTTCCAGCTACACCCCATGAGAGGTTACCTTTGTTACATCACCCAGATCATCCAATGTCTAAGATTGGTCGTCATCGTATGTTTGTAAGACTTCATAAACACCCCAATGTTATTTTGGTAAGATATTTCATTTTGGTCTCCATATTTGTGTATTGGCCTTACAGAGTGATATATCATAGACCCTTAGGTTTGTGAGATGTCGAGGTTCCCACATTTTCTAGACATTTGGCTCACAGATGGCGGTGATGTCAGCGTCGTGTGCCAGGTGCTCTTTACCCCCAGGAAGATTCTTGGTACTCACTTCTGTTAGAGGCTGAGTTGACTCCAGGGCCATAGTGCGGCTGGAAGGATTAGGTCAACAGAAAAATCCAATGACCTCATCAATACTTGAATCTGTGACCTTCCAGCTTGTAACATAGTGCCTCAACCAAGTATGCTGCTGTGTGCGCCTGAATGAAAGTGTGACCTGCCAAATATATTATTAGTATTATTGAACTTCAGGCTTAGATTTCTGTCTTGTAGCACATACACAGTGTTTATAAATGCAAAGCCTGTATATTTTATGCAGAAAAATGTCTTCAGTAATCTGCTTTTTTATGTACATAATCCTTTGAATGTGTTTTGTTTCTTGTGTAACATTACATTTTCTGTTGAGAGATTTCCACATTTCAAGCCAAAAACACTGAAAATCTATTTAAATATCCTGGGAAGTGACTAGGTACCACAAGGGTGCTGAGATTTTGAAGCCTCTGTGAATGCCAGACCAGATGCAGCAATGGCATAAATGGAATAAAGAGTAGCTTGAACTCTTATCATGTTAGTTCCTTGTACTCTCTTTACTTTCTGCCGCATTTCATAGTGCATATCTGTTGTTATTTGTGCAAAAAGTTTTTACTTTGGCACCACAACATGTCTTTATAAAGATGGAAGGATGTGTGCAGTGTGTTGTAATAAGAATGCTTTTATTACTGACTGCAGGGTTTCTGCAATTCTGTTTTGATTTTTATGTAGAATTAACTACATAACATTTAATAGAGGAATGTTGATTACTACTGAAACCAAATTGCTCCTTGTGACTTGGCACCAGGAAGGTTAAACAGGGTGTTGTATATTTTAAATGATATTCTGTCTGTAATTCAACAAAGCCCTTTCTTTGAAGACACTGAAATACTGTGACGTGTCAACCCGCTGTTGGGCATAAAGATGTTGAACGAGCTATCACGAAGACAAACTCTTGATGAACAGTCGGTTGCTAAGTTATGCAACAGTGGAACGAGGTTATGCAACCCGATTCTAAGGCCGGCTTGGTAAACAGACTTCTGTGCATGCACAGTGATGTCATTCTGCCCCAGTGGAGGGGATGTCACGTGACGTGTTGACGTGATTCCCACATGATGCACCGCAATGACATCATTAATGCTTGGATGATGCAACAGTATTTTTGATCGCGACATTTCCATGCTGTCCATTTCTAAGCTACATGTTAAGGGCCAGACCAGATGAAACTAGTCGTGGAACTAGTGGCGGAAGCAAGCAGAGTGGAACCAGGACTACAGAAGAATACAGGAGGTCTGCCTGTGAGGATATAAAGTGTGATTGGAAGATTTCATATGTAATATCTGTAGTGATCAGAAATGACAGTTTCTGTGTGGAGAGCCATTGCTAGGAAATGACTAGTGGAAGACAGAATCCTATTTCATGTGCAATGGTGAACTCTAAAGTGCTGTGTTTAAGTGTAATTAAGAGTGTGTAACCAAAGTGATGATAAATCCAATCATCTGAAATGGAACCTGTCATTTCGTCACACATACCATTGTACACATGACAATGTATTTAATTCACTAAAAAGTGTTTGTTAAATATTTTAAAATGTCACTAACTGTGTACATCCGTTGTCTTTGCTACATGTATCGGCCGCACATGGGCGATCATCAGGCAACATGTTACTTGGGGAGACCACTGCACTGTACACTTTTTCCTTAGTACCCTTGGCACATTGTTGTTGTTGTTTGTTAATTTACTTCCTAGGATATATTAATCCTATCTTTTTTATTGGCCTTTTTAGTGTGTCATCCACTTTAATTGTGTGTCTAGTGCTGTTTGTTCCTTGTCAAGGCCAATACACGGCAAAAACATAGCAGAGACAACGAATGTACATAGTTAATGACATTTTAAAATATTTAACAAACACTTTTTAGTGACCATGATTTATGCTCACCGTCTTACAGTGCACACACTTTTTCACCTTACTCTTCTCTTTTGCACTACATGTTTCAGCACTAATGTGCCATCTTCAGGTGTTTCTCTGTGCATGTCTAACTACTGCATTGCATGCCCTGATGTCTTCATACTAAAATGACTAAAATATATCTTCGTCATGTATAATAATATATTTTAAATATTAAAACTGTAAGACTGCACTGTAAGACAGCATAAATGATGGATATAAATCAGTGCAACAGGATGCTAAAATATAACATTACTTTTTGGTGAATTAAATATACTTTAGTGTGTTTTAAGAAAGGATTGACTTTGTTGTGTTACAGACAGAATACTTTATGATTTAAAAATGGTGCCCCAGTGCAGCAGGATACTGAAATATAATGAGGTTATACTACAGTTTATTTGATTTAAAATTATAGTATTTCACATTCTCATATACTGTTCTGATGTTCTCTTAGATTGTTGAGTTCAAGGAAAAGGAGTCAACTCAGTGTGAAATTGACTGCTCATTTTACTTGGCTGTAGTGAAACACTCTTCAATAGAGGATGATCCCCATGATGACAGTATTGAAACTGAGATTCCGAAGATGTACCTCAAAGTTCTGACTCTGATTGAATTTGACACATTTGTCATAACACATGGTCCATTTACCAGCGTTGATGGTATGTTGACTTCTCTGTATTTATATGTACTGGAATATAATTTATGTTTCACATTATTGTTCATATTTTTACATATGTGTATATGTAGGAGCATGCGCACATAATGCAGTTCTACCCTTTCCTCTTCTCCAGTAATTCAACAATCAGTTTGTAAGTTTTGAAATAAATTTGATGGTGATGTCACTGCTGAATATTTAATTCTATTATCAGTAACAACAATGGTATTTTTCTTTTAAGATAGAAGAATAGAAATAACCACATGGTTCACAATATACAGAGTGTTCTAGGAGTTTGGTACCATACTTCAGGAGCATACTGAGGGTTCCCTATAGAATAACTTTGAAGTAGGAACCCATGGCTGCAAACGTAAAATAGCTGCACTAGGACAGCATTTAAAATAATTTCATTTAAAGTTGACGTGGCATTGTCAAACAGCATACACAGGCATATTACCCCCTCCAAACTGTGCTCACTCCAGCTGATTGTTTTCCCAAGCTAACTAGTATTGTTTTGGTAAATGAAGGAACGTGTGTCTGCTAGACAGTTCTTTGTTTACATTCACTCACTTCTGCAATGGCGGAAGACTACACGTTTGCAGAGCTCAGAGGCATGCATTATCTCTATGGTGTGCTTGAAGGAAATGCACGAAAAGTGGAGAGACTATACAGGGAAAGATTTCCCAATAGAAGACATCTCTCTAGCAAAATGTTTGTGAGCATTCACCAGCAACTAGGTGAAATTGGGTCTCTGCGTCCACAAAATCATTCAGGATGCTCAAGATATGCTCGAACCATTGATGCAGAAGAGGCAGTACTGCATTGCATAGAGGAACAGCCGTCTACCAGCACTCGTGCCATTGCCAAGATTGTGGGGACATCAAAATCAAGTGTTTGGAGGATCCTGCAGGACCAACAACTTTATCCATATCATCCCACACGAGTACACACTGACTTCGTACCATGAGTTCAATTTTGTCAGTGGATACTGAACCAGTGTTTACATCAGTCCAACTTCCTGAATCACGTGTTATTCACAGACGAAGCGCAGTTTAAAAGGGATGGCTGGTTCAACTGTTGAAATAGCCACGTTTGGGCTGACAAAAACCCCCATGATACTGTTGTTGGTTATCATCAGGCGCAATTTTCTGTCAATGTCTGGCCAGGCATCATTGGCAATCACTTGATTGGGCCTTTCCTCTTACCACCGTGACTCAATGGGCACTTTTACAAAGTGTTCATGGAACGTAACCTTCTGACTTTGCTAGAAGATGTGCCACTGATTGTGTGGAGGCAAATGTGGATACAGCTTGATGGAGTGCCGGCACACTTCAGCATTATATCGTGAGACTACCTGGATGCTGCTTTTCATGGTCGTTGGATAGGAAGAGGAGGCCCAGTACCTTGGCCACCCCGATCCCCAGACTTGACACCTCTGGACTATTTCATCTGGGGTCATGTGAAAAACCTGTTCTACAACATGCGTGTGGATAATGAATTCGAGCTGTTGACCAGAATACTTGTTGCATGTGACGTGATCCATGAGACACCTGGAATATTTGAAAGGGTGTGCCAAAGTTTCTTTCGTCAGCGTAACGCATGCATTGAAAATGGAGGGTGCCAATTCCAACATCTACTCTAGCAGGTGAATCTTAAGAGTTTGGAGGGAGTAATAAGCCTGTGCATGCTCTTCGACATTTAGGCGCCAAGTTTAAACTAAGGCTGCGCCATAGCTCAAGCGGTTAGTCGCTGGCTTCCCACCGTGGTGGCCCAGGTTCAATCCCGAGTCTGGTCAAGTGGGATTTGTGGTGGACAGAGTGGTGCTGGGGTGGGTTTTCCCCGAGTACTTCAGTTCCCCTGTCAATCTTCATTCCACCAAATTCTCCATCATCATAATCACCTGGGGCAGGCTACAATAGGCTAATCAGTGGCTGCCGTGCTGAGTGGACCCAGTTGGACTCCACCCACCACTAAGAAAGTTAAAAAAAAAGTTTAAACAAAATTATATTAAATGCCGCCCTAGTGCTCCTATTTTACGTTTGCGGAGTGGGTTCCTATTTCAGAGTTATCCAATAGGAAACCCTCAGTATGCTCCTGAAGTATGGCACCAAACACCTGGACATTCTGTATATTTCTTTTATGTTTGATGGCTGTATCAATTGTAACAAATCATAATAGGGCATAAACATGCCAGCATATTTTAAATTTTTTTTTGTGTATTGAAAAGTCCATTTCAGATCAAATCGTTTTTTAGCCCAGGTTGTTTGTCATAGGCATTTTACTTTTGTGCATAATATACTATGATTCTAAAGAACAGAGGCATCCCCAGTACATATAGTATATCAGTTCTGTTTAGTGTGTGCTCTTTTGCTTGCTCCCCCCCCCTCATTATTATGGAGACAGAGCCTGTGAACCCAGGTTTAAATGGTAAATTAATAGAATAAACAAAATTTGTTTAAAACTGAATATTTTTATGAAAGGAAAACTGTTGGTCTGGAGATTCAGCTCATGTGAGAAGTGTTGGTCTTTAATGCCTCATATTGTAGCATTAAAGCCATCACTGTTGCTCTCATCAGCTTGTCTCCCCCCCCCCC
>NW_019744107.1:678820-712869 GCF_002891405.2 Cryptotermes secundus
ATTAAAACCATTCTTTATGGGTTATAACTAACTAACTAACTAACTAACTTCATGGAGCTAAGCCCTTAGTGAGAAGCCACCAGTCATGCAGCTACTCAAGAACTTTCCAACATTTTATGGAACTTGAAAGTTCATTACCATGTTCACAAGAGTCCTCCACTGGTCCCTGTCCTGAGCCAGATCAGTCCAGTCCATACCACCCCATCCTATCTCTCTAAGATGATAATATCCACATACATCTATGTCTTGGTCTCCCTAGTAGACTCATTCCTTCTGGCTTTCCCACCAATATCCTGTATGCATTCCTCCTGTCATGCTACATGCCATACCCATCTCATCCTCCTTGACCTGTTCATTCTAATTATAGTCCCAGAGATATGGTTAAAATCTGTGTGTATTAAAGGTACCCAGGACTAGCTGCCTGTTGAGTCTAGCTGATTTATTGAAACACAGACATGTATTTAAAAAGGAATGATAATTCAGTACATGTTCGTCACATGACAATGGACTATGTCTCTGAAGTAAGTTCTTTTTGAGAAGGTGTCACTCAGCTAGTCAGATTCCTTGCATTTTGTGGATTCAGGAAGTTCTTTACTGTGTTCACAAGAGCCCACCACTGGACCTTTCTTGAACCACATTAATCCAGTATGTATCCTCAAACTGTATTTCTTTAATATCTGTATTAATATTATGTTAGAACCTGTTCCTAGGTCTCACAAGAGGTCTTTTTATTCATGTGTTCTGAGTGAAACATTTTGTGCATTGTCAGTATCTCCCATGTATGATCTACCCTCTCATCCTCCTTCATTTGATCATTAATAATATTTAATGAGTAAAAATTATTAAGTTGCTCATGAAATTTCCCTTATACTCTTGTTACTTCTCTCTCTTAAACACTTTCAATCTGTGTTCTTCCATTAGTATTAGAGATCAAATGTTATCCTTGTGCAAGGAATAGCTGAAGGTATGGTATGTTCATTATAATCTTTGTATTTTCAAATACCTGACTTGAATAGAGATTATTATGAACTGAATAGTAACAAACAGTCCTTGAATTTAATCTCCTTTTTGTTTCTTTTTTAATGTAATTTTGATTTAGTGCTCTCATTTCAAGATTTTTTTAACCTTGCCTCTGTTGTGAAAGATCTGTTAGCTGCTTATGCATTATGACCATGTACTGCAAATCGGTGTATTGATTTGAATTCTGATACAGAGGTGGAAGGTCCAGGTTTCCACATGCAGTGCTGTTTTGTGTAATTTGAAATTTTGTAACTTGCCATTGCAGCCAGTTTTCAGTGAATAGTGGTTTGATAGATAGTTAGCTAATTAGTTTTAGGAGTGAAGTGAGATATCACAGCCTTGAATGGGCTTATTGTATTATCCCTTGTTATATATGAGTAAGGAGCATTGTTGGTATGATAATTGGCAGGAGAAACCTGAATTGCTCAGAAGGAAACTGTGACAGTAACATTTTGTTCATAACAGATCTGATGGGTGGACTACCCCATAATTGAAACGAGGTCTCTGTTGTGTGAGATACTGTTGACTAACTACATGAGCTGTTGGTTATAATATAACTGTCTCTACTGTTTATTTTTCATTGAGCATATATGTTTTGAAAAAGAAAAGGAGTAGAACATATCTCTGTGATGTCTGAAATGAACTTGATCTTGCTGTGAATCTTATTTGTGCAAGAAGAGAAAAATTAAGGAAATAAATCATGTGTCGGGATGCTAGATTGTTAGTTCAGACCACTGATAATGTTACGGTACCCAACCCGAGTTGGTAAATCAATTTTTTTTATATAGATCAGAGTGAGAAGTTTCCTCAAAAACGTAAAGCTGGTGGTAGGCAAGAACCAGGATCTCGGAGGACAAAGCATCCTGCATACTTTATCCCTGAGTTGGCACATGTAGTGGCTCTGTGTGATGAAAGGATTCCATTTGTGACACTGGCACAAGAGGTGAGTAGTGGTGTACCTTCTGTTGTTTCATATCATATTTTGACATATGGGCTGTTTCTATAGAAATAGAGGAATTTCATCATTTGCTAGGCAGTGACTCTGTAATCATTCTCGCAGCAACGAATTCAGACAATAATAGGCAATACATGGTTATGGAGAGGTTGTCAATGTGGCCCATGCTAAATAATTATAAGAGGTTCCAGAATAACCCAGAAGTCAGTCATAGCTGAGAAGCTGTGAGTCAAGGACATGAAGCTGTTGTGGAAAAGAATAGCGCAGAGTCCAGTTGAGAGTGCAATTCTGTATGGGAGGCTTTGAAGAAAAGAGTTGCAAAAGTGCAACTAAGAAGAGAAGACTTTATAAGTGTAATGTGTGGAGTGTGTAATTCAGTGAGACTTACGCGTGGTTACTTGTGATAAGTGGTTCTGTGTAGTTGGCTCTGTTTTTATATATGGTGCAGGGTGTGTGTGTGTGCTGGCCACTTTCACATACAGTGGAAAAGAAACAAGAAAAATCACAAAATTATTTAATATAATAATAGCATGCAGAATGCAAAACATGATATAAAACAGTGAAACAATGTCCACAAACAGATAGATATTTAACACCAGATTCAAAGAATATATATAAGCAATTAGAAATCATAGTAGTAATTCAGGATACTCAAACCTCATATTAAACACAGGTCAAATATGAGACCATAAAAATACTGCAGACATTATGAGAACACATAGAAAAGGAAGGCACTGAAACATGGAAAAATACCACATATACAAGATCGGCAAAAATAACTTGCAAATGGATGACAAACATGGACGCACGCATAACCCATTATTCAGAGCACTGCAGGAATTGAACACCAGGTATCAACACACATGCCCTACACTCTTATGTGAAAATGGAACCAACTACACAGAAACACACGAGTGACTGTACTGCCCAGTTGCCAGCAGCAAGCTTCAACTTCTACAGAAACATTCAGAAGAGCCACACACAGAACAAAAGGATAAACCTACACATCAACAAAAACTTACATAACATCACAGTTGCAGAGACAGAATGTACATGAAGTATGTAGCTTATAAATAAAACAATATTATGCATTACACAGTACAGATACACCAAGCGTCTGCATAACAACACCACGATACTCTAATATAACCTAAAATACTCGTATTTTTGAAGCACTTACTTAAAAAATGAAAAGCAGGACAGCGTAATTACAGCAGCAATTTCCTTCAGTCCGACATCTTATACACTTGATGAGGACCAGTTACGCTGAAACATGTAGTGTTGTATAATAAAGAGGCATTAAGAGAACATTAATATGTCGATGAAGTAGCACAAACGTGTCAAGGAGTGAGAACATGAAGTTAGTCTTCACTTTTGGTTTGAACAGTGCTTTTACTCTCAGTTCCCATAATTTTCCACAGATGTTGAAAATATGGCCAAATGATGTAAGAAATTAAAATGTTTGTGTTGTGAATTATTTTTTTAAATTCTTTCTTCTGGCTGTTTTTGTTAAAAATGATGACCATGATGAGAATGATATTTATTTATAGGTTAGGCATCTTTATGTGCATATCACTAATATATAATATACAGTATATCTGTCACAACTTTTGTTTTCAATATTGTTGTTTCTTGAAATGTTATCATGCTACATGTTTTGGTGTTTCAACCATCATCAGGCCTTTCTAGATATTAAAATAGTGTCATTGATCGTTACTAAACTCTTCGCACAACAGACGCATTGCTGTTGGTCTTGTCATGTAAGTATAAACAATATATATACACAGGTACTCAATGTTTTATATATGTAAATATAACTAAAACATTTATTGTCAAGTGGTAAAATTCTTGAAATATATTATTTCGTAGTTTCCTTAGGTTGTCTTATTTAATAAATTGGGGGAATTGAGTGGATAAATTGTGACTGGTTTTCAGTGTATGGTGACATGGATTTTGTATGGGTCCACCTTATTATTGTCTGTGGTTGTTTTTATGATATTATATACTAATCTATAATGTTCTGTAGATATAAATGATTATTATATTCTTGTTGTGAAAGGGCGTGTTATCTTGCATGGGCAGTTTATTTTATATTTTGTGGTAGGTTTCATGGTCCTGTACTTGTTATTGCAGTTTGTTATTAGTATGGTGGCCGCGCTTTACTCCCCAGGAAAATTATTTAATTAACTCCTGGTACTCATTTCTGTTAGAGGCTGAGTCGACCCCAGGGCCATAGTGCGGCTGGAAGGATTAGCTCAATTGAAAAAATCCAGTGACCTCATTGGGACTTGAACCTGCGACCTTCTGACTTGTAGCATAGCCCCTCCACCAACTACGCTACCGTGTGCCCCCTTTTAGACTTCAGTTCTTTATTTTTGTAGCTGACCAGACGTGAAATTGCACATCAAGGGCTACAGGTTGAAGCAAATGCCACAGCATTAGTGTTACGCTTGGTACAGCTTCCACCTCCACCAGGTGTTGATACTCAGTCAGCTTCCTGGCTTGCCCTACTCAAACGTTTACTGTCTGTAGCCATCAGAGTCCAAGGAAAAGCCACAAAGAGCTGGATGGCAGAGTTTGTTTTCTATGGGAGCCCTCTTGCAAGTTCACATCCGAAAGAACAAGGTAAACTGGTGTTATTGGATTTTCTATTATAGTGTGTTTGCATGCTACATGATAACAAAATTATTTTGTGCTAGTGACACTTCCGTGTATAATTAATGCTGTTCATATGCCAGTCTCAGGATTTCATTACAGTGCAACCTGTATGTTATGAGAATCTGTAATATAACTAAGATCCATATTATAATGGATCCTTGTAGTTTTATTTAAATCACTGGAATATGTAGCTACAAGTCCAGCTCCTAACTTCGGATTTTGTGTGCCACTGATGTTTAAAAAATATGAGTATTGTGATATTTCTTATCCTTTGAAATGGTTATTATGAGGAGGTAAAAATAACAGAATAATTCAGCGTTGTCGTGATCATTAACATAATCTGAATTGAAAAATTAAAGAAATTCTGCTTGCAGTTGAAAGCTAAGTAGGAGCCATCTTCTATGAGCAAATGGCATGTCAAGCTGCAAGCACATATCGCCTATTCTCCTCACAATCTGTTGTCCACTTTCAGGGATCACTCACATTGTACCCATAATTTGCTGCGTGGGCATACATGCGAGAATAAATGTATCACCTTACATCAGACTTGAGTAACAGGTGTAAGATATGAAGCAGCTTAAATCATGCCAGTACTTATATATGCTTATTATGTTACAGGTTGTTCAAAATGTCATTTAAAATGCATCCACTCTTAATGTTACATATGTAATAGATATTAGTCATTATATCTACCTGTAAAATGTATGTTATGCTAGTGAAATGTAAGTTGTATTTGTACCCATAACTGTTGAATTTTGTAACCAAGTCATATGACAGATTTATGTTATAGCAAGTGTCATGTAACTTCGAACAAGGCCAAGAGTAACCTTGAATGTGCAGAAGAAAAATTTCAGACAAGGGGGTGAGTTCGAGGTTGTGAGAAGTGACAGGCGGCCAGTGGAAGAATGAGTGTTAAGAAACTCCTCCCACCACAAGCTATGCGTGGGATTTGACTAGGAATGCGGGGCCTTGTTCGAAGTTACGTGACACTGTCTATACCAAGCTCATAATGAAAATAAGCCTCTTTAAAACATATGTGTATTGGATCTGTACCCTCTGTAGTTCCCACAGATATGATGTTACACTGGTAGCAGAAGTATCATTGCATTGTGTTCCTCACACAGTCACAAACTGAGATTGCAGGCCACATGCACCAGTATATGCCCACAAAAGAAGGAACAATATTACTTTGCTTGGGTTTGGTGTATTCTTGTTTTTTGGTTTGTTCTTTAATATAAACAGCATCAAAGAAATCAGTCCATACTGCCTTCCCATTTCACTTGTTGACAAACTACTAACTTCACGCAGATGTATTATTTCAGTCTTTATATGCACATGTAAGCTCCTCCATTTTGTTGCAGTAATAAGAGTTTTCCAAAATTTAGCAGTTGGCAGTAACCAAAACACAGGTTGATGTGGTAAAACCTTAAACATTTGTATAGGCAATATTCTGTGATATCCCACCTAAATCAATCAAAGCCGAGGGAAAGGGAAGGGAAGGGAAGGGAAGGTACTTGAGAAGAAGTTCAGAAAACAGCGGGTGGTGTACATTTCTCAGTGTTTAAAACTTGGAGGTGGTTGGGTAAGCTGCTTAGAGTTAGATTGTGGAATGTGAAATTTTTCCAAGGCAAGGTTAGGACAGAAAGGACTGGATAATGGGACATTTATGACTGTTAGCCATAAATAGCTTCAGAAGCAATATTGAAAGTACAGTTGGTCCAGAAAGTTACTGGAAAGCAGTGTCATCCAGTTGGGCATCAGTCATTATGCACCATCCCTTTTCTTCTCTGTGGGTGTATCTGTAAACAGTCTTATCTGCTTTGAATCAGTAGGAGGTGGCATTTAGTAAAATGGGACATGCATGTTAAATGACAAGTGGAGGACTCAATAATTAATAAATTAAAAATATGTAATTAAAATATATAATACTGTCACATGATAGTGACTACGAGGTCTGGCGATAAAGTTTGTGAACTCGCCACCGTATGCTTACCATGACAGCAGTGGACAGAAACCTCAGTATGGTGTGATGATGCTGGCATATCAGCTTTTCACAGCTATGTTGTTGATATATGGCAGTCTATTTCTGAGTGGTGTTTATTATTGTTTGAGTGTGTATTTGGCTGCTGTTGTGCTCCAAGGTCATTCACCGTTGGCTCTCTACCTGTTTGGTAAACTATTGCTGGCAGTTGCCAGCACATTCTTTGCTGGTGTGGTCTGGTAAATTGCTGCTGGCCCTCACCAGCACAGTGATTCTTTGTTCTGGGTCCCATGGTATTCATGACCATATTTTATTGTCTGACAGTTCTGGGAGCCTCACTCCATTCTTGCTGGGTCATGTTAGGTCAGGTCAATTGCTGCTTGCCCTCTCTAACATAGTCATTCTTAGTTCCCAGTTCCTTGGGGCTCATGACTGCATTTTACTGTCTCACATTTCAGGGAGTCATGAAACTGGTTTTCTGACTCATGATGCTTTATGTCAGCTTGTGTTGGACAAATTGGAAAATGCAGTGTAATTAATATGTTTCAGGTCTGCGCCGGCCTGTGTATTTCCAGTTTGATATGGGAACTGCGGAAACTGTGTCTAAGACAGTGGATGCTTTGCTTAGTGATTGGGCACAAATTGTGCACCTGTACACAGTGGTTGAAGACTTGGCTGAATATTTTAGGATTGGTGAGTGTGGTTTCATTGAGATTTAAAGTGACCATTTCTGATAACAGTTGCTGAAAAACAAACTTAATTGAATTTTATTGATTGTTCATGTCAGTGAAATGCTTATTAGGATGTAGAAGTGTGTTATTCCAGGATTCAGACAAGAGTGTGGATGAATAATGGTTCTGCAGTTATAAGAATTGTCATGTTGTGAGAACGAAACCAGCCAGTCAGTCGGTTTGTTTTTTATACTTTTATTTTCTTTGTTCATCTGTTTTTCTTTTGGGGCTTTCATGGCTTAATTTAATTTCTTTTGGGAAACAAGTATTTTCATTGCTTGTTTCATTTTAGTTCATTTTCTGTGGCCTCTAAAGTGGAAGAAAATGTGAAAGCAGAAATAGTGGAGCAGTGGATCTGTGTGCATTGTTGTCACACCACAAGATCACACCTCAGAGTGCAGGGGATTAACAATGGGAAATTAATTCTCAAATTTTAAGAAGTGGTTGGACACAGCACTATTCTACTGTGCTGTATAAGTTTCATTACTGATATAGTAAAGAAGTGCCATGCAAATGCACACGGTTATTTTAATTAATAATTCTCATTTCAGTTTTGTGGTTACAGAACTAACTAACTAACTAGTTGAGCCCTTCTTGAGAAGCTGCTAGTTGTGCAGCTACTCAAGAACTTCCCAGCATTTTGTGGAGCCCAAAGGTTCATTACTGTGTTCACAAGAGCCCTCAACTGGTCCCTATCCCTATCCAGATCAGTCCAATCCATACCACTCAATCCTATCTCTCCAATATCCATTTTAATATTATTCACTCAGCTAAGCCTTGGTCTTCCTAGTGGTCTCTTTCCTTCTGTCTTTCCCACCAGTGTCGTAGATTCATTCCTCTTGTATCCCATTTGTGCCCCTCCATCTGCATGTGTGTTCTATAAGCACCTCCTCATTTTCCTTCCATTTTCTTCCTTTCTGTGTGACATCTTTTGTAACATCTTCTTCTTCTTCTTCTTCTTCTGGGTGCTTTCCGTTTAGTATCATGTTTTGTTCCTTCTTTGGGATTCTGTCTTTGTTTTTGAAACATGACCATTTCATCTTATTCTGTTACTTATTTGTCTTTCAGTATATTTATTTCAAAGGGTTATCTAATTGTCGTTAGCCCTTACGTTGGGCTCCACTTTCTCTCTAACCACCCCTTCTTATTCTCATGTGTTGGTTAATGCCCGCTGGTTTCTGGGCCGGTGACCTACCTTCACCGTAGTGGTCACTATTGCTGCTGGGTGGTATCCACAGCTGCATGGGTCTTGCCTGGCTCCTCCACTTCTATCCACCACTTCCTCATTGCTGTTTGGTTCAGAGTAGGGTGTGGCATCACTCTGAATTTGAATCGGTATGGGTGCCAGTTGACTTTTTTTGCAATCTACGAATTTGGAATGGGGTAAACAAAAAGGGGGGACATGGATAGATGGGCGTTTGGAGTTTCACCTGCTCAGTTGGTAGGACAAGATTCTGTCTCAGGCGACTTCTGGGCCTTGCTCGCACAAGGAGATAAGGAAAACTTGAAACACACACTTCACTCAACACTGTCGCTCTTTATTGCAGATGTGAACAAGAATTACCAATTACAAGGCTGTAGCACTGTTGAATTTTTGTACTGGACTTGGGGGAACACCGATTTAATGTCCGGGAGGTCCGAATGTCGCGATGCTACTGCTGTTACTCTCTGAGACAAACTGGTCGCTCTGGAGAGGCAGAAGTCTTATCGGTTCTGGGAATGCCCTATTTCCTCTCCTTTGAATTTTAACAATTGGCTGCACCTAAAATTGGGGTGTTAGTCTCATTTACATTCTGCCAATCCCTAATGAGATTGAAGTAAATTTGGGCCTAAGTACCAGACGGTTTCTCTGACAGCTCTCAAATAAATGAAGAAGGTACACTAACGATCGCTCGGCACGCCTCTCCGAAAATTATTGCAAGTCATATCTGTCAAGTCTCAATTTTCAAAGACTCGTACCTCCTAAGTCCAGCATTGAAATTCCCAGAAAATGCAGCAGGATACTTCCTGTTCTGTTCTGGGTCTACAAGTTACATGCAGCTTGTTTGTCCCTAAGGAAGACCAGATGTCGTTCTTGGCACCTGCTGGTGCTGGGGTCAATTCTGTCTTATCCTTTGTCATCTGATAATACAGTTCGTTGTAAAAAATTATAATTAATAATTTAAATGAACAACATGAACATGTTCCTGCATGGTGCGGTTACAGTTATGTATAAGAAATAGTTCGTATAGGATGTAGTGAAGCTGGTTTGTGAAGCTGTACAAGGTTATGAGAGAGTTGGGGGGGGGATAGTTGTTGTCAGCAAGACGGAATATGGTTCCAGTAACTTAGATGTAGAATCAGTGACAGTGAAGATTCAGAACAGCTCTGAGGTAATGAAGAATAGTAGAAACTTCTGTTTGTTCTTCATAACATTATGACATAACCATTTTTAGTATTACAGAGTATGACACTTCAGTTCAAGTGAAAGTTCTTGAAATGTTGCAGCCTTGTAGCTGTTTTTCTCTTGGTATTATAAGTGCCACTTGTCCATGGTCATGTTTGAGTCCTAGTATAGAAAGGTGAGAAATTCTTCTCCATAGTCAATCAGAGAATGATCTTGGAAGCCCTTGAATATATATACACCATGTCTATGTTGAATGACAACTAATGTGGTTCATTGTATCAGGTTTAAGGTTTTCATTCAAGGAATATTAAGATCATGATGTTTTGGGGTAGAGCATTGTGTAATATGGTAGATACAAAAGACATACGCCCAACTAGTGAGAACACATATATGAAGGGGGCAAAACATGGATGCAGCAAAAGGTAAATAATGCAGAATGGAGAAAGAGTTTCATTCTGAAAGAAATCTATTGTAATGTGAACAACAATAATGCAAGCGCAAGGAAATATATTGACTTCAGATCTAGTGCAGTGCAACAGTTTCTCAAAAGTGAACAGTTGTCTGAAGGTGGCCTAGTAAGGCTGATATGTGTAGCATTTGATGTGATTTTAATGTTATTTTAAATTAAAGAAGGATTGTGAACATTTTTAAGTTACGTTAAAGATGTAGGTGAATGAGTGAGAAGCAGGCACTTGTTTGCCAGATTTCATAATGTCTCATCCCAGAAAACCACAATTTTGTTGTATTTCATTGTCATTCAGTGAGCTTTGTAAATTGAATATTAAGATTAATTTTTTTTTTTTTAAATTTACAGAGAAGTACAACTTGTCAAATATGGTTACAATCAAGTCCTACAGCTATAGTCGTTTAGTTCTTGGCTATGGTCCTGAACGTGGTGCTACAGTTACTGTGGACTGGAATAGCTCTGATAAAGCATTCAGACTTATATTTGGTAAGTAGTGTATCAGCAATGTTTCTAATTATATCTAAATATGAAGAAAATTAGTTTGGTGACAGTGGTATAACTGAAATGTGCTGTGATCTGTATAGGCATTGAGCTTACTCCCTTTCTGTAGTAATGGAAGGGTGGGGAGAGTTGGAGGTATTAGAAAAAGAATATTTTACAGGTGAATATTTAAATGTAGAGGAGGTGAACTAGCAAGAAAATGATGAAAAGTCACAGTCCATTCCCAGCTACAGTTTTACCAGGTGCAGATTTCAAGTATCCACTATTTTGAATCTGTCCTTATACAGAAAAAATGATTGGGGAACCCTGGTTCCCAGGATTAATGTTGAAAACATTATTAAATTGGGATTTGTATTGGAATAAATATACTTTGTACATTAAAATTGAAGCTTTGTTGAAACAGTGGTACATTTTTTATTGAAATTACCCAAAGTGTTTAGTTTGTAGTTAAGTCAGTGAGTTGAGGAGTTTGGTGTGCTCAAGATAGGTCTGTGATAGCTAAAGTACGAAATGTAGTTCATGTAGGATAAATTGTCCATGTTTTGTCCAAGACCATATCGATGCAAGAATTAGATCTAGTCATTCATCGAGAAAGATCTTGGCTTGATTATAATTGTATATAATTGGAGTTGGTGTAGAGTCAGTTTGTGTAGATGCTTGTGGTGTTTTATTTTCCTGAGCTTTACATTTTTGTAATTATGCATGTATTTAGCAGATAAGTTTTTATGTGTTTCTCTGTATTCACACTGTCATTCGGCATGTGACTTTGCTCGTTCGGCTACATTAATACAATTATCTTCTTCTAACTGCTTCCTCTTCCTGTACTCTCTCATATATGCAACATGACTATTATCAGCGGACATCTTGTTAGTGCATGATGTCATATGCTAGCAGTTTGCCTGTAGTATTTCATCATCCACCAAAGAGAGGAATTGGATTAGCCATATTTGTTACAAACAAATGGTCATAACCCCTAAACCATAAGTGATGGACCAAAACAGATTGCATTTTTGAGAAGCTCGCATTTATTGACACATTTCACTCGCAATATGCCCTGGTCCATGTCTCACCATTCAGTCATTGTATGTGGTTGAAAGTGTAAAATTAGTAAAATTATTACATGTTTTGGGTAATTGTTTAAACAATGTACAATATTATTTTTCGAGTAAAATAAACATCATTTGTGGATAGATCAGTCTTTATTCCTTCATTTACATATAACTTTTAGTATAAGATATGCCATAGGTCTTGAGTTATCAGAGGTTATGTAAGAGGTTGCACAAGTGTTACTCTCATTGTCACTTATGGCTTCATCCATTCACACCCTAGCATAATAACACTTTCAACATAAAACCCAGTACTTTCCACACCAAGAGGTCCACATGTGTCAAGGTAAGAGATGTAGTGCTATCCAAAACCAGTTTTCTTGCTTCCAGATTGCTGTACTCTGGATATTGTATATTTCTGGGGTAGTATTGAATACAGGATCATCGTGGTTCTTGCTAGCACATCACAGGACTTGCTCACCCCTTACAAATTGTTCAACTTCTCTTAGATTGGCAGACATAGTATTTCTTAGAAGAGAACACAGTATGTAAAAGATCTTGAAGTGAGGAAGTAGATGCCTTGAGCAGCAGGCTTACCAAATTTTGTCAGTGCTTGGGAAATTTATGACGCACTGCTTGTGCTTTGAACAGAGTGTGGTGAGCAAGTGATATCCCAGTCCAATATGTTTAGTCACATCATAGGATCAGAGTCATAAGAATTGAAAGACTGACCAGCACAACAGATGGCCTACAAGCATGAAATAAGGACAGTATGAAATGGACACATGCGATTATGTGCTATGGTCATTGATATATTTTAACTGATGCCAGGGAAAGCTGGAATTTTGGTTGGTAATTGCTATATTGGCCGGTCGCGGTATCTGAGCAGTCTAAGGCATGTACTGTCTTCGCTTGCTTGGAAACTGGGATTGTGGGTTCAAATCCCATTCAGGGCATCAGTGTTTAGTTTGCGTGTGTGTGTTTTTCTGTGTTTGTATATAGGTAGAGGCCTTGCAATGAGCTGATCACCTGCCCAAGGAGTCCTACCGAATGTGTAAGATCTAGAAAAACCGAAGTGAACGGAGAAGTTTATGGAGGTAGGCCTAGGCCCACTGGGGCTGTAGTGCCGAGAAAAAAAAATTGCTGTGTTATCAATATGTGAAGTTGCATCTAGTTTGCCGTCACATCATACAAAAATGCTGACTCACAGCTGTGTAACATTGTCATTTAATCAGTGCAGCAAATAAAGATCCAGACTTTCTGTAAAAGATTATCACAAATGACAAAATCTGGTGATTCCTCTACAATCCCCAGTCTAAATGACAGTCCTTCAGGTGTAAATTGTACTTCTCTCCGAGAGTCATAATATCCGTCCAGGATGGATTGAAGGGTAAATGATACTGCAGATCTTTTTTTAGTTGTCAACGCATCCTGTACTAAAGGTTGTTTTTGAGGGCGCTGCAGTCAACAAGGAAGGTGGAATAAGTGCTCTCATGTACTAGAGGCAGTTTATGTGAAGTGTACTAAAATGTGGATGGCCAAAGAGTGAGTGCTTTTGCATGACATTATCACCACATATCAGTATCTCCCCAAGCAGTGACTTCTCACCATCTATGGTACTATGCTGCTTCCTCACCTATTGAACTCTAACAAACACTGTGCAAGTTTGCATCTTCTGCAGAAGGACTAACTTCAAAGCTGCAGCAGAGGTTCAGATAGCTCTGAAAATTACAATATAAGAGGTAACATATGGTGGGCTTTCAGGAATGTTTCAAACTTGTATATGAATGCTGACAAATGTATATAATGCCTTTGAGAAGTATTTTTAAGGAAACTCCATTTAGGAGTTTCGTAGTAGCTCCAAATTCAAGGTATGTCTCCTGTCCCAGAACTTTCTGAAGCTAAGCATAAAGAGGTGTGCTTGCTTTCATATTTCATTTTACTAGTTTGTGTAATTAATTTGCAGGTGCTACAAATAGTTGTGTGAATGCCCATTCACTGTTGAGGGAACAGTTGGAGGCACACCTCAATCGGCATCGTAACCTGGCACAAATTGTCCATCTTCTTCATGAGACATATGAACCCCTTATATCTATAAGTAAACTTCCAACAATTCCACAATTAGGAGTTCACAATCAGGTAAGGTAACTTGTAATAACACCAACTTGAAGGAATATGCTGTTCATTTATATAAAGGCCTGTAGAACTAACATGTACCACAGAAATATTTATCTGGCATTTCTAATATGAGGAAAGGCAATGAGTGAATAACACTAGCTGAAGTATCTTGTATTCACCTTTTTCCTAAAATAAACTGTACTTAAAGAATGAAATGGCTCTTATGTTATATGAGGTGTGGTCAGAAAAGTAATGCTGGCTGAACTTACTCAATTTTGGTTGCCATCTCCTTCAAAGTAGTCTCCTTGGGAATGTATACTGCCATCCCGTTTGTTTTTTCCACGCTTCAAAAGCACAGTGGAAGTAATTTTCCTTAATGCTGTCCAGTACCAATTGTGATTCCCTTTGGATGTCCTGCACTCAATATTAACATATAACTTCAGATTTCCAATTGTTCATACTCTGTCATCAATCGGCACCTGATACTCCAGGACTCCCCTTGTCAGTTTTTGTCAGTTATGTTTCAAATCTTTATTATTATTGACTTGTCGATTGGTTTAAAATTTTAAATTCTCAATTTTGCTCTAATATTTAAAATAAAATATCACAGAGATACCTGCTCTATGCTTATATTGAATGTATTGAAGAGAAGCAGTGGCATGCACACAGAGAGCCTAGACAGAATAACACGCAGACTGTGCTAAAAGCAAGAGGTAGCCGCTGCAGCACATACAGGTGTAAGCATAGAGCTGGTATCTCTGTGATTTTTTATTTTAAATTTAAATTTAAATTTTAAATATTAAAGCAAAATTGAGAATTTAAAATTGAGCTTCTGATCATTATTAAATAAGCCATGAATAATTAAAATACCATGCAGTGTATGTTTGAAATAATAACTATCTTTGACTGTATGCATATTGTGTCCTTTTGTTATCAAGCAGTTCACCAGATGCTTGTCTTTCTTTCCCTTATCAAGTGAAATATTATAAATACGTTTTTAAGCATTTGGATCAGTATGTGGTGGGTCCTGTAAGAGTACACATTATTGGTGGGACTGTTGGGCCAGAACTTTACTGAGCTGGAATGTGAATTCCATAAAAGTTTGAAAAATACAGTTAGTGAGCTTTCATGCAAGTTGAATGGTTGTCCATTGAAATTTAATTGAAGATAAACATTAATGGTTGGTATGTAGTTCCTTTTACAGTCAAATTTGAGATAAGAAAAGGTTTTATATTATTCTGGAGTTCTGAACTGACAGTTGTAAAATTTTCTTTTGGTGTTTCTTTTATATACTTGACAAGATAACCTTATAAATGAATCACATTACCTTTTATTTGCAGAGACCACAAGTTCCAGTACAGACATTCACAATAATGCCTCAGTCACCCACTTTATTGAGGGTTGCTTATCAAGGCATGTATTGCCTAGAACTTAGGCTTCGGGGTGGTGGCTTGGTGAGTCTACGTGATGGAGCGTATAGTCGTTTTGATCGCAGCAATGTTGTGGATGAGTTCACTCCGACACAAGGCTTGAAGGTTATTATTTCTTTAATTATTTTTGCCCATTATAATACTTTGTGAGACTGACTGACTACAACTAGTTGCATATACAGACTCAGCTGTCATTACTAACCCAGAAGTATAACATGTTCTCTTCTTGATTTAGTATAGTTTAGTAAAAACATCAAATTGTAATGTATTGGTACATTGTTTAATGTGTAAATTGTACTCTACTTGTTTTTATGAATTGTAATATATGTTTTTAGGACGAATGAAAAATATTGTGGAAACCTTGAATGACTGTAGTGAAAGTATTGGTTAACAGATAGAACACCCCTGAAGATGACTCTTTGACAGTCAAAATATGTTGGGATACTGAAGAAATAAATATTTTATTTTTTAATTTGTGGTGTTTACAAAATTGTATTAAATAATAATGCATTACAGTGGTACACAAACCAGTGTGAAAGTATGTTCTCTTTGTCTTTGCACTGAATCAGACAATTTATTAAGGATCTTTCCAGAACATTCAATTTTTAATTATGTCCATACATGCATGCATGTGTATACTAAAATAAGTGATAAACATCAGTGTATACTGTATCACTGAATATAGCAATCTCAGAAGAGTGAAGCTAGGTGAAAACATTTGCAGTATGTATACTGTTGCTGTTCATTCATACTAATCACAAGTATTGAAGTGTTTGTTTTTCTTGAATTGTTTCTATAAATTATCCTTAAGTAAAGCCCTTAAGAAGAAATCTAATTGAGATCTGGCTAGGACTAGACATATCTGAAATGTGAAGGAAATTCATTAGAAGGTATTGTCATGAAGAAATTCATTTAGAATGTCCAGGACTGAATTTGACTCTGTTCTATTGAAAATATGTTTCCTTAGAATCTTTATTGCTGTAGTGGAATAAGGGAAAATTGTTCATGAGTGTCATGTAGACAGTGATCTGTATATATATTGCCTTTGAGAAGAATTGATCCAACAATATCTTGAGCAAAAACAGTGCAGCATACATGTATATTTTGCTTACTAATGTAACCAACATTGTTTCTAGGCTCAAAAGTCCCCTCCTTTTTGCAGGCTTTCCTTTCCAAGTATGTGGATGAGACAGCTGTATTCAGGCGCCGTTCTCAGTCAGAAGACGATAATCCGCCCTCACCAATAACAATGGATTCTGATGGAGGTGGTCCTATGTCCTTTCTTGGAGCACATCATCGTGGACCTCAGTCACCAGCGCAGCAAAGAGAAGGAGGCCTTCGTTTCCATCCTCCTCTTACGCCTCCTTCTGGAAGTAATCCACATACACCTGCTAGCCCACATCCAACTATGTCACAGGTATCTTCTAATTTACACAAGTCATATTAAGACAGTGTAAAGCTGCTTTGCATAGTGGTATCAGTGAACAGAAACTTAAAGATAACATCAGTTCTGAGCTACTTTATGTATCGTGTTCATATTTTGGTTCAGTAGATGGATACTAATATGTCAAAGGAACATGCTGAATTGATCTTCTGCATGGTATCATAAGCCAGAATATGAGAACTTCAAATGTCGTATATTTTGTACAGAACTGTAACCATTGACAACTTAAATACCATTTTTTAATATTCTAACACCATTGTTTCTCATTTTGTCTCTGTGCCAGCAAAGATCATCATCCTCCTCTTCATAATTGCCATATCTCATCGTTCAGAGAGACATGGAATTGTTATAGAGGGAGAGCTGGATGACTGCAAACACAACTATTTTTATAATCAGAAATTAATACTGTGTAAGATTTGAGGCTTTCACGGCGGTGACTATGAANCATTCTTTCTAAGGTTGTAATGATCCAGATTAATAAGGAATCCTTTTCATTGTCCAAAACCAAAGATTCTCATACCTACTCTCCAATGTGATGGACAGAATAATTCATTATATAGGTGTTACACATTTTTAAATTCTTCTAGGAATTTAATATTCATGTTCAGGTGTTAAATATCTAATCATAATGGTAGTTGGACAGTTATGTAGGATATTTTTTAATGCTGTCATATTGTGAATTATCTGTACATTCATGAACATAATCCATCCTTGTATGAGATGGTTATTAGTACAGAAATGCAGAGACTTACTTCAGAGTAGTCAGAAAATGGGTGTGTTTATCACAATTGCTTTTGATCTTCACCCTTGAATACAGTGGAAGTTTTCTATGGGATCAGGTATCTCATATGACTTATGTAGGGAAATGTCTTAAAAAGGCAGACCCCAAAAAGTGTACCAAATTCTGTTTAGCCCCAGATTTGAATATTAATACATATTAATAGTTAAATGAATTAACCATTTAAAATTTATGTGTATGATATTTTGGGAGCTGTCCACTAATATTATACCTAATTTTATCCCTATTGTTAATAGTTTATATTTTATTCATATCTTTGCAGCTGTCTGTTTCTCAGTGTTTTTACAAAATAATGAATCAGATCAGTGATTTGTTCAGTACACCAGTACATTTCAAACTTCTGAACATGCAGTAACAAATGCTCCAGCAGCAATTGCTCTCTGCAGGCACATAGACTGACATAGCATGAATGAAATACAAAAGCCAGAAATGATGATAATTTAATCTTAAGAGAGCTTTCACTCAGGACTCTACCTGCTATAGAATGGCAATGCAATGACAATACAGTTGATGTGACATGATAAGGGCCTCAGACATTGAAGCTTCAACAGGACTGAAGAGATCATTGTCACTCAGCTGTGGACTGGTCACATTTGTCTTACATGTGGTCATTTGTTACGAGGTGACCTCGTACATCTTTGTAACCAGTGTGGCATCCCCTTACCATTGTGCACATCATGCAGGACTGCCCATGTTATGACAAAGAATGCCAAACATTCCATGATGGCACTGTATGTGACATACTAGATGTTTAAATGTATCTAACATGGTGGCATTCCTTAGGGGTGTATTAGTTGGCAGGCTTATTTAATTGAGTCCCATGTGAGCTGTTTATCTTCTCTGTTATTTTAAGAATTTACCGGCCCATGTACTGCCAGCTTAATTAAGGTTTTTCAACACAGTATTGTTTTGTTACTTCTCTTTGTCAAGTGTTGCACCACTTTACAATCTAACACATGCCTACTTCTGTCTTGATGTAGTGTCTGCAGAAGAGCACTGTGATAAGGCAGTGCTGAATTTTGTAATGCTTATTAACCTTTGGGGGTAATTTTTTGAATAAATGATTGAATTTTTTAAATGGGGAAGTGCCTTAAATTTTAACCTCTTAAACACGTTTGACTGTACTAATTGGAAGGGCCAAGAAAATGAGGAAAAATATGAACTAAAAGGGACACATGATGTTAATTATTTTGTAAAAAGGGAAATACCAAAAAGAAAACATTATGAAGGATGTTGATCTAGAAATAAAGGTGGAGAAAATTAAGTATATGTTTGTCATGTTACCAGAACACAGGACAGAATCATAATATAAAGACAACTATTAAATTCTTTTAAATGTGACAGAGCTCAAATATATATTTGGAAATCACAGTAACAAATCAAAATTATATTCATGAAGAATTTAAGAAGAGTTTAAATCTGTGGATTGCCACTGTGCAGTGCAGAAAATTTTGTTTGCCTTGCCTTTTGCCTACAAATGTGACTAGTGAGCTGTGGTGCTACCATCTACTGAAGGTCCTTTATGGAGTTAGGTTGTCAGGGGGTACTTACATGTGTTGGGACATTTTTTATTACAGGCTGGCCAGCACCAGAGTTTCGGCTCAAGTCCAGCTACTTCTTTTAATCTTGCCTCTCCTCCATCCTTGCCTCCCAACATAAATCCATCTCCCAGCATGTTACCTCACCCATCACCAGGAGGACTTCTGGCGAATTCGCCTTCAAACCCTCTACATGTACCAAGTCCAGCAGGAATCATGCCAACATCATCTCCTGGTCCCTGTCCCAATGTACCAGTGGGACACTCTCCAGCTGGCTCTTTCATGGGACAGACAGGTACGAAAAGGAGAATAACTGTGATTGTGCATGTTCTGTGAAATGTGGGTAATTGCTTTCATTTGCAAATTACATTGACATTTTTAGGGTGTTTGGGTCAATCAAGAAAGATTAGAAACTCATGTTCAGAACCACTTGCAGCCCTTTTGCTCTTGAAAGAGATGATTTTCTTTTTTTTTTTAGTTTACTTTCTCTTTTTTTAAGGAAAGGAAGTAGGTTCGTGAAAGAATCATGCTGTCTTTATGTTCCCCCTTCCAGTTTTTCAATAAGTTATCCATTCTTTGGTGAAACTCAATGTATATATTTTGCCATTGGAGGCCACGTCAGTGTTGTACTTTTCAATTTCCTACAATGAATAATAACAACATGGTGGATGCACAGACTTGTGAGGTTAAAGTAACACAAGATAAATTTAATTTAGGGTCATGAAATGTACATCATTACAGGTTTGAGAAATATGCAAGTTTTATAAATATTTTGTTGTAGAATTTAAAATAACACAGTGACCATGCAAAAATTGTCTTTAGCAGTTGGTTTGATGATCATAACTAACAAATGATTGGAACTAGGTATGTGATATTTGGTGTAGAGATAGTAAACACACCTACACATCCTATATTAAATATTGTTTGCTAACAGTTACCAACATGTGATGGTATGAAACACTGAGACCTATTTATTGCTGACAGAAGCTGCATTTAAGTAACAGGGGTTTCACAGAAGTAGAATTAAATAACATTAATATTCATTCATTCATTCGTAATCTGTCAGACGACAGGTCCACAGTCTTTTCCAAAACAGTTCCTCCACTTAATGCGATCTCAAGCTTTCTCCTTCAAATAAGAATATCCTCTTCTGTCCCCAAAATCATCCAGCATCTTCTTACATCTTCTTCCTCGTCTTCTTGTCACTTCTATCCGCCCCTCCGGTTTGTTTTGTCTCCAGAGGAAACATCTCGCATACATGGTATCTCTGTTTTTAGAAAGAGACTATCCAGGAAAAGTGATAATGTGGTAGTTTTTCCATTTGCTTTCCACATCACAGTACAATGGCCATTCAAACCACTTTGGTCACGCCTGTTGCTATATGAACTTGAACTATCTCGAGCATCATTTGCTCTGTGCTACAAGTCGCTGCTGATGACAAACAGTAATATATGCAAATTTTAAATATTTGCAGTATTGAAGTAGGCTTTATGAATTCTATTTGGAACTTTATGTGTACTTTGAGTGGGGGAACGGAAGGATAAAACTACACACATCCCTGTGTTTGTGTTTCTTATTGAGAAGGGAGAGAGCAAGGAGAGGGCAAGAGAGATATGTGCAAGGCATACTTAACCTTTTGATAAGTATGACCATATCGTTGCTGCATGGAGTGTGATCCACATGTTTTTATACTTCCCATGTCCGGTAGAGTGCGAGCACACCACGAAGTCAGACGTACTGCATGGAGTATGATTGTCCCCATACATTTTCCATTTTCTGTCTCTCTAATAAAGCATATGTTCAGCACATCTTTGTATTGCTGTGTGGGCAGGAAGTTTCTGAAGTGTGGTTTTGGTAGGGGAGAAAAATTGAACCGCGCTCTCACATTATATGAAGCCTTTAAAATTTACACTTCAGAGGGTTAAAATTATATTGACACTTAGGACCAGCTACCTGTGTGTCCATCCCCTCTTTTAAACCTAACCATGGTTATTTTTAAATAAAAACTGAATTTTACAAGAAAATTACTTTGTGAACTAATCTTCATACTAAATGATTTAAAAACAGAAGTATAAAGGAATGTTTTAGAGAACACTTTAATACTCTGATGCTATTTAAATTCAGGAATTATTGATCTCTGTTCATTTTTAGAAATCATTTCCCAACATAACGTAGCACACTATGTTTAAATATATGTCATACTTGTTACGAGAATATTGAGAATGGAATATTGACAAGGGAATAGTTTAGAATTAGGGATTTATTGTACAGGTTTTAACTGTATTATGTGACATGAAGGTATATCACACAGTTCTGATTATTATGCATTGGCTTAGGCTTCTATATAGTTTCTTTCAGGAAACACAAGGGTAGTTACACAGTTAAGAAATTAAATCATTTATGGTTTATGATGCTAGCAGAGAGCTGTTTTCAAACAAAATATACATATGTCTGCCTTATATATGCTATTATTTTTAAGTGTAGTAAATAAATGGTTTTTAAAGTCAGATGCTGCAGCCATTTTCTTTTTTGCATATAAAGAATGTTAGTTTGCATGCCCTCAAAATGTTATTTAACAAAATACTTAACAGTTTGTTTTCTTTTTTAAGCTCTGCAAGTGTTATATGTTGTAATAATCTTACACAACTATAGCAGAATGAATTTGTGTTTGGGTGGTGGTTTAATATGCAGTGTTTTAATGTATCAGATGGTGATAATGCTAACATGAATTTGGGATAGTAAGGCTATGAATGGTTGAAGTCACTTCACATTAATGAACTTAATGAAAAACAATAAATGGCCCTACAAGTGTGGCCTGAGTTTGTTCAGTAAGAGAATTTGAAGTTCAGTAGTGTGATTTCTGCCTGGCCCAGGGCATACAGATGGCAGCCCATTTCCTTCGTCCCAGAGCATGGCCTCCCCTGCCACGTCCAATTGGCCTGGTTCTCCCAGCATGCCTCGCCCTTCGCCAGCCCGTCCAGGGCAGTCACCTGGGGGTACGGGGCATTCGGCCCTACACAGCCCACAAGCTGATCATAAGCCAGGTCAGTTAGCAATAACTGTGTGACTCATTCCTTTCATTGCTTCAGCATGGAACTTGCATATAAATCATAGAACTCTGGTTGAAGGTTAATATGATATGAAAGTAGAGTAGAAGATTCATGTTACACAAGTGTAGATTGCTTCCTCTTTTGTTTGTTCGTTGTAGTTGTAGAAACAGTTACCGTGTTAATATAGATATAACATTACCATGCTTAAAATTTCTCTTATTAGAGGTAGTGTTATGGTCCCCATTTTAATTCCATATTTCACAATTTGAAATACCTTTTTATTATGATGCCATACAAAGGAAGATAGAATTTAAGAATAGTTATGCTATTTTCTGGGATGTGGTACCATATAACCTGATAAAAGTTCACCAGCATTTTAAAGGACCTTGAAGATGGAGGCAGTATGTCTGCCCAAACCATTGATTAACTTGTGTCAGACAACATGGTGTCACATTGCAGATGTCATTACTCGTTATAGTGATCACCTCATATCATATCTCTCAGTGTCACAAAGGTAGATTTCTCCATGTACTTTGGTACATATTTTCTTCCATATTGTTTTCGTGTGACTGTTGTTTAAACAGTTCTGCTTTTTTAAAGAGGTGGTCTTGTTATCATCTCAGATGTGGTTAAATTATTGTTAATTTAATGCACTGCTGCAGATTGCTGTTACTTAGGCTGTAGTTATTGCAGTACATGGTTTAAGAAGAGACTGATGATCCATTGTATAATAGGCAATATATACTGTATATATGCTACCTTAAGATATTTGTGATATTCAGGCTACACTGTATATGTGTATTGCTTTTTGTTTTCTGACACCATTTTTGAGTTCATCTGATGTTTGTGTGTGCGTGCGTGCTTGCATGTGAGAGAGGAGCACATATGCATGCGGGGCTGCTCATGAGATAACAAGACATCAGAAAGCTGATGTAGGAATTTTGTGGACTCGTACTGCTAACAAATGGATCATATGGAATGCCTTGGCCCCAATGATGGAGGCAGTGTGTTCCTCCGAAAAGTTGGTGTGTCGCTACCACACCACATGGCATAAGATCCCTGGTTTCCTGCAGGACACTCCAGAGTAATGACAAAGAAAGCAGCTTATGCCCTGCTGGGCAGTCTTTAAATAAATGTGAAGACCACCATATGGTCAACCAGGCTCTTAAGGGTTATATTCGTAATAGGCTGTGACTGCTTCCACATCATTTCTCGTTGCCTAGTCACTGTCCTTTCATTTGATGTTACATAGTGTGAGTGATTGAAAGCATAAATAAATAAACCAAGAATAAGAATGAAGGTGTCCAGAGATCATATGGTTTCGACATTAACTATTTAAAGCAGTGATATGAACAACTAGATTTAATGTTCGTAAACTATGCATTTCATCCACACAGTATACTTACATGTTTTATATTATTCTCAGAATAAACAGTGATTATTCCTTAAACAGCAGTAACTTGGTGGTCTTTGTGATGGAGGTGCACAGTGCTCTGTGTGAGGTAGGAATTGAATTTATGCTTCTCTACAACAATAGGATTCCTCGAAGCCGATGTGAAGTTCAGAAGATAAAGTAGTTTTTGCACTTAATCCTAGTTCATCCTGCATTCATTTTTTATTTGTGCATTAATTAAATTTATTTTTCTTCTACTTATGGTTTTTGTTGCTTTTTACTGTTTTTTGTATATATGTGGCTGATACAGAAGAGCAAGATAAGTTGTAACTTAAATTAAGAATGATGTAGTTTAGAAAAAATGGTGTCTTGTAATATTGTGTGTGCCCGTGCAGGTATAAGTCATCTCTCACGAGTACTTCCACAGCGATCTTGGGCAGGAGCGGTCCCTACTTTGTTGACCCATGAGGCTTTAGATCTGTTGTGCTCTCCTTCACCACACCCGCAGCATCTTCCTGGTCCAGAACTCTCTCCACTGGAGAGATTCCTAGGTTGTGTGTATATGCGTCGCCAACTTCAGAGGTTCATCCAGAATGAAGATTGTGTATGTATACTAATATTATTATCACTCATACTTTTCTTTCATTTGCAGCTTGTAAAATTATATTCTCAATTTTCCTTCTTTAACATGACAACCTGTGTGCTGTAATTTCATTATTTGTTCAGTGATGTGTGTAAACACAGAGTTAAAATGAAATACAGAACATCAGGTAGCTTTGGCAGCGATTCTGGTTTGTATGCAGAAAATCTGTGTATGAAGATTTATAAGTACTGATTTTTAAATATTGGGATGTTCTGTGCTATGACACAATGTGCTGTGGTATGTGGTTAATATGGTTTCATGACTGCCTGCATCTTCAGGATGTTATGATGACATAACCCAGAAGACTTCACTCATTGTTGTGAAGACCTCAGATCTCAATTTATGCTTGTTTATATTCCTCAGTTTTATATTACATTTTGTTAACTGTTAGCAATACTCAACTGCCTATACACTTGGATTTCCAGAGGTTCTTTCTGCACTCATAAAGTGGCCAGAGTGCAAAGCTTCCCCTGGGCTAGTGGTGATGTTTGTAATGTGTGAAGCTTTACCTCCACACCACACCATGTTTTCATGGTGTGGTGTGCTGAAGCACAGACAGTTCCGCCTTTACTTTAACTGTTACAGCACATTCTTGATTTCTGTCATTGAATGACAATGCTGAGATCCTGATAGACATTCCTATTGTTTCTGTTTTGGTTAAGGACACTTATTTTAGCTGTGCAAGAATTTCTGTATGTTATAGTTTTCACTGCTGTAGCCATTCGTGGTACAATACAAGCAGAGTCACGTGAATGTCATCTCACATTTTATTCTTAACTCATTCCTTCCTTTGGTTTTTTCTTCTTACACTGTTCGTTACAGCAGGCTTTGGTATAAGTGTATGTTTGGTTGTATAGATATTGGATTTGAAGATCAGAATTAAGAATTAATGGACAAAATCCTTAGGATTGTTGAGTTTTTGGACTTTTCCCATTGTCTGGTGTTCTGAAGAACACAACATTTCATAAACAGATATGTTTTTCTGAAATTCAAATCCAAAGTGTTAATACATCATCATCAGAACCCATTAGAAGAGACAGAATATTACAAAAACCATTTTATAGTACTGTTTCTTCATAAAATTATTCTCATCATGTTACTTGTCCTCCTTTTGTCCCTTCCTCCATTTTTTCTGTAGCACTGTACTGACAGTGATATGTTGGAAATCTAGCAATGTCATGCCCAATTTCTTCAGTTGTCTTATCAAGTTCCTGTGCTCTGCATTTCTTGTTATGCATACGAGCAGTCTGCATCACAATTCTGTGACAGTAATGCCAACTTGTAGAATATGAACTCCTGACAGTGAGAATGAAGATCATGGTTTTCTGAGATATGATGCCATGTAGTTTGGAAGAAAGATACCAGTGTTTTGGGGGCACCTGTTGTGTCTGTCTTTAGGATAGAAGAGTGAAAGAACTGATACTCTGTATTCTAGATACTGATAGTGTCATTAAATAACTCGCAAAAAAAAAAGTGGCAGAAGAGTGTAGAAGACTGAAGATAGAAGCAGCTGGTTCCTCTGAAATGTTGGTATCTTTCTACCAATGTACACTGCATCACATCCCAGAAGACTGTACATCATGTTAGATGTCCTTCGGATTTGAACCCATTACCTGTGGAATGTGTAGCAAGAGTGGTTATCACTATACTGTGACCTTTAATCATACATTCTTGTTAATAATTTTGCTGATTAGTACAATGTTTGATTAGTTTTTTCATAGTGAATTTAGAAAATTATGAATGAATATAAATTTTTGCCATCAGTTGGCTGGTATCCCATCTACAGAGCCTGGTGTAGTGAATTTCAAGGTGGAATCTCTACAGTGTCGCGTAGGTCTGAATCCCCAACATCTGCAGTCACTCCATATTAAGGTATCTCCATTACCTGACCACAAGGAACAATGGTCAGCTGAAGAGATGCAGGTAAGGGAAGTTTTACCAAGACTACTCTCATTGTATTCACTGCTCACGTGGAGTGAGATATGCTTAAAAAATAAATCAGACCAGATGTGACTAATCTAATACATATAAAAATGTAACTTCCCTGTCTGTTCCCAGTTTCAGCCACAGATGAAAAAGAGAACACCCAAAGATATGAAATTGTCTCTATACTCTTGCCACTATGTCCAATGCCCACGGCTGTTAAAGTAATGTGCAAATGTTGTGGTGTAGTTTATGTACGCAATTTGCATCCTTACTCCCAATTTTTTCTTTTAAATTTCCTGAGTAAATTTTAATTTCTTAATATGAATGTAGCTGTTAACATTTTTTTTTTCCATGCTAGCCCAGCCCCTATTGCTGAGTTTTTTCAGTTCTTTTAATTTTTTTGTAGGAATAGACATTTTATGGTTGACATATGATTCCAGAATTTTCCTGAATCCATCCATAAGTGGCATTCCGGGGTACTCTGTTGGCACCCAGCCAACTCTTACGTCAGCAGAAAAGGTGACCAGTGTATCAGTGCTTCTTACAGAGTGGCACATGAAATGGTCCAATATTTGATCTATTAATATAGTCTTTATTTCAATTACAATACTGGAAACTAACACAAAAAGAAAGACCATTGTATGGAGATTTATCTTCTATGAATCAAGTGTTCAATATGACCGCCATTACGTCTGGCAACTTCAACTCGAACTGTGATGTTGATTACTTGACAGCACATATCCTCAGTTATCTCGTTGCAGGCCGAATGATTAGTGCTCTCAATTCCATTACTGTTTGTGGCCTTTCCTTGAGGAATCCCCAAAGAAGGTAGTCACATGTACAATTTGGAGTCTGTACTAGTGGAGATTATGGGGATAACTAAATTGTGTGAATGTTAATTTATGGTTTTTGTTAGCCTTACTGTACAGATTAATGCATTCTAACAAATGCTGACATCATGAGTTCTTCCCAGACCTTACCATTTAATTTTAGCAGAATTGTAAGAGGTTTTTTAAGACTGCGCCATAGCTCAAGCAGTTAGTCGCTGGCTTCCTACCGTGGTGGCCCGGGTTCGATCCCGGGTCTGGTCAAGTTGGATTTGTGGCAGACAAAGTGGCGCTGGGGTGGGGTTTCTCCGAGTACTTCAGTTTCCCCTGCCATTCTTCATTCCACCAAATTCTCCATCATGATAATCACCGGTGCAGGCTACAGTAGGCCAATCAGTGGCCGCTGTGCCGAGTGGACCCAGTTGGACTCCACCCCCCACTAAGTGAATTAAACAAAAAAGAGGTTTTTAAGCAAGGAAGAACTAGCTCTCACACAAAGTATTCCTAACGTACCTAATCCTCTCACTTGACATTTAATTTAGACTCTACTCACACCAAATATTCTGATGTGTGTAACATTTCTGTTATTAGATTCGTTGCAAGTTGTGATTCAAGACAGTGGTGGTACAGTATGACATACTTTACAAAAATCAGATTGGTAAGGTGTGTCATTCTAAGGAAATTTTATTCTTATATAATTAAGGAGAGTTTGAAATATAATGTGTACTTCATAATGGGGACCTTCATAATTTGTACTCTGTATCTCATATTATTAGGAAAGTAAACCAAGAAGAATGTTGCAATTAGGTTATGTAGTACGTATGGGGGGAATGAAAAATGAACATAAAATTTTGGTCATGAACTTAGAGGGAACAGATGACATTGGAGACTTGAGTCTTAGATAGTAGGATAGTGTTAAAATGGATCTTATGGATGTAAGATTAAAGGTATGTACTGAATTCAACTGGCTCAGGACAGTGTAGATGTAATGTCAGGTTTTGATGACTATAGTAACAATCTTTTGGATTCTATAAAAGCAGGTAATTTCTTCACCAGCTGAGTAAACACCTTTTCATGGAAGAGTGTCTGCTATAGAAGTAGTTTCAATACATTGTATCATGCTAGACCCAGAGTTTTTTATTTCAGTATTGGGTTCAGTACTTGATAAAACCAGTGAATAAAAATTCTATGGTATGAAAGTAAGTTTTGTGTTGTGTTTTTAGTGAAAGAATGGATGATGTGAGTATGATGATTTTAAGGGTTAAGTTTTTTTTTATTTCTTGTTGATTTCAGATTATTGAGAAGTTCTTTGACACCCGAGCAGCTGCTCCTCCATATAAACCCAATGCTTTGTCAGGTTTTGGGCGGATGTTGAACGTGCCATACAATGTTCTTAAAGACTTCGTACAAATCATGAAACTTGAATTGGTAAGTGAATGTAAGGGCTTATACCCTGAAGATGGAGACAGTATGTTTCTCTCATATATCGGAACTCACTGGCTATACTATATTATGCCATAATCTGGACCACAATATGAATATGTTCATATACTCTGTATGTAGTTTTGTCTGGGAGGTGGAGGGATCTTGGTAGTCCCAATTACTATGTAGGAATAAACTGATCGTATACTTATCACAGATCTCACAGGTTTGCACCTGCTTGGGTTTAATGTCAAATTTTGTCTTTATAAGATGCCAGGTCTGGTACAACAGCAACAAATGAAGTGGGCTGTGCAGTGGAGCTTAAGGACGCCACCATCTGCAACACCTATTGTGCCAATTGGAATGGCAGCAGTGCTAGTTTGTAGGACCAAGATTCTGTTTTTTGTAAGTTCAGCTCTTCTCCTTTCACAGCAGTAGCCACGTCCTATGCTGGATTATTATCAAGTGCCAATTTAAGCTTTACAGGCCACCTCATAACTGAGTCAGGCATGTGTGCCATCCAGTTGGTCAAGCATTGTAAATTTTTAAATAATTATACCATTACATCTTTCCTAAGGGCTGCCAGCCCTTTATAAATGAGAGTTTAAAATCTCCTGTTCTCAGATGATAAACTGTTGCCCCCATTAAAATATGGGCACCATCTCTAGTGCCCTTCAATTTAAAATCCGTATTCCTGGATGATAAATGTTAAACCTTGCAATGCTTTTAAGTGCTAAATATATGTGTTCTTAACCAGTTTCACTTATGTCAGTTTCATGTAATAATTCAGAATCTCTGATTTCATCTCCAGTTTTCATGAAGCTTGGTGAATTTGTTTATCTTTTCCACCTCAACATATGACATTTCATTGTAAATAATTAGATTAACTTTTGACTGAACATGGGAGGTGAATAGTACTGGCTGAGGATTGTATCCAGAGGTTAGGTTGAACCTATAGATTTTGAATGAATGAAAAAGGAGTAGGCCTTGACTGGCTTTTGAACCACAACCATCAGACCTGTGGGTTTTATTGACAGAGAGTGATGTCGTTTGAAAATTGCAAGTCTTGTCAGTGCAGTGATAATGCTGTAGACATACATCTCCCATTCATATCTTCACTTCGATTTTCACTATGTTCACTGAGGTTTTTCATACCTTTTTTCACTGTGGCTTGATGAATGTTTGAATAAGAACCTTCAGACTGACCACAACCATATCCTTTCAAGTCCTTACGTACTCATGATTCATTACTGTCTTTTATTTGGTATAGAATAATTTCTGCCAATTAAGTGTATTGTGAAGTAAGTTAAGAATCATGAGTCACTTCAGTTACATTTCTTGTCAATATCATCCAGTTTCATGGTTCAATTAATCTTATCCAGCTCCAAATTACTCGTATTGGAGGTCCATACCCATCCAGCATGGAGGCACCATCACTGGTTCTGCCATTGGTGTATGATGTGAGTACAAACCTTACACAACTGGCAGAGAAGCGAGATCCTGGACCAGCTTCAGCCACAACTGCAGCCAGCCTTCAGCTTAAGAGATTTGCAGAGTTTGGGGTCAGCCATAATGAATGTTCACTGTTTCCTGCTGTGAGGGACCTGCTTTGCACCCTCAGTCTTCCATCAGAATCTCAAGCACAGGTAACATGGTTGTCTGACAACAAGTACAATGGAAAATTCTCTTGTCCTGTTTAGCCTGTGTCTGACATATAACTTCAGTTCATGGGGTTCAGTCGCACTGTCCTGAGACTGCTCCAACATGTCAGCATAGATTGCAGTCACCATGTTTAGTGTGAGGGTGAGAGAGAAAGGAATATGTAGGTCTCATGGTGGGAGCAAGGGACAGAAGCTTAGTGCTGCAAGACCCATTCCTATTAGTTTGTCTTTTTCTTCTTCTGTCATAGCAGGGACTAATATGAGGAATGCATATAGGATATTTGTGGGAAAGCCAGAAGGAAAGAGACCACAGGGAAGACCAAGGTGTAGGCGGGTGAACAATATTAGAATGAATCTTAGAGATATAGGATGGGATGGGATGGATTGGATAGATCTGGCTCAGGATAGGGACCAGCGGAGGGCTCTTGTGAACACGGTGATGAACCTTCGTGCTCCATAAAATGCTGGGAAATTCTTGAGTAGCTGTAGAATTGACAGCTCCTCCAGAAGGGCTCAGCTCCATTAGTAAGTAAGTAAGTAAATTTGAGGACTGCTTGCGACCATTTAATTCGAATATAGAAAACTTCAATTTTTCCTGTTATTTTGTGTGGATGTGAGACTTGGTATTTCAACCAAAAATGAATATCTAGATGGAAGGTGTCTGAGAACAGGATGCTGAAAAGAATGATTTAACTTAAGAGAGAAGTTAACAGAAGGTTGGAGAAAACTGCACATTGAGAAGCTTTGTAATTTTACTGAGCAAATATTGCAGGGTGATTGGATCAAGGAGGATGAGATACGGGGATGTGTAGCACAGATGGGAGAAATTAGAAGTGCATACAAAAATTAGTTTCTTTATGATTTTGTGACTTCTGTTTACACCTGTACTTATAGTGACAGTGTTTTAAATAACAGACATGCATGTTAAGTATAATTACTACATGGCCTTATAAGGGAACAGTTTCATACATTTTTTGATAAAGTTTAGGGAATGTTATTTTGAACATTTTTAAGACTTTAAACTCTAGATAAGGCTTAATTTTAAAGAAAGAAAATGTGGTTTCCATGTATGTGATTATACAGGCCCAGAAAATAGGCAACTCAAAATAAAATGAAAAAGTTCTGTAGGTAGATTCAGACTTGGTCTACATGTCTGTTGTATCTGTATATTCATAACCATTGTTACTTCTCAGCCTGTAATACTGGCAAATAAATGTCATATGCTGGTAGACTTTCAGAGTGTACTATATGTTTCAACATTGAGGTTGAAAAACTGACCATGAGAGTACTAGCAAACATGTTTTAGAAAAGGAGCACTGTTACTGCTATTTTGCTTGATAATATTTTGGTATTATGACAGGATCCATATGTTATTTTGGTGATAACAAGAAAAGAAACTTTTTTCTTTTCTTTTCAGTATATTTTTCTCAAGAACTGTGAAACATGTAAATATGAATTTTCCATATCCTTTTCAGAAGTCCATGAAAATGGCCAAAATTTCATTCATAAATATGTATATATTTTCATCTTATTCTTAAAGTGTGTATTTCCATTATTTCAGGGAATGTGTAGCTATTTCATGTAATAACTAAATGTTGCAATTAAAGTGTGTTACCGTAATCTTATGTATTTTAACTAGATGTGGCATAGAATAAGTGACGGAGAGCATATAATGTGTAAAGTGAAGGTATGGTTTCTACATTTTACTCCTAACCTATCCCGACACCTAGTGAAAAGCTTGTTATTTTACATTTTAATTGCCTTCATATGCACTTTGTGGAATAAGTATATGTCATATAAACTTAAAGTTATATTGCAGTTTTGTTCTCTTATTACTTTAAATTAACCATTTTATTAATGTATGAAATACTCAACTATTCCTTGATATAACAGTTGAAATCATTTGTATACTAACCTAATGGTAAGTGTTATTTTTCACAACTTACATACGTGTTAAATGTACCATGGAAAAATTAGATGTTTTCAGCTTAAGTACAAAATTTGGAGATAAGTGCTTGCATCATCTACAAAGAATGGAAGTCTGTCAGATACCCAAACAGACTTGGCAGTCCCACCTGCAAGGAAATAAAAAACTTCAAGACCAGTGAAGAGATGGTTGAACCAGATTTAGGAACAAAATGCTGTAATTGATGGTGATTAAAAATAGTACATTAAATTAGAAGAATTTAATATGAACCCTCTTTCTAGGTTACAATACTCATGTCTGCAGATTTCTTAGATTTCTAAGTTTTGTGTGTGAGTTAATGCTAACATTATAGGTGGCTTCTTCTCCTGCTCCCCCAACCATGCAGCCTTCTCCTGCAATGCAAATGCATTCACCAATGCCAGGAGGAGTGGTAGGATTGCCACCACAACCTGGTGCAGGTCCACCTCAGCAGCCTGGTGGTCCACCACAGCCTCCATATCCTGTTGGCATTGCAATGGGTCAGCATCCAATGATGGGTCCTCAGTGACTGAGATAATGAAGAAACTGCAAGTGAGGACTCTCTGAGTATGTTTCAGCATATATTTATATCCTGCTGTTTATAAATTGTGATAGCTTCACAAAGTTCCAGAGAACTAGCCATATTTCACATCTGGCAGGACCAAGAACCCCACAGACACATTTGCCTCCAACATACTCTCATTCTTCAGCTGATTAACAACCTTTTGACAGCTATTGTACAGTTTGAAACATGCCTGGAAACCACCATGTGACTTGCAGTGTAATCTTTAAAGCCACTGAACCCATTCTGTATCCTCGGAGGAAAGTTACTTGTAATTATCTCAAAAACTGTAAAAGACTTTCAAAAAACTTGCATTGGGTATGTGTTTTTAGTTTTCTGTACAATGTTTGTACAAAATAAGTTTTTTCTCCAATAAATATTTAGTAAGTTATGTTTAAAATGCGTGTAGATCTTCAATTAAAATGTTTGTTATTCTTGCCCTGTTTTAAAGAGTCATCACAGTACCACTCTTTGACAAGTTTCTGCTGCACAGGCAGAGACCTATGTACCAGGACACTGCTCTGCAGGATGAGCCAGTCTTTGGCCTTTCACATTTCAGGATGCATCAGACAAATTGTCCCGTGTATCTGTCCTTACTGATTGTAACACCTTCAGGAATTATCTTGCAGTGCTCTTCCAGTGAAAACATACTTCCACCACCTTCCTTTTCAAGCTTTCTTGCTGGAATATTTGTTTTTGGAGGATTGTTAAACACAAGATTTGCCATCTGTGTCATTGCATTAGCATTACTGGTATGATAATTTGGATGATGCAATACATTTTAAGATCCTTATTGATGATAATATGAAAATGGCCAACCCAAGTGAAATTGCAACTTTCTCTGCCATCGCCTGTACCATCTGACACATTTTTGAAACTGGATGGACTTCACTGTGAACATGACTTTTAATACCTGGAATACTTTTAATACAGCTGGAATTCAAAAGCATTCACAAACATTAAGAGCACTGTCACATATTCTGTAGTCCTCAGACTGCACTTTAAGAGGTTATAAACTACATCAGTCATCTTGATTTTCAGTGAATTTCATAGCATTTTTACCATTGCTGCTCACATGATGACTAAGTGATTCCAAATCATTTGACAATCAGTTGTTGATTGTAGTGGGTGTTACTATCTGCTAGACTTTGGCTATGAAGTGCACTGCATAGAAGGCATTCAGCTTCATTTTTGTAGCAATGTAGAGCAATCCCCCTTATATCACAGCTACAGCCTTCGAAGACAGCAGCTTTCTGTAATGGCACTTAAATGCATACATGCTGTTGAGATACAAGGTGTGGCAATAAAGAACCCGGATTACTTTTATGACTCATTTCCGGCCACGTCATTGACGAAGAGGAGGGTAGGGCATTGACCCTTGGACTTCCCTCTACCGTCACACAAAGTTTCATTCACGTGCATCGGTTAGTCTGGCCGCGACCATTGTTAGAAGCGGATCGTGTTTCTGAGCTCCGTCGGAATAATGCTGAGTGCTAATGCAGAACAACGTGCTAACATCAAATTCCTCACAAAACTTGGAAAATCTG
>NW_019744107.1:713298-791513 GCF_002891405.2 Cryptotermes secundus
CACAACGCGCTATCTGTGAAGAGGTATTTGGCAAAAAACAACATTCCAGTGATGGAACATCCACCGTATTCTCCGGACCTAGCACCGTGCGACTTTTTTCTCTTCCCAAAAATCAAGTCTGCGCTGAAAGGGACCAGGTTCGAGTCCGTGGATGCAGTGAAAGCAAAAGCGACGCAACTCTTGAAGAGCATAACACAAGATGACCTGCAGCACTGCTTCCAACAGTGGAAAATTCGCATGGAGCGGTGTAGGGATCGGGGAGGGGACTACATTGAAGGGGATAACATTTCGACTGTCTGATTTTTTTTTAATAAAGGGTTAGAGCATGAATCCGGTTTCTTTATTGCCACACCTTGTATATAGGTTGAAGCTTGCTGGTACAGTTGACTGAGAGAAATACAACTTTGATATTTCTGAGAAATGCTGAATTGTTTTGGGTGAAATTTTTCAGCTATGTGTGCTAGGCTTAGGAAGCACACAGATATGAGACATGGCTAAGAAGTTCCGGGAATGACTTGGTAAATAAGTTAAGATTTCTGTTAGCAGTTAATTACGGTTGTCCCCATCAGAGTAGTTCCCTTTGGTAGTTGTATGCAAAGTTATTCTTTGTTTATATATTTGGAAGCACTTTGGAAAAGCAGCTTCTGATATCAGTTTGTGTGTGTGTGAGGTACACTGCTGAGCCTCACCCAAAAACCCAGAATGTGCCCCTTGAAATGAAACTTCTATATTTGTGATTAGAAAGGAGTCACACAGTCAGATTGTAAGACTAGGATGTTAAGGACCTGTGCCTTAGCTTAAATGTGTATAATAAACGCTACACTGGTAGGAAATAGAGGAGCTAGGATAGCGTAGTAGGTATAACGACCGGCTATGGGCTGGATGACCAAGGGGGTGGTTACAACAAGAGCAACATTTAATGTTTAAGCCCATAGTGCGCATACCATTATTTTCCTAGAGGTACCACCTCTGCAGTTTTATTTAGGGATATGGCATTGATACAATATTGAAATTTAATCAGAATCTTTTGATCTGTTTTTTGAGAATGTCACCATTTTGTGATTTTGAATCCATCTAAAGGGACCCTAATTCAGGTGCTAGCAAGGTTCATGTCCATACATACATACATTACAGACAGGCATTCCAAAAACCACTTTTTCATAATCATGGGGGTTGAAAATATAAAACCAAACTTCAAGATTGCTTTTTCCAGTCACAGTACCTTCTCAGATATACTACATATGTGAGAAACTAGCTGGATACGGACTGAATAACATGACTTAGTGTTGGGACCTGTTGCATATTGTTAACAGTATTGAATGTTTAGGTCATATAACTGTTATATTAACTTCTCAAGTACTGTCCCATGGAGTGAGTGAGGAGAAAGTTTCATAATGTACATTATTCTGTTTGTTTATATTCAGACTGGTTTCCAGAAGAAAATACCGTGTAATAATGTATGCTGTTTACATTTTTCCCACTGATAACATACAAATAAGTTGACTGAAAGATTGTCATTTTTTCTTTCAAATCTGTATTTTCAACAATACACTTCTAAGGTAGAACATTCCACAGCCTGTAGTCTACAAGTGAACTACATCAAACGAGCGACGACCGCTTGTCGGCAGAGTGAAAGATGATTAAATATTGTGATCTGTCTTCTGAAAGTATGCTATTTTTGTTTCCTCATTTGTGGTTAAAACAGAGAGATTAACATAATTATGTGAAAATATAGTTTCTTTCTGACGAAAATTGAACCATCATAACTACGCAAAAATATGCTATATGAGAAAATGTAAAAAAAGAAGTTTACAAAGTCAGTATGAAAGATTTGCATTTGGTAGCTTAAATTCATATGCAGAAATTGATCAACTTGCCAAAATGATGTTTTACAGATAGGAATTTGCAAGTACTCCCCACTTTAGGATACTAATTTATTTTAAAAGTGAAAGAACATTTGGCAAAGATACTTGTTGTATCATTGGGATATTATATACATGTTAAACTGTACTGGTCATGTGCCACATAGTTGGTCCAGCTGGCTGAGAAATGCTTTCCCCCACCAGTACTAATACTGTTAACCCTGAGTTGAAGTACGGCTGCAAGCCCTGTAAAAGCAGGACATGTAAAATCCCCTATTCTCAGACATATTAAAATATGACCACTGATCCCTTAGTTACTGTTCCTGAATGATAATGTTAATATAGGGTCTTACTATAAGAGACTACGAGATGTATTTTGTTTTTACCAGCCATATTATGTAGTTAGTTGTCCCAGAATTTTTTCAAGAATTGGAAGTTAATGGAAACTTTTCACTGCTTGATATGTGTACAAAGTATCTGTCACATTAATGATTTTCAAAGACGATACTGTAATAACAGACATCTTGCCAGTAAGTGCATGATAAATGCAAAGGAAGATGGTCCAAGACATAACCACACCTTGTGTTATTTGATGGAACAATACAAGACCAAAATTTGGCAACAGTTGTCAGGGTGTCATGTATTAAACATGTAGGACTAAATATGACATTTTTTACAACAGGAAATGTAGCTCATTTTAATATGTTGAAAATTTATGGAGCCTTCACAATCACAATTTTACCTGTTGTAGACGATTAGAACTACTTCATTTTGTTTTTTATTGATCCAAAATTAAACATATGAAATTATGTTGTGAAAAAGTACATACAGGTTGAAGGTGGTGGGTGACAGGATTTCTGAACTAAGGACATTGACACTACACATTCACTTTTTAAGTATAACGTATGAGAACTCGTACATGTTCATAGTCATCATGCTAACAGAAATGTGCACTGCTTCTAACATGGAATGTAATTTGATATACTGAATGAAATAAATCTTACTGCACCATCTTACATATAAGTGCCTTTTGTTAGAATTTCGCTTTTGGCAATATGGTCTATAATAAGACCTGATAGAGTTTCAGTTACAGGCATAATGAACTGCTTAGTTGAATATGTTATCAAACTACACACGTAATGCAAACAGTTGACGTTACATCTATATGAATCATCCACAGTTTGCATAGTTTGTAGTATACTGGCATGTTAATCAAGGTACATGGTGCAATTATATACAAAAATTACTAGAACATCTTATCTTTCTTTATGATGTCCATTTTAAGTTTTTCATAACATCTCTGACTTTTCATCGCCCCATACAGGGTTTCGATTTCCCTTCTATACTTTACAGCGTGTATTCAAACAGTTGTTATACTGTTGTTTTATCAACAGAATATACAGTAGTTAATTCATGACTATATCAAGTTATTTATTTCAAGACTGATAAGTTTTGATAATATTTATCATCATCAGGTGGTATATAATTTATAGTCATTAACAAGTATTTATTTGTAAATTATACACCACCTGACCAAGATCAGTACAATTTATACATATTATGGTCTTACAATAAATAACTATTAATATATTTATCAATTAATCGCTGTGTACATGGTTATTAAAATGACTGGCTGTATTAACACAAAACAGGATGGAAAACTAAAGATCAGTTCTTATGTAATATTGAAAATGACTACCAACCTTGCCACAGTTTTTGAAGATTATATGTGAATAACACATTTAACAGATACCAATAACATGGTATACAGTGCATATTTGTTTGGTTGTTGCTGTAGCACCACAAGAAAGTTCTTTCATAAACATGGAACTCACTGCTTGCTTAGGTACAATAAATTGGAGTGATTCAATGCATGTCCATTACAGTATCCAAGTTATCTACTTGTGGTACCAAAATATAAGCATCAGTCCTCAGGCACAGCTAAATAGATACCAAGAAATAAAATATACCTGTCGTTTAGAAAGATCTTTAAACTCTTTAAGATCTGCTTCTTATATTATGTTCAGTAGGTACTTCTTGTTCTTCAATATAGTCTTTATATCTTACATGTGTCTTGGATTATATTAGTTCCATGCTCCACGCTTGCAGTCAAAGTTGACAAGAAATAAAATTTTGAAAGATGTTCACATTGAAGTATGGTAGTTTTCAGAGAAGTTTATATGTCAAGTCTGTTTTGAATTCTCTTCAAAGTTTATGTACATCTCGAGAAATTATTTTTACTTCTTGTGGGAAGGAACTACTTTGAATTCCATGATGAACAATACAGTTTAATGTTAATTCATATAACAACTTAATTTTAAAATAAGAAAAACAATTAACCCTAAATGTTTTTCTTTAAAAAATCACAAAATGTTCAGTAACACAGGTTGTTTTTCTTTTCTTGACAGCTGCACAGACATTTCATTTGATGTATCCATTTATGGACTTGCACAAGCAGAATGCTAGAATGATGCCCAGCAATTGGATCAAGCCTAATCCAATACCTATTCCAATTGCTATGTTGATGTTCTCCATAACCAGTTCTACAAATGTATTGTAGCAGCCCTGGAAAAACACCAAGCAGATTGAAAAGCTTATTTATACTGACTTCTCCATTGAGATGTGAGTGCAGTCTTGCTGGCAGTCAACCCAGCAATTCAGGTTGGTAGACTAGGGGATGAATATCTCTAGGACTTAGCGTACTGAATTTTTTACAGCAGCTGTCATTACTTGTCTATAAATAAGCAGTAAAATCACACAATTCAACTTTGCTAATGTTCCAGAAAACAGGATACCGAAATAAAATAATACATCCTTCCCTTTCACTGTGCGTGTGTATGCATGTGTACACAATCAACAGAGTGACTAGAGTAATTTATATTGAACACACATTTTATATAGATTTCATATCATTTTGGAAGTCTCAAGGATATCACTTTCATAGTATTCCCTTCTTTTGTATGTTATAATGCAGATATTACTTTTGGGATTAAATATTGAAAGTAGTAATTGGTGTATGACACTAATGTTAAAAGTACGAACCAGTTTCATTTCCCACTTTTCATTAGCAAAGTATATTAATTACTGTGAATATGAGATGTTGAGTAGAACATTTGCTGACTGAGTTCAGTTTGTATATGTAAGCTGTAGTAAACAATTTGTAAAATAAACAACCTTTTGTCAATATAATGTTATGATCTCATTTCGACATGCCCATCCCTCACCTACTGTCAAGATACCGCAGAGGAAGAGTGCAGATATGATGGATTCCATCATCACAAACCATGATCTGGCAGCTGAATTATATGATGACAGATCACTGCACCTGGTAGAAAGGTACAAGTGAGTACAGCAACTTAATAAGCTTTCATTTAAGTTGCAGTATGTATGAAATAATCAAGAAAACAGTTCTACAAGCCTCAGTAATACAACTTAATCGCAAAACACTGCTGTTATTGCAATTGCAGAATGAATGAAGCGTACATCTGAGCAGCAGTATGCTTTTTAACATATTAAAGCAAAGTGGTAATAGTATGTGCCACCTGTTTTAACATTTAGTAGTTATGCATTTTGCCTGTATTATCTGTGTGTTTTATATAATTTTCAGAAGAAACAGCAGTGATTTCCTAAACATCTTTAAGTATTTGGTCTCTGTACTGGAGACCTAATGTGCTGTTTGAAGTGTGGGAAATGGATTTTTAAATATTATTTAGATGAACTTAAGGCTCCAAATGATTAAGGTCAAGTACAGAGAAATCCCTATTTAACAAATCTCTGGGGGAATGGTTTCTCTTATACCAAATAGAGGTTTTCATTCAGTGGGGGATGCAGTATTGCTTCAAGAAACTACACCCAGCCCTGGCCTTGCTCCTGGCAATTCCACTGAAGTTGAACTGGTTCCTGAAGGTTGGCTACAGCCAGCAGTTAGTTGTTTTACACCAATCTTAGATCTTTAGGGGGAATTACTGGGTGACCAACTAGTGCAATGGAATCTCAGCAAACATTTTATGGAAAGGCAGGCCTCAAAGAGTGCTGTGCAGTTCATTAATGTATTTAATTAAATTTCATCTACTGAGACACAGAGACCTTTGGAAAACAATATGTGCACTTTGAAATTGTTAACTGTATATACTCAAGCATCCACACAGTTATTGATAGTTATACTTTTGTGATAAGATTACCTGAAACTGAAGACAATTACAGCAATATTTTAACCCCCCTTGTTATGTCCAGAACTATGAAACCACTTGCCTGTTTCAGATCATGTGAATGCTTCTGTTAGCTTATTCAGAATTTAATATTGGGCATAAGTTAACAGACCATTTAAGAATAAATTAATTTTATTATTTAGATTGCCAAAAATTACACTGTTGACAAGAATGGGTCTCTATCTCCATGTTATCCTCTTGTGACTAACTTTAGTCCCCCCCCCCCAAATGTGTTTTTTTTAATTTCTTAACATTTCGGAGATAAGGGAAGGCTTGAACCCACAAACCTCCACTCTGGCCACTGCAAATCTTAACAATAATGCTCTGATTTACCATTTGTTACCACAAATTGTAAAGAAGCATGTGAAAACTATAAGAAATATTCAGCTGGATCTGCATCATGTGCAAATTTGTTCCATCATTTCAAATGGACTCCAGGTATCCTGTTTGAGTCCAGGAGCTTCCAAAACAATTTTTTTTTGTGGTGTAGTTTGAACTTACATTTTTGTTGCAAGCCCTTTGAATTTTTATATGGTTAAGTCAAGGTTCTTTCTGCTTTAAAATATTTTTTGGAAAAAAAAAAGGCCTTTCTCTGAGTCTTTATAGGGCTAGTATTGTTATATTTTAACATACTTTCAGTATATAATGTGCACAAGAAAATCGTTTTTACTGGATAAAGGTTCATGGATATACATACAAGAGGGGTTGGCCTAACTGCTGGTCTTTGCATCACAACCTTTATGTGATCCAGTGTGCATAAAGTGCATTTAACTTGTGCTCCAAAATTGAAATGTAAAAAAGTGCATTTTGTGTAGGCAACAGAACATATTTTGCAACATGATATGCATTTAGCCAGAGGGCTATGTTGAGAACTTAGAAAAATAAACTAAAGCATGAAAGATACTGTGAGAATACATAACAAGATGCTGTCCTACAAGTACAAGAATTGAGAATGACAGGCCACTGTGTGCCTGTCATTGACATGTGCTCCTGAATTCAGTTGCTTCAGAATGAAACTAATTTCTTCCATGAAAGAGAGTTGAGAAATTAGAAACTGCATTTTTAAAGAACTTGTCAAAATTTTAAACATGATGAATAAGTTCAATGATGGATGACAGGCTGAGTGGGTGGATTTTTATTCTAAGAATATACAGTGAATTTTCTCTTTCTGGACTCATTCAGACAGCAGATACTAGAAGCTCTTTCTTGAAGGGTAAAGCTGACCACTCACAATCTAGTGCCAAGATTTAGAATGTATGGAATTTTACCTCAGTTTCTGCATATGCCTTCCTGGCATGGTGGTTAGCCACAGGGTAACTACTTTCACCATACTTGAAAGTATCAATACTTTGCACTGTCTACAATAATATTTGTGATGAGAGAAAAGATAACTCTGATTTTTAAGAAATCTGTAATACAGGTAGCTTCTTTAAGCTTGCATTCCTGCACTCATTTAAGTGTAATTTTAAAGCATACATTGTTAACCATAAAACTAAAGAACTCAATTAATCCATTCAACCGTTGCTATTATATTGTTACTTAATAACGTCCATGTGTTTAAAGTCTGGGCACCATTAACTGTGATTTGTCTGCTCATAAAAACATGTAGCCCCAATATACACATACCTTTTTCCAGTAGGAATTGGAATCTGATGGTTTGTATGGGCAGTCTTTATATTTGGGTTGAAATTTTGCTACATCACCTTCTAAAATGCAGCATGCATCTGGGATTGACTTATTTCCCTCAGTCCATTTCTTTGACTCTCTAAAGTCTTCATAGTTCTCCACACCACAGCATTTCATCTGCAGAAAAAAAGTGAACAAGCAAACAAATATTAGTGTCAAGGAAAAAAAATGTCATTTGAATTTCAGATAATTGAGGTTATCACATTTAAAGTGATTCTCAAGTAAATAAGTAAGTAAAGGTATCCCTGTAAGAGGCCGTGGAGGCCCATAGGGTTGTGAGATGTTGAGGTTCACACATTTTCTAGACAATCTGCTCATAGATGCCGGTAAGCTTCACGCGCCGGCTGGCTGGCCTTTGCCCCCAAGAATATTCCTGGTACTCATTTCTGTTAGAGGCTGAGTCGACTCGAGGGCCATAGTGTGGCTGGAAGGATTACGTAAATTGAAAAAAATCCAATGACATCATCAGGATTTGATCCTGCGACCTTCTGGCTTATAGCATAGTGCCTCAACCAACTATGCTACTGCGTGCCCCCATTCTCAAGTAAATAGAACCTGAAAGTATAAAGTTGTTGTGTCCTTGTTTAATAATGCACCACATCATGAAGATGTATGGGGAAATGGATGTACACCTCCATCTACTTCCCATCTTCACAACCTATTTCCATGAAATCCATCTTAATGTTATGCTCTTTATCTCTTTGTCTTCCCAGTGACATTTTCCAAAAGATATCCCCACCAACATTCTGTAAATATTTCTTATTTTCCTTGCATCGTTGCTACAAACTCAGTCCTCAGTCTTGATTTCACCATTCTAACACTGCTATGTGACCAGTATAAACTGAGAAGTTCCTTGTTGCGTACTGCCCCAAAGGGCCCAGTTTATCCTCAGGTCCAAATATTTCCTTGATAACTATGTTTTAAGACACTTATCATGTATGATCTATCAAAGCAAGAGTCTGCATTCCACACTTATACTGTGTATTATTGTCTTGTCACCAGAATGCAGGACAGAGTCACAGTATAAGGATAACTTTCTTTAAATATGGCCGAGTTCAATCATTTCAAATGACAGGGACACTGAAAATTATATCCATGAAGAATTCAAGAGCATATTAAATATGTGGAATGTCTGTTACAAGTCTGTCCATAATTTTTTATGTTTGTGTCTGGCATATAGATAGCTAAAGATTCAACTTTATGTAACTACAGTTTCACTTGTTTTACATGAGCGTGAAAATGGCTGTCTTACTGTCAGGAAAGAACGCATATTTAGTGTGTTTAAGAAGATGAGCCAAGGATAATACTCTTTCATTAATGGCCAGTGATATGAGAACATGGATTTACATACACTGGCCATAATGTAGTCCCACATGAGTGTTACAGCATCCTTCTCTTTGGCAGCATAGTATTTGTTAACGGAGGATTTCAAGAAAGCTTGTGTCTCTCTCTCAGCCTGAAACAAACACAATACCAAAAATCGATATTTTAGAATCAGTACATAATTTCAAGCTTGTAAAGGTTTGACATTTTCATGCCAGTATAGAATCATACTGTATTCTTCTGGGTTATGGAACCATGCAATCTGGTGTATGCATATTTTGGATATACATATTGCATCTATATTCCACCATAAATAGGGACCCAAATAGGCTGGTCTAGAGATAATACTCAAGACATGAATATGGGATTGCTCGATTCCAATCTCAGCCAGGTCACTGGCTATACTGGCTGAGTTTTAAGGTTTTACTTAGTTCATCTGGGAACATTCCAGACGACTTCCACATCACTGGCAACAGGTTGTACACAATGCTTGTGACTACATTGAAGGACAGTAAAACTTTGAAACATGAATCTATTTTGTATCAGTTGAAAATAATTAGTTGCCACTATTAAAGTTCCAACCCTCATAGTTGCCATATGTAGATGAGTGATGTCATACTGTAGGATGATCTTTGACAGTTACCAGGATTTTTCTTCCAAATTGCTTGGTGCACACCACTGTGAAGCAAGTTACTTTGATGTGGTGCATTAGTTGTTACACAGTGTGGAAGGAAATCAACATTTATCACTTCTTCTGAATCACAAAATAGACTTGACATGATCTTGCCAGCTGATAGCTGTGTTTTGAACTTCTTTACAGCTTTCAGAAAACTTATCATTGACAGGGTCTCTTCCCCATATTGTGCACTTAACCTACAAAGAACTGATGGTGGTTTTACTTTCTGTTTCGCTAGGAATCTGATGGTACAGCAATATTCTCCAGTAGTAGCCGACAACCCTCTATCACATCAAATTTATATGTGTGTGTGTGTGTGAGGGGGGGGGAGAACTCTTACCTCATTTCTATAGGCTGCAGCTAAACCTCCAGCAGTGATTTCCATCAGCAGAATTATAAGAAGAAACACCCCATACTATAAACAGAAAAAGAATAAGATAACAGTATTTTCACTAGAATTGTTTTAAGTAAATTTAAGAAAAACTGTTACTTATAGCTTAATTTATGGAGCTTTACTCATGAGATATAAAAATAATTCTATTATAAACTGTTGGTACATAGCCTGACTATCCATAAATGCATGTATAAATATTGGTTTTCCTTTATTTTGCTACATGTTTTATCTATCTGAATCCTACTTACTTGCTTATTTGGGCCATGCCATAGCTCAAGCGGCTAGTCGCTGGCTTCCCATTGCGGTGGCCCGGGTTCGATCCCGGGTCTGGTCAGGTGGGATCTGTGGTGGACAAAGTGGTGCTGTGGCAGGTTTTCTCCAAGTACTTCGGTTTCCCCTGCCAATCTTCATTCCACCAATTGCTCCACAATCACCCTCACCTATCATCTGGGGCTGGTACAATAGGCCAGAAGTGGCTGCAGTACAAGGGACATAGTCCCACCCCACTAGCAATAAAAAAAATACTTGCTTATTTACACACTTTGTGTTGCTATACTCATATAGTAAATAAAATAACTGTCAGTATCTGGTACTAACTTCGCCGACAAGTGATTCTGCTGACTGACAAGTATAATTCGCTTGCAGACTAAAGCCATGGAGTTTAGTTTAGTCAATATCACACATCATTGCCACCATCTTATAAAATAAGAAAAGTGGCCTAACAAGAACTTATGTGACATATTTTGGTTATGCATGTCCACAGTCCATTTGCCTGAAAGAAATTTATCTGTCCTCTTATCCAAAAAAAATGGCAAAGCAGAGAAAGGGTTATCCAATATATATATATATGAAAATACTGTATAGCTTTTCTGTTTCCTTCTGTAGACCTTCTTGTGCTCTGATGAACATCTGAACATGTATAACCATCGTGCATGTATGTTTCTGATTGATGTGAATAATGTCAAAGTAGAGCGAGAGCTTGATGATGGCAAGTCATGGTTGGTTATGTTTTCATGCCAGTGGGCTGTAATTTATCTGCCCATCCATCACATAAAACTAACCACCTAGTAGCTGTTACACTAGGTTACTCTGAGTGCCAGTTATGTGTGTCAGTTTTCATGGAGTTAGAGGATGAGTAAATTTTTTTTGGTTTGCAATTATTACGTCTCATAAGGCAACAAATTACAACGATACTTACACAAGTCAATAAGCATCTGGACTCACGTAATGCTCCACAGTAGCCTAGGAAACTTACTAAGAACATGAATGCCCCAGCTGCAATAAGTATGTAGGCAGCTTGCTCTATGACAGTTGGTTGTGTGATTTGCTGAAACTGTGAAATGATATATATTAATTTTAACCATTATACACATACAAGACATACAATACAAGTGAAATTTTTATATCAGATTACTTTGGGGACAGTGGTTTGAGCATTTAACCAACAAATTTTCTTAACTGTTACGGAATTTTACTCTGGATCATTGACTGATGAACCGAAAATGAGGGCAAACAATAAATGTGACTGCTACTGTGCAGTACTGAAAGGAAGAAAAAGGTACTGGTATTATTCTGTCAGTATTTGTTACACAGGATAAAAACTATAAAGTATTAGTATATGCTACACAGCATACTCTGCTCATTAATACATTAATATCTAGCAGTAACATTCATCAATACAATTAAAATCCCTTTATGATTGAGAGTTAAGAGAATTCTCAATTATAGAAGGGATTTAAATGTAAATGTTAGTGTTAGAAACTTGTATATACTAAGCATTCGCCTCTTCATCATGTAAGCCTTTGAAGTGTCCCTACTGGTCCATGTCTTACCTGATAAACTGTCTTAACAGTTACATGTTATACTTGATGGTTTTATTATTTAATTATCAGTAATGGGTATATAACAGCTGAAATGTCTCATACACCATCATTTACAGTTGTATTTAGAACCCTTACTGATACAGACCTTTTCTAGTATTTTGACATATTGTCACCAGAAAATGATGTAGTGCATGAAGAGAACATGAGGAAGACATGTATGAGAAGCTGATGGTGAAATTGTTACGTGCTCTTTAGGAAGCAAAAAAGAATGTCTTATGTTGAGGTTGTGCTTGTCAATCCATCTGTCTGTCCGTGAACTAGTATCAGCACCTAAACCTTCAACAGATTTTTTAAGTAGACACAACTTTTACTGAAGTTTGTCAGGCAGTTCCAATTTTGAGCCATATTTACCTACAATAAACTGCTTTACTGACACTCATAAATTGATAAACAGGCTGCAAGTAAGCTTAATGAACTACCATTAGAAATTCTATATACATTATGTACAAGAACACATTGCCAATCTTGTTAGATTTTTCAGTGACACATCATCCTTTATTATGGTTCCTTTATTGTGCATTTATAACAAATCTATTGCTGGGTTCAAGTAAAACTGAGCCCTGGGATAATGAACTAGAACAGGATGTCATGTGCCAGTAAGATATACAAGTTAAACAATGTTTCTGTTAATAACCATCTGAAACATGAAGTTTATCTAAATAACATATAAAAATTCTGTTTGCACTCCCAGAAAACACAGTTTGTCTCCATTATAAAGACTAGTTAGTTCATGCTGTTTAGAGAAATGACTGATGTTTATTGCAAGAATTATGCAATATATATATATATATATAAGAAAATCTGGAAAAATGCATTTTTTTTTTGTATGAGTATGTAGTACACATAATTACCACTGTGGTTTAAGATGTCAAAACATAATATGTAAAGCGGTAAAATAATATCAATAGTAATATTATAAATATGGAATAAATTTCATCATCTGTAGGAACTGGAACTGCAAATAAATTATGTAGTATGCTGCTCCAACTTTTGAAGTAACTGGGCTGTGAGGTCATCGTGGAGCTGAGCCTTTCTGGGGTAGCTGCCAATTCTGCAGCTACTCAAGAATTTCCCAGCATTTTACGGAACCCAAAGGTTCATTACCATGTTCACCAGAGCCCTCCACTGGTCCCTATGGAAAAATCTTTTATTATCTCTTCTTAGGTGATCACCAGCTGAGTGTGAAATTTCTTCCATACCAGCAATACTGACTGCCCAAAAAGACTTCACCAGATTCAGTTCCTATGAAAGCTTCCATTCATTCTCAAATCTGGTTTCAGTGATCCCTCTACTACAATTACTTGCATGACATCATTTGGTCATACTTATGTAAATTTTCTTCCAGAAGGCCCTATTATTTTTGTAATTTGGTTACCTGCAATAATACAGTATCACTCTATCTTCTGAGATGAATAAAAAACCTGTTATCATGTAGATTTTTGGTCTGAATTTTGTAGGATGTCCTGAAGCATGCAGATAAACCTTCCTTATAAAGTACTGTCAATAAGTGGTATTTAAATGTTTGGACAATTCCACCCATTGTCTTTATTTTGAGATATTTGAATTAATTTTTTGTACAGATTTCAAATTGTGAAAATCAAGTAGTACTGGAAGGGGTTAAAACCAACAGACTTTTATCTGATACACTTTAAGAGATGGGTCCAAATTTAACATAAAATAAAAAAAAAGACTTAATAGTGCATCCATCTATTTATTAATAACTTCAAAAAATAGTTTTATACTGCTCTATGTTACGAAATTTTAGTAGTAATTTCAGCCACAAGAGTTGAGCACAGTGTTTTAGGGCCATATCGATGGGTGAGGTGAAGAGACGACTGCCTCAGGCGCCAAAAGCAAAATTACATTGGAATACCAAATTTAAAAGCAGGAATAAAATGTTTTAAACTTTATAAATTTATACATGTATGTATTCTTTATTTATTATTCATTCACAGCGTACTTCAGTACGCGGGCGACGAATTTTAAGAAACCGCTCGACAGTTCTGCCAATCGTCAACTAATTCAAGCAGTTAACTAAGCTAACAATGTAGCGCATTTTAGGATTTGAGGTTCTCACCGCGGTGTTTGTGAAGGGTACTATCTTATAGCATATAACACCGTATAGTCATCTGACGTTTTGGAGGAATACAGCTTACATATTCAGGATCTAATAAGCCGAGCAAAATACCAGCGTGAAAGCAGAATGAGATAACACAATTACCGACATCTATGTTACTAACTTCAGTTGCCGACGCCATTTGAAAATTGCAAAATAGTCTATGCACATGGTGTATTTGTCTACCTGTGATAAAGCAAAGGGAATGAGGCACAGTGATAAAACTATTAGCACGTATTTATGTGTATTCTAAATCGGTCCGTGAATTGCAAAATAATTTGATCGGAACATAGCCGGCGAACAGGTAAGCATTGTACTAACAGTTAATGCTAATGACATGTGCATGTATACTCGTACTATCTGTGTAGACAATTGTCAATTATACACAATATTTTAGCAACCTGTTTTGACCATATCGGCCCTCCTGCTGTTATATTATATTCTTTTAAGGTTATGTGGACGGTAGACATATGCATATTAGCTGAAAGTACAATATTTAATTTGGTTAGTTTTAATTATAATTTTATACATGTAAGTTACCGGTACAGGTTATGGTCTGTAAACTATTAACATAAGGAAATAAACGAAAATATATTCGGATGAATAACAGCTACTTAAGAATAAAGTTAAAAATCAGGGCAAATTTTATATTACAAATGTCTTAACTTTATGGGTATGTCCGCGAAACCTTTGTGAGGGAATTTACAAATAACAAGGTATTTCTTTGTCCAATCGTTTAAGAATTTTTCTTCCTTGCTCGTGCTATCCCATATTTATTAATTAACGACGCCGCTTACCAGTTTTTCCCCCAGGCGTTAACAAACGAAGAAAAGAATTTCACTTCTCTCACATTCAGAGGTGCCAGTCAGTATGGGGAATTTGTCAGTCGAGAACAGAGGCAGCAAAATCAGTGCATTATCATTTACTGCAAATCTATGATGCATTAGTAGACAGTGTCCAAGATCGATACAGAAATAACTGATAAGCTACGAAGAAAATGTTACTGAAAACATCTATTTTTAAGTTTATTTGTAATGTTATCTGGAACGATGTTTTTCACAAAACGAACAAGGTACCGGTATCAAAATTACTCCTGAGTCATTCTTTAGATCCGGTCTAGAAAACCGAAATTAACGGCCGTGGGGGTTCGTTGCGCTGACCACGCGACAACCTCTACCCGCAAAAGTTGGCAATAAACTTCGCCGACAAGCGGCGTTCGCTCGGTCGGTATAGTTCGCTTGAGGACTAAAATCACGGAGTTTGTTTTGTTTTTGTGCTTCTTTAGAAATTTCGGGATGTATCACAGCTATTGAAAATATGGTTGTCTTCCAAACAATTATCGAAATACTAGAATTGTTTAAACGTGTGGGAGTACGTCGAAATAAGAAACTTTTGACAACCAACGGAAGGATGAAAAAATTACTGGTCCGAAAAAAAAAGATTAGAATTATTGTCTACTTGATGTCGCAATTAAATCTTTAACAAAACTGTTTAAAAGTAACGATAAGCATTGTGACATCTTAAGGTTTTTGCACATTTCCGATATTAAAATTATGGATTCCGAAACTGTCGAAGAACACTGTAGTGATCTTCGCATTGCTACGAAGGATGAAGATGGCTTTGACAGACTTAAACTTAACGAAGATCTAACAGATTTTGCTCTGTTATTATTAAGTCCCTCTGATATGACGTCACCCAATACACTGAAATATGATTCTGTATTTCAGCATCCCGCTGCAATTGTTCAAGTTTGCGTCCATTGTTTATTTTCTGTCAGAATTGCAACACGTCTACACTACATGTTTCGGCCTGAAGCGGCCATCTTCAGGTGTGTCTTGTGTTATAGATATTTTACTAAAACTGTGTTAAAAACTGCTATACTGTTTTTATTTTCATTTCGCCTAAACATGTAGTGTTGAAGTATAGAATGTAAAGGTGTTGCAATTTTGACGGAAGAAACAATGGACGCACACTGAAATACATTTACAGCAAAGATTTAGCCAGCTTATTTTTTTTGACACTGGCGATCACAGTGACCAGTAGGGTGCAAAGTTTTCAGAGCTAAAATCCGAAGAAAGTAAATTGCTTGCATATGATGATGAGTCACGATAGATGGGTTGATTTAGCGATCATTTCTATAGAACCGGATATATAGTAAGTACACTAAATCATTCACATGCTTCAGAACTTTTTCTCAATCGAAAGCTCCCGAAGTTCTTTAATATGCGCGATCTCTTCAAAATGATGTTTACATTTGAATCGATATTCATCTTACCCTGGTGCAATTTTAGGGGTTTGATTGGTACAATCTATTATTGATTCTGACCCCTCATACATCACAGTTTTGTGCTACAGTAATTTCAGTCAAGGAACAAGTCATTCAATCTTTCGTCTTCGGTGTGTTCGCGACAAGAAGTTGCAAAAATGCGCCCAGCTTCGACATGTCTGCCGATCCGTCTTTCCGCATGTTACAATTCGAAAACCGCTGAAAGGATTTTCATTAAATTTGGCATATGGGAAGTTTCACAAAAATATGTCGACAGATTCCAGTTATGGCAAAAAATGAATGACAACCACAATAGTTATCTGCATTTCTGGTGTAAATCAAGTATACCTAGCTAAATGTTTATCGGAGCGAAACATGTATCGAACAAAGCCGCGGAGAAAATAAATATATACACATGTTTTAAATCCAGTCCAATTTTCCCCACCATTTAGCGGTTTTTAAGATAAGTAATCAAAAGAGCGCGAAGCGCCACAATTGTTTTCTAAATATACGTTTCCATCTTCTTAATTTAATATGTGCACATTTTACACAATTTGTGAAAGTAACGTGTACTTAAAGTCTGATATAAGCCCCCTGTACGCATGGCCATTCATATTAGAGCTTGTAACGCATTTTAATGCCTTAGTCTTTGGTAGTACATGACGCAGAGGAAAGCATTTTTATTAGGTCAGTGTTCTCTCTTCTTGTGTAAGCGTTCTGTTCGTTGTCCACTGCACAGTGACGACCATCGGGAATGTAAATCAATGTGTTCTATCGACTGTGACCTGTGTATTTAGCTGACCTTTATCATCTTGCCAAAACTAACACTTCATTAGTTTTCACAAAACACGCTATTAATAGGCATGTATACTCCAGGGGGCAGAAACACGTGTATGGTGGAGATAGGAAGAGTAAACGGCTTTGTAAATCCACTTAATTATAAACACATGGCTTGGTCTACTGCTCATATTCCAGATGGTATATCCAAGGTCTCAGTCGGGTGATTTAACACTCGTACTTCGTGTTCGGAAGGCTCTGAATTCAAATCTCAGTCAAGAGACCGGCTATCCTGAAAGAGGTTTTTCGTGGTTTTCCTCAATCCCTTCATGCAAATGCGGAAAGTACATAACGTAGGCCACGAATGGTACCTTGCAAGTCTTTTCCAATTAATTATTCACTAATTGTACCATTCGACGCTACACAGGCTGAGCTATTGACATTAATCATTAAATTACAAATAAGTAAAATTCAAATGGTGCCGTTCAAATTTTGTATCTCCGCTCTTCCATTAAATCGTTTCATATTTCTTCCTATAGTACTACAGACTAGCCTTTTATTCTAGCGTAGTTATATCACAATGTACATACAAGGGTTGGATAAAAAGTAGTGGCAACACTGCTGCAACATGAAAGATGTGCGTCAGGTGGCACTAGCGCCGTCTGTAGCTGATAGCAGAAGTTCAGTTGAAGTAGTGCAGTGAGTGGCTTTGCTTGTGTTTCATTGAGTTGCATTGTGCATCGTCTTGAAGTGCAGGAGCCCAGTTCAAGCACCCTAACAACATGTTTGCGAAACAAGAACAACGCTCCTGGGTTGTTGCACGAGGTCGTAGTGCACAAAACTGTTATCAGGGACTGCGAAAAGCATGTGGTGATGCTGCTTTGCCATATCGCACAGTGGCACGATGGGTGAAATTGTTCCGTGAAGTGAGGGATGCCATTCAGGACGAGCCCATGTTGACAATTCAGCTTCTTGCTTCTTTGCTGGATGTCAGTCGTCGATGGGTTGCGCGGGAGATAGCTGCTGAGGTAGGTGTATGTCACAAAATCGTGCTCCACATTCTGCACGATATTCTTGGATACCGCAAAATTGCAGCGCGTTGGGTACCCCGTACAATGTCCGAGGTGCAGCAATGGCAACGTTATGCAATTGCACAGGACTTGTTGGATCGCTGCCAGAAGGAAGGTGACGCCTTTCTTGGAAGAATCGCCACCCTGGACGAAACTTGGGCTCACTCATACGAACCGCACTTGAAGCGACAATCAAATGAATGGAAGCATCGTGGCTCTACTCGTCCAAAGAAAGTGCGTCCTACACATAGTAATGTGAAGGCGATGTTCATTGTGGCATATGACATTGATGGAGTGATACTGCATCACACTGTACCTCAACGACAGACAGTAAACCCTGCCTACTACTGCAATTTCCTGCGTAATCATCTACGTCCAGCACTCAGGAGAAAGTGACGACACTTGTTGGCAACGAACCCCACCATCCTTCATGACAATGCAAGGGCTCATACTGCTGAGGCTGTCAAGGATCTCTTTCGCCGCTGGCGATGGGAGATACTGCAACATCCGCCATACTCACTCGATACGAGTCCATGCGATTATGATGTCTTTGCCAAAATGAAAGAACCACTGCGAGGGACACGTTGCAACACAAGAGAGGAAATTTTTCATGCTGTAGGGCGGTCACTGCTGGACATCAACAGAAGTGGACGCGCTGATGGTGTACGACGCCTTCCACAAATTTGGTGGAAGGTGGTACACATGGGGGGGGCGATTATATTGAAGGAATGTAAGTAATAAAGTCATTTCAGAACTATAGAGGTGTTGCCACTACTTTTTATCCGACGTTTGTAATATTCCACTAGCCTCTTTGGTGACCTCTGCCGCGAATACACCCTTGCAGCACCCATATAAGAGACTCTGGAAACTACTAGGGGCAGTCAAAAGTCTTTCCGGAATGGTAGTATTGCACTGTAATGGTAGGACATATGGCAACGTTTACCTAATCACCTTCAAAGTAGGACCCTTGCACACATACACACTTGATACACTTGCTGCCATTGCTGGAAGCACCGGCGGAAGGCTTATTTTGGAATGTTCCGGAGTTCGGCAGTCGCATTCCATTTGCTGTCTTCCATGGTTATGAAACGTGTCCCCTTGAGGCCCATTTTCAGAGTAGGGTACAGCCAAAAGTCACTCGGAGCGAGATCCGGAGAGTACAGTAGCTGGGCGATGACAGGAACGTTTTTCTTGGCGAGGAATTGTTGCACAACAAGCGATGTGTGGCTCGGTGCGTTATCGTGATGCAGAAACCACTGTCCCTGCCACTTGTCGCTCCGCTTCCTCCGAACTGCAATCGCGCAACCTCTGCAAAACTTGCACGTAGGAATGACCAGTAACTCTCTGTCCAGGCGGGACGAACTCATGGTGCACCAAACCGTCAATGTCAAAGAATATAATGAGTATCGTTTTTCTTTGGATCTGACGAGGCGTGATTTCTTTGGTCCAGGAGACCATAGAGCCATAGATAAATAGATAGTCTAGTCTAGTAGGGTAAGATTGTACCCTCTTTTCCTTGCTTTTTGTTTCCTGTTTCCTACCGCTCACGTCACGGACAACACACATATACTTATTATGAAATTTACTCCGTACGATTGCCAGAATGTACGATAGCCACGGCTGATAAAGCAGGTGTGCAACTATTGCGGTAGAGATTTTGGATGATATTGAAATCATTTCAAGTACTACTTGTAGCCTATACTTCACTTTCTTTACCTAAGTGCCATTCCTTCTTTAAAGTTTATATGTTGTCATACTGATGAGGAAACCAACCATGTTCCGAGGAAAAAACGGGAAATTTACTTCTTCTAGTTAATTTCTATAATTTCTATACGAAATGTTTTGCCCGATTTGCAGTATATATAAAAGCTTCTTTGACTCCTGAATACGAAACGAGGATGCTACCCGTTAGACTGCGATAGAAATGTTTTCTTGACGGAAGAAACGTACCCAGTGAATTACGATCATGTGTATGAGGATAAGCAATTAATAATTACATAATTATAAATACTTAAGACTGCGGCCTTCTGGAATGTGATTCCATGCAGTCTGGCGGGATCTTACTATCGTTTCGAAGGAACCTACTTCTTTCATTTTGGGCCTAAAGACTGAGGCAGGAAGCTCCTCTGAAACGTTGGAAGTCTTAACATTCACCACAATGAGAACCTCAAACCTTTTACTGATCACTATAAATGTATGTGGCTTAATGGCAAAGTCTTGCTGCACGTTCCAGTGGCTGGCTTACGCCTGCTGTTGGCCTTTTTTTTTTTATCTTACATCTGAGTTTATACGGCCCTGTCTTACGTCATTACGGACATTTTCTGGACAAGGACGAGACAGTATACAGACATATGTCGAATTCGCGGTGGGTACGTTTCTTGAGTTGTCAGTGAATTGGGTCATGCATGAACTTTGATACATTCAGGCCTATGTATGTACCCTTTTTAATGAACTATACATTGATCTTTTTTCTCTTCACAACTTTAACACTTTCACTTACATCGCTAAGATCACCCACTCTCTTCTGGACGTGCGGAAACATACAAAGATAAAAAATTCGAGAGATGTTGCAGGTTTTCTCCCAGTACTTCGGGATCCACCACGAATTTTCATTCCACCAGCTGTTCCATATTCATTAATCATCGTGTCATCGCCGCTGCATAGTCTCGATACTGCCAGCAGCGTTAAATAATCAACAAACTCGACCGCGATCTCCGAATTCGTAAATATGGAGGGATGACTGTAAAAGTAACCTATATATATTATGTCTCTTCACAATATTTCACGACAGAATTGTAATAAAAAATTAGATAACAAACGAAAATGCGGCGAAGTCCAAATATTTGGGAACAACAATGACATACCAGAATTACATTCTCGAAGAACTTAAAGAAGAATGCCGTCTTCTGGGGTATGGCGCCGTGCAGATATTTTGTTAACAGACGTTTCGGAGTAACGTATCGCCTCCATCTTCAGGGTGGGCAATCAACACTGACAGAAGAAATGTCGTACATTGAGGAGGACTGTTTCGAACAAATCACAGAACTACTGCAGCACAGGTCACAGGGCAGCAGAACTGAATATTCATCTTGAAGACCCTGTTTCCACAAAAACTGTTTGGGATGAGCTTCACAAATCCAACGTCCGCTGTAGGTCTGGAATTGCTAAACCTCTGATTACTGAAAGTTATGCTCAGATGCGTAAACGGTGGTGTCAGAACCATAAAACTTGGACATGAGACAGTTGGAAACGCGCGTGTCATATGCCCAGATGAACAGACTCCCACCTACAACGTCTCTAAAGGAACTTGAAAACGTTAATCAAGAAGAATGGTATACATTTCCGCTAGAGACTGTTCAAAACTTGTACAAGTCCATTCCAATAGGGATTTCGGCTGTATTGAAGGCAAAAGGTAGTCCAACACCCCCACCTGCAACGTCTCTAAAGCAACTTGAAGGCGTTAATCAAGAAGAATGGTATACATTTCCGCTAGAGACTGTTCAAAACTTGTACAAGTCCATTCCAATAGGGATTTCGGCTGTACTGAAGGCAAAAGGTAGTCCAACACCATACTAGTAATGAAATGTGTACAGTATATGTAGTGTTTTCGTTATTTTGTCCAACTCCTGTATATTTCACTCCCTGGACGGAGAAAGCTTTTAAGCGGAGATTGTCGCATAAAATTTTAATACTGCACTTGACTACATTCAAAGAGGGCGACAGCTACTAGTTCTGCAGCATTACAGTTGTACTGTATAAGTCCTTAACTGCATGTCGTGTATTCGATATTCTACGTACATCATTTTAGCCGGAGTTTGAAGACACGCTTAAAAAAAACTGTCGTGCTGCTGATTCACCACTCTGCATGTTTTAAAACACATTTTATAGTTAGATTTCCGGCCGCGGTCAAGGGATTTGCTTTCACGACGATACTGATGACTAAGGCCTCCTGTTCACTGGTACGCTATAAGCACTGCTCTTCTCGGGATTAAATCCAACAAGACCTGCACACCTTACTGGCATAATGGCGCCAACAGCAACCTCAGGGGCCGCAGCTTCCGGTCCCATCCAGTGCATGCAGAGCCATGGGATGTGCGTGTGCTTTTGTGTTAATCGGCGTGCAGCATATCGTCATAATCCCTCAATGAGCTGATCCCCATCCGGCAACTTCTACCCCAACACTTGCTGCAAGCAGTAGGAGTAATGGAGAACAGGTTGCTGGGAATGTTTAGACTTAACTGCATAATGAGCTTCAGATGTAGACTGGAGTCATCCGGCACTAGACAGGGTTGCGCTAGCGGGTATCTTGACTAGCTAGACAATTGTGAGCCGAGGGATGAGTGTGTCCATTGTCATCTAAATAATCCAGTCTGCTTCCTTGTATTGATTTCATGTTGTTAAAACGGGATATGTTACTGTCATGCAAGATCATCTTCACTGAGACAGCTCGCAAAAAAATCAAATGCTGTATAAAACGTTTTATGTACTTCCAATTACAAACATGGCAATAGTGCGAACTTTGAGGTCATGTCTGACCAATGAACGCAATGGGAGTCTGTAATGGTGGAATCTGCGTGTGAAATTGAATAATTACGAGGGAGAGTCAGTAAATAGGTCACAAATGGACGTAAATCGTAAAACATGTGATATTCGAACCTGCAAAAAAATATTTTTTTCTCGACATATCCTTCAACACTGATACGTTTGTCCCATCGCTTTGCCAGTGCGTCGAAACCCGCAGCATAGAAGTCTTCTGACTGTTTTCCCAGCCACTTCCGCCCATTCCTTTCAGCCTCATCTTCATCAGCGAAATGTTTGCCACCAAGGTAGTTTTTAGCGCACCAAACAGATGGAAGTCACTAAGTTCCAAATCCGGGCTGTACGGCGGATATTCAAGAAGTTCCCACTGCAGTCCTTGAATTCTCTCCTGGGTTGCTCGGGCTGTGTGGGGTCTGACATTGTCACGATGAAGCAGTACCCCTCTTGCCAGTTGACCCGGATGTTTTCTGTGAATTGCATACCGAAGTTTCAACAGAACTTCACCCTACGATGCAGAATTCACATTTTCACCACGCTTCTGAAAATGGGCCAACAGTACTCCCTGAGAATCCCAAAACACGGTAAGCATAACCGTTCCAGCTGATGGCGTAAATTTAAACTTTTTGGTTGAAGGTGAACTAGGATGTTTCTATTGCATTGAAGCACGCTTTGTTTCCGGTTTGTAGTAATGCACCCATGATTCGTCCCCAGTAGCAATCCTGTTAAACATATCTTGTCCTTCATCTCCATACCGTAAGAGATGTTGCAAGGACAGACCCATTCGTTTAATGTTTTCTCCATCCTTCAGTTCTCTGGTCACCCGCCGTGTGCACACTTTCCGAAATTTCCAACGATCATGCATTATGCTGTAAGCTAAACCACGGGAACACCCCAGAGTAGTTGCTACATTATCGTTATCCATCTGTGAGCTCGAGTCAACCCTTCCACCCGCTACACAGTTGTTTCTGTCGCAATCTCAACAGGGGCGACCTCATCGGGCATCATCTGCGACTTTCGAACGTTCTTGAGAGAAATTCTCAGCCCATTTGTGAACCGATTTACGCGACAGACACTTCCCACGGCAAACAGGAAACAATTCTTTATGAATATCCTTCGTATTGAGTCCTTTTGCACAAAGAAAGAAACTCACAACAGAACGCTGCTCTTCGGTAGTACAATCCCCAAGTAAGGTCGCCATTTTGACTACTGAAACCAGCCTCTGAACATGCGCATGAGCGTCTGATACCTAGACTGTCACGAAACTGGACTGTACTGCTACCTAGTGATACACATAGGAAACCTATTACATCCATTACAGCTGTTTTGCTTCCATTTGTGACCTATTTACTGACTCTCCCTCGTAAGTTGTCCGTTTTCCGTTATTTACGTCGTTTCGAGGTAGCTGTCAAAGTCCGACACCCTGTATAACATTATATAAGAAGCCAGTTTCTGCGGTTAGGAGTGGACCATTAAATTGTACAGGCCTAGTTATTAATTTATAGTTCTATTTGGCCTCATCATACAGACGGAAGAACTTAATACATTGTACTTCCTTGAAGTGGAAACAATTTTGAGCGGTCATAGTTCTCTGCCCACGACAGTACGTAACACTTAATGACATGGGACATAAGTGAAATAATGAGGTGGCGATCACACTATGACGTCAGCTTTAACAGGCCTTTGTGGGAATACAAAGGGAGGTATGTTAAAAGTGCGTTCCCAGAATTTACCACGTTGTATTATAATTTGTGTTACGCCTATTAAAACACAGGTTATCGTCAGATTACTACAAATACTTAAAGTACGCCGTTTCATTAAAAACTAAGACGATTTACAAAGCTATCAGTGAACACCGAAATTAATTGTGCGCAATACGATATTTTTCTCTTCTGTTTTTCACGAACGTAATTGTAGGGGACAGTTAATAAAAATCTAGCGTCAACAAATTGGTGCAAATCAAACAGAAAAAATTGTCTTGATAAGCAACAAGGGGACCTCTTTTGTGGCATTCTCCTTTATCAGACTTAACCATTTCGTAGGGTGGGGTGAAACTGAGTCCATTTGATACGTCGGCCAGTATCGGGCCTCTTACACTAGTCCCTGATGATAATGACGATGATGATGATGATGGCCGTGGAGCAGTTGGTGGAATGAGAATTGTCAGGGGAAACCTACCCCAATACCACTTTATGCACCTCCAATTCCACATGACCGGATATGGGTTCGAACCCAGCCCGTTGCAGTGGGCAGCCATCGACTAACCGTCTAATCTGTGGCACTTATGCAAAGTATTTCTTTCTGTCGAAAATACTTTTCCTAACATTTTTCCAGATACCAGGAGCCGAGAGAGCATCGTTGGTAAAGTGACTAGCTACAGGCTGGACAACCAAGTGAGGGGGGGGGTCGGAGTTCGAGTCCCAGTAGGGTGAAGAATTTGTTTCTTCTCCACGTCGTCCAGACCGGGTCTGGGGTCCACCCAACCTTCTATCCAATGAGTATCGGGGGCTCCTTCCCCGGGGGTAAAGCGGCCGGGGCGTGAAGCTGGCCACTCACCTCCAGCTAGTGCCGAGGTCAAGAAAATGTGGATCTATAAATCCACCCCCTTTACGCCTTCATGATGTAGTGCTTAATTAGTCAAAAACAGGGACCACTTTACCTTTACCTTTTTTTTCAAATACCAAACCAGTTTAACCTCTTTTAAGACAATGTTCTCAGAACAAGTGGTATCATAGTGGCCGCGCTAAGGCACGCACTGTCTTAAATCTCTCGAACACCGGGGTCCTGGTTTTTGATTTCACTCAGGGCAAAGGTGTATGCTCGTCTATTTTGTGTTTGTGTTCCCCTTTGTAGGCATATACCGTGCGATGGGCTAATCCCTCGTCAAAGGAGTCCCAGAATATATCTTAAAAGTATTCGTACTTTTAGAAGTTGCCACTACATTGGAACAAGCTAGATGGCATAATCCATAACAGAAAATAAGATGATAAAGAAGGGAACACACAACACGACGCGGCCGTTACAGTTGGTAGGCCTAGATTAGTCATAAGGCATGACAATGAACTGGTGAAAGTTGTGACATTGTAAGCCCTGTGCTTCCTTAGAGAAAGCACTGTTCACGCTCTGAGTGACACCGCCAGTCACCACTGCTAGCCACAGGCAGTTGAGTATCAAAATGAACTGAGACTTGATAGTCCAAGGCAATGATGAACCTTCTCCTGCTCGCGTGCTAACATAACTAAAAGTGTTGTCAGTCAGTCTCAGAAACAGCACTCAGGTAGAAACGTTCTTATCTGCATGGGAGTCCTTACATAAAGTGCATAAAATTGTCTCCACGTTTCGTCTCCAGAGCTACTTCACGGATTTCTATTTGATTTGATATTTGGATGCTAAGCCACACTAAAGTTTGTTGATTAAATTAATNGTCCCACATTTTAAAGATAATCGGCTCACAGATGGCGGTGAAGTTGTCAGTCTTACGCACCGGCCGCCCTTTACACCCAGGAAGATTCCTGCTACTCATTTCTGTTAGAGGCTGAGTCGACCCCAGGGCCATAAAGCGGCTGGAAGGATTAGATCATTTGAAAAATCCAATGAACTAATCGGGAATCAAACCCGCGACCTTCCGACTTGTAGCATAGTGCCTCAACCAACTACGCTACTGCGTGCCCAATATAAGATTTGCAGTAAACATTTTGTATCTGCAAGATCTGACACGTAAGGAGTAAACGACACATCAACGCAAATGATTTATAGGAAATCGCAAGGAGTACGCTTCGTAAAGAGACCTGTGTATACTTCACTGCAGTGCACGTTTCCGGTTCTTTACCTGAGACTGTTACTAGACCAGTGAGCGATATTAATCGCCTGTTTCATGTTCTGAAATGTAATGATTTACGTTATTCGTGTAGCTTCATACCAAAATTCTGAATTACCCTACCACAATTCTCGAAAAACAAATTCTTTCTCCGCCGATATCTGCCAGTTCGTATCCTCTCCAGTCTGAGAGTCTCTCAGCTTTCAAACTATTTTGCCTAATATTAACCACTGCACTAAGGCAAATATAAATTTCGCTCTCTAGCAACCCAGTAGTGGATAGAAGGAGAATGTTTTATTGTTGTAAAACTTAACTATCGGAGAACAAAACTTCTGCTTTTTTTTCTTCCTGCACAAGTACAGTGGCATGATAAACTACTGAACGTAATATTCGGTGTTCTTAACTTGGGTAGCCATAAATTTGGATGCCTTGATATCCCCACAATAGCACCACAAGTATTTTCATTAAACGGATCCAAATTTGTGTTATGCACCCTGTGACGATAGGATCCAAAGGGGCTTATTAAATCATCATGCATAATTATAATGAATAAATTATAAGTCAGATGTATGCATTGCTATTCCCTAAGCAGTCTTCAGCTACTCCCATTTCAGCAAAGTATTCTGCTGCGCAATGAAAATGTTGCAGCCTGTTACGGCTACAGTGATGGTGGAAGTTACGTGTATTAACCCACTAGTTAACAAAGGAGCAGGATGTCTTCGCTTCGGTTTCCCGACTTTTGTTTGGCGGTGACAGCACTTCCTTCATGTAAATTCTGCATCTCCCCACATTGGGAATCCTCCCTAAAGTAGGCGTCCTTCCTCTATTAGGTGCAGAGCACAATTTATGAAACCCCAACCCTACTCCACCCCACAAATACTAACCCGAAGGAAAAAAAGAGCACAAACGAGTAAATATATTTTTATTCTGTCATGTTGGATAGGTTTATTATAAACTTGGATGTTCATTTAGTTAATTGTTCCCAAGCTAGTCACATCGCACTTAACGAGTACCATATTGCAGAGTTAGGAAATAGTTTTCCTTGTATTTTGTTAGATTACACCGTCGGGCTTTTCAAACGACTCTGGAAATGTATGCGTAGCGTGACAATTTTGGTGTGTTCGCTCCGGTCTCCTTAACCCGGTAGTGTTGACGCCCGTTTTTCGAACACCAATCATGGCACCGGGTCACAGACCCTAAGAGTCTGTATTCGTAGTATCAAGACTTAAGATGCCATAAGTTTTTTCAGTTAGATAATAATAAAGTTTGAAGTGTTTTAAACAAATTTATGACATCATGTAAGCTTCATTCATAGAGAGGATGTTTCACAAGTGCGTACCAACACAATACAGCAAAAATATTGCCTCAGAAGGAAGAACAGAGAAATGGTAAGAATACCATAGAACTGAAGTCGAATTCCCTACAAATTGGTACCACAACTAAATACTCATACAATAAAGATGTAACACCGTCATATAAAAACGTATGAATTATTTCCGTTCTGAGTTTAATTTCAGTCATCCCAAAACAATACAGTCTTTATCTGAGAATCGGAGAATTGATACTGTATTGAGTGGAACTAGTATTTTCTTCCGGTCTTTTAAACGAATCCTTGATATCTTTGTAAATTTTATTACATCATATACGCTTGAAGAATCACTGGTACCATGTAAGCAGTATCAAAATATATATGGCATCGGAAAATATCATGGCACGTGTCTCAAGCTAGCACGAACACTGGCGTGATCGCTCATGAGGTCCGGGAACAAATTCTTCACGAATTCACCCATCGTCATTTCAGGATTCACATTAATATGGCATACTACAAATGCATGAATTGCACCCACATTCAGTATGCCATAAAACACAACCATTTGTCAGCGCCGCCGTGTGTTTCTTGCACAGTTGTATATTGCACTAATTTCGTCCATCATATCAACACCTCCTTCGGTCATGTTATGATTTCGGGCTTCCTGAGATCTTCTGTGTTGCTGTCAATCTTGTAATCATTACGCAATGTTTGGATCAGTAATGCCCTCTTTCCTTCATCACGTGTGTATGAGAGCAACGAACATTTTCTTGAAACCTAAACAGACTCATCTTCTTTTCTCGTTCCCGCATACTGAGAAACTTCGGAGGAATCTGGCATTTGTTTTCACGAAGGGTATCTGCAATAATCAGTCTGTGACCTATCAGCATTTTTGCTGATAGTTCGCAACTAGTAAACAGTTGCCAAAGGTCACATTCCTTCCTGATCCAGATATCGGCTCAAACAGTCTCTCTCCAACATCTGCAGGATTCTTGCTAATTTTGTATCGACCTTCAGGCTGCGTTCCCACATAGATTTCCATATTGCCGGTGTAAAATATGAAAGCATCAACCAAAGCAAAACCCTCTATCCCACACTTTCTGTGTTTCCTTGAGATGTACAGCCTGAAGCCGCATTCGCCTCAAGTTTTTCATCTTCAGTCGCGTATTCGGAAAAGCATAACTGCATTTAGTTATCTTTCGAAAGGAAAAATGGCCTCAGTTTACCATCTGAATCATCACTCTCCCGTCTTCTGCACTGATGAACATTTCCTGTTCTGTATCGGTGTTTGCCTCCCGTTCAACAGTGGAGTCTAAGTCACTTTCTTCTTCTTCATCAATAATTTCGGTTTCCGTGTCTGTCAGAGGTCCCGTCAATAACGCATTGTCTCACAATCCATCTCGGTGAGGGGGTTCACGACTGCAAGCAGCAGTGGCAGTAGCAGTAGCGGTAAAAAAAAGTAAAGCTATCCCTGTAACAGGTCGTGGAAGCCCATAGGGTTGTGAGATGTTGAGGTTCCCACATTTTCTAGAGAACGGCTCTTAGATAGCGGTAAGGTTGTCAGCCTTACGCGTCGGCCGCCCTTTACCCCCATGAACATTCCAAGAATATTCCTGGTACTCATTTCTGTTAGAGGCTGAGTCGACCCCAGGGCCTTAATGCAGTTCAGTCTATGTTCTTCCCTTAATGTGAGAGACCAAGGTACACACCCATACAAAACTACAGGCAAAATTATAATTCCGAATATTTAAACCTTTACGTTTTTAGGTAGCAGACGAGAAGACACAAGATTCTGAACTGAATGGCGGTAGGGCCCTACATTACGAAATTGCAGCAGTACCTTATATTCTCATTACTTTACAGTACAGCTAAATACACATACAGAACCGCGGAAGCACGGTACACTGACTCCCGGTCGCAGCTCGTACATCACCACATGTGTGCATATACGTATGAAGTGCAAACCTCAGCCTCTGGGTCGACATTTCCTATGTGAGGCCTACCCAGCTTCAAAATACGTAGGGGCTATATCGTACCTTACGTACCTATCCTCGGGGCACATTATACCTATACCTTTCTAGCCCATAATCATCTGAAGCACAGGCGCACGAAGGAGAAATGAACCCACGAGTTTCAAAACATTTATTTAAATTATAAATATTGTAACGCTACATACAGAAATTAGAAAAACTGAACTAATTTGCTTCAGAAAAATAGAAAATACCCCTCAGAATGTTTTCAGTGTGAGCATTTGGGACGAATTGTCTCCTTCAGAAGAGATGATTATTATATCTACACTTATGGTGGTGGTATGTAGCACATCAAGTAAGCGTGAGAGAGAATCACTGATTTGACGGTGCTTTAAAATAAGTCTCTAAATTTCTGATAGATTTTATCGATACTACATACAATCATAGTCATACGAATTCCATGCTCTTCAAAGTTATTTATTTGGTGCCGTGCGAAATAAACTGAAACATTTTACGGAATATTTAGTATGAAACTCTGATAAAGATTTTTGAACAAAATTCTCCGTATTTTTGAAATAAAAAGATGAACGTTAACATACATTTTCGAGAATGGCAGGATACTCTTTCGGGCTGCACAAAACGAACACTACCTGATGCCAGTTGGACACCCTTGACTCACGTAACAATTTTGAACATTTTCAATTTGCACCAAGTTTTAAAAGAAACGAAGACATGCTCAATTTCAGGCGGTGATTTGTTTGATAAGACACGCAAGAGGATAAGTTGTCCCCGTGCTTGAGCGGTACGCTATGAAGACGTACGGGAAAGTGAAAGTAAAGCTCCACTCATTCCAAATCTCGCCATCAGAAGGGCGTCACTGATCGGCTCCATACTCTGGAGACAGAGCGTCTAGCAGACGGCTGAGAGGGCCCCAAAATCGGTCTGCACGCGACGGCGAGAAGACAGATCTCTGTCCTTGCCAGAGACTATGAAGCCAGGTCATCCATTCCTTGGAATGCGATTTGCTGGCTCAGCTATCCCTGTTGAAACTCTCTCTCGCACATACGCACATACGCACGCATACACGCGTGCCTTGTATGCAGCAGGCAATTGAATGAACTAAATCAAGAAAGAAATGGCCAAGACGAACCTTGTCAATATGTGTACTAACAAGTCTAATAATAGTGACAGATTATAATCTGTCACTATTATTAGACTTGTTAGTACACATATTGACAAGGTTCGTCTTGGCCATTTCTTTCTTGATTTAGTTCATTCAATTGCCTGCTGCATACAAGGCATATAATTATATGAGATCATCGTAATGGCGACAAGTCGTGATCCTGAAAGGCAAGGGACATAGACAAGATATCACTTATATTCTCTCGTATAAAATATGTTGGGGAAGAACAGCTGAACAAAATATAACATAAACTAAAATTGGATATGGTTTGGTGAAGGAGCGGAGGATCTGGCTCAGGATATGGACCAATGGAGGGCTCTTCTGAACACGGTCTTCGGATTCCATGAAATGCTGGGAAGTTCTTGAGGAGCTGCACAATTGGCGGTTTCTCAAAAAGGGCTCAGCTCCTTGAATGAATGAAGGATCCGAGTGTGAATGCTTCAAGAGATGCAGAATGACGTGGTCGGTTAGGAACGGTCTGTGTCTTCTGTGCAGATGCAGAAGGACGTGGTCGGTTAGGAACGGTCTGCGGCTTCTGTGCAGATGTAGAAGGACGTGGTCGGTTAGGAACGGTTCGCGTCTTCTGTGCAGATGTAGAAGGACGTGGTCGGTTAGGAACGGTCTCTGTCTTCTGTGCAGATTTAGAAGGACGTGGTCGGTTAGGAACGGTCTGTGGCTTCTGTGCAGATGCAGAAGGACGTGGTCGGTTAGGAACGGTCTGTGTCTTCTGTGCAGATGTAGAAGGACGTGGTCGGTTAGGAACGGTCTGTGTCTTCTGTGCAGATGTAGAAGGACGCTAACAGTAACGGTCTGTGCCCCTGTGCAGTGAGATGGAAGATGTGAGAGCATTATTTTTGGTTGCTGATATAGTTAGAAATGCAAACAAATTTTTTAATTATCAACTTAAGAAGAACTTCCTGCTTAAATCGTAGGAAACCGCATATCTTTCAAGGCGAGGGAATAATGATAGAGATAGATGAGCAAAATAAATAACTTTTATTATCAGTAATGGTAGGATAATGAAATAGGAAGGCAGCTGTATCATATATATGTACGTATTACTGACATGGGTGTGAGACTTTGTCACTCACATTAAAGGGAAAACATATACTGAGAAAACAGAGCGCTGATAAGAATATGTGGATCCAAGAGCGAGAAAGTAACCGGAGGCTGGAGTTCGTTGCACTCGTACAAAATCCACTAGTTACGAAACGAACATTTCTGGTATCACACTACCTATTCAAAGCTTACATTTCTTTTTAATTCCTTAAAATTTGGCCATATTTTAATAATGTTTCCCATATAAGTTATGGATCTTAACGCGACTGTGAGGCCGCTCCATAGCTCAAGCGGTTAGTCGTTGTCTTCCCATCACGGCGGCCCGGGTTCGATCCCGGGTCTGATCAAGTGGGATTTGTTGTGGACAAAGTGGCGCTGAGGCAGGTTTTCTCCGAGTACTTCGGTTTCCCTGCCAATCTTCATTCCACCAATTGCTTCACAATCACCCTCACCTATCATCTGGGGCTGGTACAACAGGCCAGAAGTGGCCCCAGGATAAGGGCCTTAGTCCCACCCCACTAGCAATAAAAAAATGATAGCGAGACTGTAATTTTCTATGTAGATTTTTGTATTTTGAACCATGTTTATGAAACTGATAAAGTTTGATCTGAGCTTAATGTACAGTTTGAGTTATACTGGAACGATTGCGAGACAAATAAATTTGAAGAGAACAATCTTCTGGGTTGTTACTCAGTGTAATTAGGTAGATATTCATTAAGCCTTTCGGAGAAACGTATCGCCTTCTTCAGGGAAGAGTAAGGCAAGCAATAAACCAGCAATAAGTCGGGCAAACCTAGATGATTGTACTTTCTGTAGTCACCGCATTGAAAACCTCAACTGCAATTTTCATACAGATTCTAGTGTAGCCCCTTAATTCCAAGTACAATCGAAGTTTGATGAGTAGTTTCGGAAATAGAACATTCGAATTATTAACACAGAGAAGGATCGACGGACAGTCATTGCCTGTCCATTATGTGTTCACTGCAAATAAGTCATAATAAATTCAGACACGAAGGAAGAGCAATAGATTTGACTGGAGAATATGGTTTAGAAGCATAATTTTTGGATTAAATTGTTCAGAGCCAAGATATAAAATCTTATCACTATGTTCATAGAGTCTGCTACTAATCCATAACCACAGACAATCAGAACGAAGCTAAGAGCTTTGTCACGAAACACCTTAAAATTAAATGACAAAGCTAAAATATACAATTTATATATGACATAGAATATGTGAAAAGTGGAGCACAACATACAGTAACTGCATCAGTTAAAACTTTCAACAGTCGCGATTTCTCTCAACAGAAGGTAGTGTAATCAGATTTCATTTACCTAATTTCTTTCTTCTCCAGCATTTCTTCAAGACATTACGGAGGCAAACTCAGCAAACCTGTATGTGTAGACGGTGACTTGCTTGTTTCAAACAAAACAGGGCAGTCGGAAGCCTTCTCAATGCGATACACTAAACAAGTGATGTTCTGTTCCATGTGAGGCAAATTCTTTGAATCTCCGGCTAACTTGAGATCATGAGCAGCCCACCAAATGGCACACACGTGTGTAATGCCATCACGTGATACTTTCTAATAAATTGTTTAAAAATGTCTGGGATTGCGTAGAAGGTACAGCGACTGGCTACGGCTGGTCGACCGAGGGCTTGGAGTTCGAGTCCCGGTAGGGTCAAGAATTTTCACTTCCCCATGTCGTCCAGACCGGCTCTGGGGCCCAACCAGTCACCTATCCAATGGGTACCGGTGGCTCTTTCCCCGGGAGTAAAGAGGCAGGGGCGTGAAGCTGACCACTCACTTCCAACCAGTGCCGAGGTCAAGAAAATATGGACCTATACATCCACTCCCCAGTACGCCTTCATGGCGTAGTGCTTAATTAGTTAAGGATAGAGACTTTACCTTTTTATAGCAATTATTTTGGAAACACGATAACAAAAATGGCATTCATGTTGAACCTCGGCACTAGTTGGAGGTGAGTGGTCAGTTTCACGCCCCGGCCGCTTCACCCCCGGGAAAGAGCCCCGGTACCCACTGTATAGGAGGTTGGGTGTACCCCAGAGCCGGTCTGGACGACATGTAGAAGTGAACATTCTTGACCCTACCGGGACTCGAATTGCGACCTCAGGGTCATCCAGCCCGTAGCCAGTCGCTGTACCGACTGCGCTATATACAATAAATGTGGTGATTTATGATCGATTCTTTATGCATGCTATTTTTGCGAGAATGCTTCGATGAATCATTCGGTAGATACAGGACTGGGCAGAAATAGAGACAACGCAGGGGAAGTTAACAGTACGAAAGCTTATATAACAAATTATTAGATTTCCTGATGAATTCTCAACGGATGTTACACAAATGTTATTTTAATTCTCTTTGTGTATATCTGAATATACGGATCACAGTGAGAGTACAGAATTGCTAAAATGAAGTTAAACATGAGTCTAGTAAAAAAACTGATATAACAGGGATATGTGAAATAAATATATGCATGCACGCGCAACCCTACAGACGCACTACGCATTTCCACAGAGTGGGAAGTTGTTGCTGATTGTTAAACTAGCAACTAGTCTGTAGCAGGCGTAATGGAAGGTAGAACGAGGATGTTATAAGTGAATATGGGCACAGTGGTTCGAAGTTTTGCGAGAATATTCTAGTAGGGCCATAAGATTTCTTTTAATTGCCTGTATTAAGAAGTCATGATATTTGGGAGGATAGGTCTGTCTGTCTTAGTCTTCTGTGGAACCCGTTAACTGAAGTTAGACCTGATCACTATATCCAACTACGTGAAGACGAACACACACACAAAAAAAAAACACTCCCAGGGGGAAAATCCAAGCATATCTGTCATCAGCGCAGGAATAACGAAAACAGAATATAGAAAATTTACACTCAATAGACACAAAGATAATGTAATATTGCATGTTAATCCTTAAGGCACAGTGGTTACTATTGTGTACCACCTGCTTTAACATTAAAAAGCCTCACATTCTGCCTCACACAGTGTACTTACGGATTTCATACGATTCTCAGAACAAACAGAAATTATTTCCCTAAGCAGGATCAACCAAGAAAGCAGTCTTCTGGGATTTGGCACCGTGTATATGTGGTGTTAACCGACGTTTCGGAGGAACGTATCGCCTCCATCTTCAGGGTAGAAGAAAAAATAAATCTGCAAGCGAAGAGACAGTGAGAACCGGTAAAAGCAGACACAGTCTGCTACGTTCCTCCGAAACGTCGGTTAACACCACATATACACGGTGCCAAATCCCAGAAGACTGCTTTCTTCATAGTCACCGCCGTGAAAGCCTCAAATCTTACAGGATCAACCAAGTTGGCATTTGGAATGAGGACGTAATATATTTTTGTGAAGCAGAAACTGAATGTTAACATTTTATTTAGACGAACTCCATAGTTCAAAGGGTTAATTATAGCCAGTTCTTGAACTAGTGTTCACATTGCTTACCTGAGTTCTTAGTTCCTCGTTCTCTATCAGTCGGGTAAATGCAATAAATGAATGTTTGTCCGAAGCAATCCATATTCCAACGCCAAGAACCACGGCTCCAGCCACCTGCAATAATAAAATAATGTGTTACTGTAGTCTGCTGGAGATAAAAAATTCAGATGTAATCACACTGTTCTTTCAAAATTTACAAACGAAAAATTGAAGAATAAATCGTATTATACGGATTTTAAATCATCATCACAAAGATAACTGATATCGTGGTGCTATGGTAAACTGTTTCTACCCCATTAACATACACAGTGTGTCAGGGTTCTGTTAGGACTGTGTTCATTAAGAATACAAGACGTGAATTATTTTCAAAATTTCACTGCTTTTATTCAAAATAGTCGCCTTCTGAATCAATACATAGCTGGAATCGATTGAAAAGTTTTCGAAAACAGTCACTGTACTCCTTTTGTGGAATCGCATTTAAAACTGCGGTACATTCCCTTTGGATGTCCTGGATGATGTCGTGACGGTCTCCTTTCATCGCTATCTTAACTTTTGGGAAAAAACAGAAATCTGCTGGAGCCAAATCTGGCGAATACGGAGGATGATCAAGGACTGTGTTCCCTTTTCTGGCCAAAAAAAATCGCGCACGACTGTGAAGACTGGAATAGAAGAAAACGGTTAGCAATGTCTTTACTCGACTCTTTTGCATGCGCACTTTCTTTGGTTTCGGCTTCTTTGGGCTCAACCACGCTGCACACTGCCGCTTTATGAGAGGCTCATATTGAAAACACCATGTCTGGTCACCAGTAACAATCACTTTGTAAATTTTGTATCACTTTGGGCCGCCCGTAATATGTCTTTGGAGTGTTCCACTCTGGCATGGTTGTCATAGCCTTACAGCGCGTGCGGTACAAACCGCGCATAGACCTTCCGTTTGCCAAAATCCTCGGTCATAATTTGATGCACACTACTTTGGTATTCCCAGAAGCTCCTCGATGAGTCTTGTAGAAACACATCTGTCTGATGCAAGGATTTCGGTCACTTTTTTCAAATTCTCTTCAGTGCGACTTGTTCTCGGCTTTGATGCACGTGGAACGTCTTCAGTGTCATACCTGCCGTCATGAAATACAGCATACAATCGAAAAATGTTCGAGCGACTCAAACAATTACTACCATACACACTTTTCATTATTTCGTATTCTTCTCCGGCTGTTTTGCCCAACTTCAAACAAAATCTGATGTTGGCTCTCTGTTCAACCGCCATTTTTAGACGAGCGTCAGAACAGTACTGTTACATTCAAGGTCAGAACACATGATTCAGCAATGCTTGCGCTTTGAAATTATAGACAGCCACAGCTGAAACTTCAAGAATCTTAACGCCACAACTCGCATTGCAGGGCAAAATTAAAAAAAAAAAAAAAAAAAAAAAGAGTCCTAACGATCCTGGACACGTTGTGTAGGTCAAACAGAACATCAATATGCTTTAAAGTATCATGTAAGGCAGAGGTGATCAACAAGTAACATATGTATATTCTAAAGGGTCCTCACGATGGTGGATGATAGAATTACTCGGTTTTTGGACTTTTCCATCGTCCGGAATTCTAGGTAATACAGGACACGACGTTTCGGAAACTGGATCTTTTCCGTCTTCATTTCTCACCTGAAGACGGAAAAAGATCCAGTTTCCGAAACGTCATATCCTCTATTAGCCTACCTAGAATTCCGGACGATGGAAAAAGTCCAAAAACCCAGTAAGTAACATATACCAAACGTGTCACATCATGACCCTAAGTAAGGTTAGTGACGAGCTCTCGTGAATACAGTAATGAGCATTCGGGGTCGATAAAATGCTGGGAGCGCAGCTGCACTCGTATTTTGACACGGAAAGAGTAGCACATGGTTAAGGATAAAGCTAAGGAATCATTATTAAACGAGTTCCTTGTCATCATGGTGGCACATCGGGTTGCGAGAGTAGGAGACAGCTTCCAAACATGTAGGGTGGCTATGAATGGGTATACTGGATAAGCAGTAACAGACAGTCGATAAGGGGTGGTTCTCCATCTGATTACGGGGAACGTCCTAAAAACAAAGTAAATATTGTACTTCTTCTGACTTATTTTGGACTTCATCCATCGTCTGATATGTAAAAGACGAAAGACCACGACGTTTCGGAGACTGCATCTGTCTCCGTCTTCAGTCCAGTGATTGAGACTAGCTCTTTCTAACGGGACCAACTGAGTAGGTTTATCCTTCCCTACCCACCTGAAGACGGAGACAGATCCAGTCTCCGAAACGTCGTGATCTTTTGTCTTTTACATACCAGACGATGGATGAAGTCCAAAATAAGCTAAAAGAAGTACAGTATACACCATCGTCAGAATCGTTTCAAGTCTACCAAAGTAAATATTATACAACAAATAATATTTTATTATATCATCATGCTATTTTATATAATATATATATAATTCTTACAATGCCATCAATACAAGTATGAGTATCTCTCTCCGTTACCAGTTGTCAATATATAGACGTAAGTGAGAAGTATCAAGTGGGAGGCAGCTTTCCCTTCTTTAATCATCGAGTTTGCCTCTTACTCTTGGCCGCTTTCATTTTTCAAAAAACTGTTCACAAATAGAAGTGCTTCGGAAAAGTCTCGCAGTTCGCCTTGTACGGTCACTAAACACAGAATACTTATCAGCAGGTAAATACAGCTTACAATAGCCAAGGTGTCGAATATGCAGAAACGCATTTAAGTCCGTATCACACTGCAGATCTGTCGTCTCCATTTGATATTCGCACGAAACAGCTTCAACACTGACGCCAAATGACATCGAAAATAATTGAATGAGGCTTCGTATTTGTGGACATGGTGGAACCAGGAACTGAATTTTTTTCCAAGTATTTCTTAGTATTAGTTGGCTTTTAAGTTCTCAGAATTGGGAAATGTGTCCTACTGTTTAATCGCTTTTGTATTCTCACAATTGAAGCCTCATCTCAAACGCCATTATTCTGGAAAACATTTCAGTGACACAGTCATTCGCTCCTTACAGGAGGATGTTCAGTGCCTTCGTGTGCTGAGTGATGTCAGTGTAAAACGCAGAGTCACACGTCCATTCGTAGGCGCACCGTTGAGGAAAGCATTTCCCTTTCATTTCTAGACATAATTCGGGTTCTGACTTCACGTGACATATGCGTTTAAGCATCCGACCACAAACAACAAATGAAATTCATGTTATATTTTAGCGTCCTGTTGCACTGATTTAAGTCCATGATTTATTTAAACCGTCTTGCAGTGCATACACTCATTTATCTCCTTCTTTCCCTCGCACTACATGTTTCGGCATAATAATGCCATCTTCTGGTGCTTACTCATCCACGCCAAACTAGTTCATTGCATGCCTTGTACTGAGTATAACACACGCAGTCACAGGAGCAAGACACAACAAAAGCACAACACACACATGATAGTGAAGGAGTGCTCCATCAGAGGAGAATGGGCGTGACTGGCGTAGTGAGGTGCGACGTAGCGATGTGGTATCCTGAACAATTTTAATATTTTTAACGTTTGACATTTGTCAATGTGTATTATAGATATATATTTTAGTTATTTTAATATGAGGACAAGGCATGCAATGAACTAGTTTGGCGTGGATGAGTAAGCACCTGAAGATGGCATTATTATGCCGAAACATGTAGTGCGAGGGAAAGAAGGAGATAAATGAGTGTATGCACTGCAAGACGGTTTAAATAAATCATGGAAATGAAATTCAGTTCGGTAGAGAACATCTCCGTATTCAGATTCCATATCACTCAAGAAATCTTTATGCGAGTTCCATCGGTAATTTCGTTAATGTTCTCTCCACACACACACACACACACACACACGCACACGCACGCACGCACACACACACACAATGTTCATTAGCTAACTAAGCTGACATCCCAGAGTTGGTATTTGGGTGGCAAAAATAGTTCTGTTTCGGTAACAATGTGTTTACATCTGTAATGAACTAAGCCCAATTCCAGTGACGAATGCAAAATCGCAAAGAACATATTTGGGAAGAACTAGCAATACATTCTACATTGTTTGTTGCCGGGAGACCATATAAAGTTCATTGTTTAAAGCCGTAAGGAAAAAGTATGTATTCATCCATGGCAGTGCATACACAATCTTGTAATATTTGCGCAACAACAACCGTATTGTCACATTCCTACATATCAGAGGACACGCTGAAATGCAGCCTCATGAAACAGACTGAAATCCTGACATTGAAATCCTATGAAATATTTCGATAGTAACATTCTTTTAAAGATAATTGTTCGTCTGTTTAATTAAGAACTCATCATGAAGACGCATGGGAAACTGGAAGTACAACGCCAGAATCTTTGAATTCGGACTTAGATAGAGATGGATGGCCAGCTTCGCGCTTCGACCGCTTTGCTATATAGAAAGAACCCCCAGTACCGTACGCTGAGCTGGTTCCAGAGCCGGTCTGTACCTGGTGTCGAAAAGAAAAATCTCTGGTCCAATCGATAATCAAATTACGGTCGTCCAGCACGTAGCCGAGTCACTATACTGACATAGTTTCTATAGTAACTCTGTTATAAAGGAAAATGTAAATCTTTATAGAATATATTGAAGCTTCTTTTAGGATATTTCAAAGATATCGGCAATTCGTTTTATTCCTCTTCCTAACCATCGCGATTCTCTGAACACATCAGGACAACACCCCGTCCACTTAAAGTTCAGTAATTGCGTTCTCTCGGGAAGGTCGTTGCCGTTTTCTTGTTATTGGAAGGCTGGATGTAACCGTGACAATCACTATACTGGCAGGAAGCATCGTCTGCATTGATCTGGACTGCGATTCGATTGAAAGAAAGGTCACTTTTTAACAGTGGCAGGTAAAAGTAGACAAGCAACATCAAATATACAAATTTTAAGAAACGAAATACTTATATCTGACTGAATCCACTTGGTACCGCTGCCACTACTGACATATTGTACCAGCCCCAGATGATAGATGAGGGTGATTGTGGAGCAATTGGTGGAATGAAGATTGGCAGGGGAAACCGAAATACTCGGAGCAAACCTGCCCAAGTGCCACTTTGTCCACCACAAATCCCACATGACCAGACCCGGGCTCGAACCCGGGCCGCTGCGGTGGGAAGCCAGCGACTAAGCGTCTGAGCTATGGCGCGGCCTAATTTCGCACATAGGGCACGATTCAAAACAAAAACGAGTTTCATGTGAATATTAAGGCCAAGAAACAAAAACAAAACAAAACCAACACAATTAAAAAAAAACTTTACAATCCAAAATATTTCATAATGTCATCTACATCACACAAGACACATAACTTAAGTTTGAAATATATGAAACTGTATTAGTATAAGGACAGTCTATGAAACCAATATGAGGGCCTTCATAATATTTACTTCTCACCAAATGATGTCAGGGTGGCCAGATTAAGAAAGATGCCATGCAGATGATGAGAAATGCATACAAAATTTCAGTCGGGAGTACCCGAAGGGAAGACACAGCCTGGGAGATCTAGAAGTAGATATAATATTAAACTGTATCTGAAATAAGATCTGCGTATGTGGACTGGATTCATCTCGTCCAGGAAAGGGCCCATTGGTGGGCTCTTGTGAACACAGTGATGAACCTTTGGGATTTAGAAAAGGCACGATACTTGACTAGATAAACGACTATGAACTTCTGAAGAAGAATTCTGTTTCGCGAAATTGTTCAGATCGTGTATGTGTATTTCATGTTCTCGTATACTTAACCGAAATGTACTCTTACTGGTTTCTTCAGGATGGAAAGAGATGCAGGGATGGTATGGAGCAATGCACGTGCTACATCATCATGACGAAAACTGAACACCGTGACTTGGAACCGATCCATAGTCGGGAATATAATATGAAGATTAGAAAGTTTATGTACCCGTACTGATATTGCAGCGTGCAAATCTATGGCTCATAAAATATAGAGGTTTTGTTGTTACTGTGATGATTCTCCTTACTGCATAATTCCAGATATATACACAACAAACACACAAATAAGCAAAGTAAGCATAAAGCAGGCTTTATAAATTTAGTAATGCTTTCGATTTAGTGGCAACACCACATGCAGTTCTTGCACTTTCGAACTGTAACGTGGAGAGACAACGTGTTGTTGGAAACACTGAAATCTGCGGATCGCCATTCTTGTTTTGGGGATCTTAAAAATTTGAGCATTTTAAGACAGTGACCATTAAATTTTATAAAAATAATCTCTAAATAATGTGTGGCTTGCTAGTTGATTAGTAGCGGCCTCCTGATGTTAGGCTCCGATTTTCTCATTATGACGATTTGCCAATAAAGAAACAGTTCCAGGAATCTTTACCCACTAACGCGAATGAAACAGAACAATATTACTCGTACTCAAGCCCTCACTAATATATCAATAATCCAGAGAAGCCAGTCAAAAGTACTTTGAATTATATCAAATGCACCCTGGTATGTAAGCAACCAAACGTTACATACAGATCTAAATATACCTTACATCAAAGACGTCATCAGAGAACAAAAAGTACCACACACACCACAACAAACCAGCAAATCACCCTAACGACATACTACAGCCACTCGTTGAACCGCAGTACAATCGAAGACTCCGAAGATACTGGGCAGCTGACGTAAAAGAAAACTAAGAGGAACCTCCCACTGGAGAAGGGACTCATCACGTCATTTAAGAGCGTCACAGCTCTTACGCCAGCAAACTGCCTTATAGAATTGTACATTCTGATTGTTTAATAAATAAATAAAAAATAAAAGCCCTCACTGGCATGTGGTGTGAACCACGTCTGAATGTTGCTGTCACTATAATTGTATGTCTTGCTCATTAGCAGACCGCTCTCGCTAATGTACATATTCTGGGCGTACTTTGTTAGAAGAAAAAACAGTTTTCAAACATTATTCAGTTGAGCCTCTGCACCGCATCATATCTCACGAAGACTGTCTCCAACTTACAATTCACCACGTTCTACAATTTAAAACCTGATCTTTTAAGAACAAAACAAATTTGAACACTGTTTAACCGAAAGCTGAAGCACGTTCACAAAGTGAACAGAAGTACATATCGGTCGAGGTTTTCTATTTTTTTATGGTTTATTTATAGTCTGTGTTGGTACCTTAGGCTATACCGCGTCTAATAATACGATGATTAGTGAATGTACCACCGCCGGCACCACCAACTAACGCCGCGGAGAATGAGCCTTCTTATTCGCCGTTAAAGCAATGCAAAGATCAATTACCGCGTTCATAAGAGCCATTTTCTGGACCCTATCCTCAGCCAGTTGAATCCAATTAATACCCATACAGGCTCTATTTCTTTAAGATTAATTTTTCTAGCCAACATCAACGTTTATGTCTTCAAAGCGGTCTCTTCTCTTGACATTTTCCGGCTCAAGTTTTGTGTTCACTACTTATTTCGCCATTAGTGATATATGTTTCTTATCATTTCATTGTCCTTCATTTGATAGCTCTAAAAATATCTGTTGAAGAATACAAAATATTCATTCTCTCATTCATCTTATCATTATGCAACATTCTCCGTGTTCCTGTAATTTTCTCAGACACACACACATAGACAGCAAGGTGATCTCATAAGCCTCCTTTTACTTTCTCAAAGTAATGAAAGCAGGCTAGAAACGAACAGACCACAGAGAACTATTTGCTACATACCAATTCAGAACATCTTAAAAACTGTCGTTGTTAGGCATATCAATTTTTATCTCTTTATAAAGATATTAAGAATTTTTAACGAGAAAGTATAGGGGATAAATTTACGCACATATTCCTTTCTGACAGTATGGAAACGTACTCGGCACTGGCATTTTCATGGGTTTGCAACAGTAAATTGCAAAAATGCGTTAGTCTGTGTGTCCGCATGTACTAACTAGAGATCCGCTAAAGGGATCTTCGTGGAATTTCATATTGGGAAGTTTCAAATGAAGTTCGACTCATTCCACACAGTTGTATATTTGTTTTGTTTGGGTTATTTAACGATGCTTTCGAGACTATATCGCGTAGGACGGGAGATAGATAAAGAAATGGATAGGATTTCGAAGAAATTAGTCCTGACCTAATCGAGGGTGTCGAAAATGGCATTACGTCTATAGTATGTTGCCTTAACAGTAACATTCTAGGAGGATCTAGACTCGAGCTAGAACAACCTGGGAAACATTGGTGACACTTCCTCCATACAGTCTGCAACATAATTCCATCCAAGGCACGTGTCTATGACAATTATGGAGATACGAAAAATGCACGCAAAGCAATGAAGTGCAGTGTGCATAGGCCTAGTAAGGAGCTGGGAACGTTGAAAGGAATTGAGATCACTGAACGATAGGATTTTATACAAAGTCAAACATAAAACGATATTACCTCTGTTACTAAACTGTAGCCTTGACTGAGACTTAAATACATGTACAAGGTGCGACAATTTAATTGCAGGAATGATCCTGTGAAAGCAAAATTTACTTATCTGTGCGCTAGCGGCTTCTGTCGCCTTTGAAATACTCTCCTTGTGAAGCTATGCACTTCGTGAATACCTCGCAGTAACGCTGTCACACTGGTTCTATGTCAGGAATGTCAGCAAATCTTTGTCCATTCAGGGCATTTCTTACTTTTGGAAAGAGCCAAAAAATCGCAGAAGTCTAAGTCAGGTGAATAAAGTGGATGGTCCATTTTTGTAATGGATTTCTTAGCCAGGAACTCGAGAACTCTTAACGCATCATGCGCAGGCGCACTGTCGTGGTGAAGAATCCATTTGCCAGGAGAGATTTCGGGTCTTTTTCTCCGAACAGATTCCTGTAACTTCGTCAGCACTTTCAAATAACACTGTCGATTCGCCGTTTCTTCGTACTCTGTCCACATTTGCATTTTTCCTTTGCGTTTTTGGCTGCCCACTTCTTGGGTCTTCTCGCACATGTCGCCCCTCCTTGAACTGCCTGTGACATTTAAACACAATCGGTTTCTTCATAGCATATTGACCATAAGCCACGTTATATGGCTAACGTTTCATTAGAACTTTTACCAATCTTCACACAAAACTCGATTTTTATCCATTGCTCCAGATTCGTGTCCCTCGTTTTTCCGCCAACAGTATACCACGGACACGTACTACTTCCTCTTATGCTCATTTGGTCTGTGGCTCAGGTAAACGCAAGTTGGAGCATGTCCAAACGTGCTTGGGTACATGAGTTTGCCTGATTCGACAACCCAGTGATATGCTGCAGCCATTCCGGAAATCAAATTTTCACATGTAAATCCTTGCTAGGTAACGGCTTGTTGAAACACGTTGCTAGGCAACACATAAAGAAACGCTTCCGTTACAACGGATACGTAAAGGTTGTTCACACAGCAACGAAAGACGAATACACGAAGTAGGAACCCTTGGAGACGGTGGTCTCTATAGGGTTCGACCTAAACCTACCTCAGGGAAAGAAAGACTACAAGTTACTTTAGAGTCTTACCGAGGAGTAGAAGCCAAGTCCGAGAACAAGAGATTGGGTACAGACCTACACCCACAATTCGTACAAGAGCATGTAAGAGTGGAAGTGTTGAAAACTTTGTGTGTTATTTTTCCAGTAACCTTTTGAAGTGTTGTCAGTTTTTGTAGATCCGCCTGGTGACTGTCCAATAAATCGATTCATCAGTCCAGAGAACCCATTAATTACTAATCGCGTTACCAGCATACGTGACAATTATATGCACGCACAAACACGCACATATATGTCTATATAAATAAAAATACATATGCACGCGCGGTACGTGCATGTATGTACAAGTGCGCGTGATATGTATACTTTAACTTTACTTTAACTCAGATTCCTCTTCCGATGAGGTGAGGTCTCATTTTAGTCAAAGTATTCCTAAAATTATGGTTTACACACGATTCTGGATACTTCTTGTACTAGAACTGGGGGTTTCAAAGCTTATGGCCTAAGTAACATTGCTGCTGTACTGAAGCCGCGGAGAGAAGCCCCATAAATGGTGGGGATGAAGGCTCTCGACGCTTTCCCCTCTCTGTTCCCCTTTCCTGTTACATTCCATTTCCCTGTCCCCGGGATAGCGCAGTCGGTATAACGACTGCGCTACGGGCTGGAAGTCAGAGGGGCCGGAGTTCGAGTCCCGGTAAGATCAAGAATTGTCTCTTCTCCATATCGTCCAGACCGGTTCTGGGGCCCATCCAGCCTATCCAATGGGTACCGGGGACTCTTTCCCTGGTGGTAAAGCGGCAGGGGCCTGAAGCTGACCATTCATATCCAACTAGTGCCGAAATCAAGAAAACATGGATCTATACATCCACTCCCCCATACGCCTTCATTGCGTAATGCTTAACCAGTTAAGCACAGGCGCAACTTTATCCCATGTCATACAGCACCAAACGCTTGTCGCTAGCTTTCATGTGAACAGAATGCTTACACGACTGGAGGGGAATTAGGGAGGTATGGTACAGAGGGAAGCGTTAAGAGTTCAGAAGAGACATTGAGGGGAAGAGCCATGCGACTTCTTTTAGTGGCCTAAGTATAGGCGTACGTGTGACTCGATAATCGTTTTCACTATTCGTAACTAAAGTGAAAACATGGAATGGACTGCCAAGAATTTGTCTAAAGTGGCATCATACTTACAAAGAACACGAAATTGAACAGGCAGAGCAGGTACTTAGCCAGTGAAGTACCACAGTCGTAAGGCATTTCTTGATATCTGCGTCTTCCGTGTAACCTGTTGTAGTCCTTCATGAAAATACTACGGTCTGTAAAAATGCAATAAAACATATATTTAGTTTCTCATCTTTACATCCATTAAACAATTTAAATCGCATGACCAAACATACAAGCGACAGTGGGATGTGGGTAAGCCTACATTGAAGGGTGGTGGGCCTACTATGTCTTGATAAGGCATATGAAACGCATGACGCGATGTTCTGAAACTTCCAAATACGAATGTCGCGTTACAGTCCAATGTAGTATACATATGCACCAATTATTAGTCTGTTTTTATGTCGCATCAGGAGCGCCGGTTTGTAAGCCAAGCATCTGCTCCCTCTCCCGGGATTTTTGGAAGAAAATAAAAATTGAAAATTAAGGAAACATTCCAAATATCGATACAAAAAATTAAATTTGATTTTTAAAATTATTCTTCTATCATGAATACTTCAGGGCGACCGATCAACATGGCTTACAAGTATGTGTGGAAGCAAATTTTCTGGCTAGCTCCCACCTCCCGGTAAAAAAAAATCGTGGTGTAGTCCGAGGTGTTTACTACAAATACAAATCGACGATTAGCTACGTAAAGCGGAACATTTTTCCCCAACTGTTTCCACATCTGCTGGACCTATACCGCCAGTGTTCGGCCACATTAAATTACACAAAAACTCGCGGAATACGCGCATGTAATGCTAGCCGCCCAAATTAATAAGTTAGATCCTGATTACTGCAAGACTGCCTTTGCTACCTAGAGAAGCAAGAAATAAAGCGGACGAGAAATCAGAAAAACTTTCAGTTTCTTAGCGCACTTTTGGGTATAAATCGCATTCATTATGCTGCTGTATTTCACTCGAGATAAAACACAGACTTTATAACATACGCAAATGCTGATACAGGAGAAATGTATACCGTTATGAAACACTGGCTGAAAAGTTGTTTTGAAACGACATAAACTGCTATTTTATTTTTGCCACATAAAATTTCACTACTCTCGTAAAGTCCCTACCATCACTATAAACCTAAAATTCGAAGTGTGCGGCATTAACCAGTAAGTAATAACAGGAAGCCGGTTCTAAACCCATTCCCTTCACGATTTTCTGTAAGCCCTTTTCATTAAGTAGATGATGCGGTGTAAGAAAACAGAGAACCACATATCTTATTTTTATGTATATGGCTTCTTCTTTTATAGTTGGCATGAATAAGTTCTTAATATTTTATGTAAATCATTTGATCTTTAACTAAACAACCAAATCCTTGGAGCAGAGTCCTTCTTGAGAAGCTGACACAAAATCCTACTGCTGTATGATTTCCTGAGACACCCTCACACCCTCTTTCTGTAAGATCCACTTTAATATTATTCTCCTCTCTATGTGTAAGATCTCTCAGTTGATCTTTTCCAGCTGAACTACTGTATTACTTTATCTCCTCGCATGTCCAGTTCGTGCTTCTTGATGTGATTGCTTCATAAAATTTGGTGCTTGACTGAATTTTGGGTTACTAACTGGGTTGTATGACGACTTACGTTCTGTGTAAGATTTGAGGCTTTCACGACGGTGACTATGAAGAAAGCAGTCTTCTGGGATTTGGCACCGTGTATATGTGGTGTTAACCGACGTTTCGGAGGAAAGCAGACTGCTTTTACCGGTTCTCACGGTCTCTTTGCTTGCAGATTTCTTATATATTATTTCTTCTACCCTGAAGATGGAGGCGATACGTTCCTCCGAAACGTCGGTTAACACCACATATACACGGTGCCAAATCCCAGAAGACTGCTTTCTTCGACTTACGTTCTGTCACTATTATACCTATGAATGTGATCATTTGTTTGTCTCGCCGTCGTGGCCCAGCAACGGGTCTACATGCCACAATATAAATTTCCAACTAATTTTGAAATGGTCTAGTGATGGCACTCATGACTTGCCGAAATGAGTAACCAGGGTATTACGAGTGCTAGTGTGTTGTTACTGTCGGAAACAAATGTAAGTCTGTATTGTTACGAACTGTGCATACTTTTTTTTTTCCTTGGCACTACAGCCCCAGTGAGCCTAGGCCTACCTCCATGAACTTCTCCGTTCACTTCGGTTTTTCTAGATCTTACACAATCGGTAGGACTCCTTGGACGGGTGATCGGCTCGTCGCAAGGCCTCTACCTGTACACAAACACAAACACGTTCTGGAAAACTGATGGACCTAAATTAAGTGGTAGTGGTCGATTTCATTTGGTCAGCTCCAAATTTTATGTGAATCCTCTCGTGCATTACAATAAATCTGGCCTTTAAAAGTCTGAAAACCGCAAACAATTCATACCACTCTACTGTAGAAATATTTCTACACAAAAATATGCTGAAACAACCACGTGAAATGAATTTGTTGGCGATATTATCATCCCTCATTTTATCCAACACAGACTATTAAGAACTTCATTATAATTAATTACACTTTTCTGCTCATATCAATTATCACGCAAAATTTACATGTAACAAGATTGTCTTTCTGTAAACTAGTACGAGAAGCCTCTAATTGCGAATAGAACTAATTAATACGTATAAAATGCTGAACCACTAAAACAGAAGTGTCATTTAAACTAACAGGCCTATGATAATTTTCATACAAACTAATATGATCTTAACGAAAATCATTTTCGGAAAATCGCTATGCCAGTGCAAATATATTTGAATTTGAATTACATAGTCAAATGATTCTACATTCTAAGAATCTCTCCTCTGTGGGCATTTAAAACTTGTAATAATTTCCCACTCCCGGACTCCGTGACAAGCTCTCTCATAGAACCATTGTGCTCAGTGCATCAGAAAATTAGATTACTCCGCCTGTGGGAAAGTTTACAGATGTCCTTGAACTCTGCTACGAGAGTTTATTAGCATCGGGTGAACAATGAATAAAAACGGAATTTAACATCCAAGTTATTTTATGGAGCGGTGCGTTCACGTAAATTCGGAACACCTCCAGTGAGAATCCAAAACAGGATATTCACACTATGATTTTGAGCTGCTAATTTAAATTAAATTAAAACGCGGAGATGATGTTCATTAATGCACTCATAATATCAATCGAGAACCCATGCCCTCAACAATGGAAGGTAGAATTAAAATTAACTACAGAGAACCTCACCATTACAACACATTTGCACTGTCAATATTTCAGTTTTCAAATAACCCACACACATGCTGCGAGGATACTAAATTATATAGAGTAAGTGTGCACAGTGCCGGTCATGGTAGCCGTGCATGTACTGTCTTCGCTCGCTTGGAAACCGGGAACGTAGGTTCGAATCCTACTCAGAGCATGGATGTTTAGTTTGTGTGTGTGTGTGTGCGTGTTTTTCTGTGTTTGTGTACAGGTAGAGGCCTTGCGACGAGCTGATCCCCGCCCAAGGAGTCCTACCGAATGTGTAAGATGTAGAAAAACCGAAGTGAACAGAGAAGTTCATGGAGGTAGGCCTAGGCGCACTGGGGCTGTAGTGCCAAGGAAAAGAAATAAGTGTGCACTTACATTTGTTTCCGACAGTAACAACACACTAGCACTCGTAATACCCTGGTTACTCATTTCGGCAAGTCATGAGTGCCATCACTAGACCATTTCAAAATTAGTTGGAAATTTATATTGTGGCATGTAGACCCGTTGCTGGGCCACTACGGCGAGATAAGCAAATATACAACAGCCGTTAATTAAGTAACGGTTTCACAAACAAGCGTGTTTCCACGGCAACAATTGGATACAGTAACAGAGGAAAGGTGCTTTTTGTGCGGTCCGTGTATAGGTGTTTTAAGCAGGACAGTTATTGAAGTCAGTTGCGTGAAGTGAAGAGTAGTTGGTTAGTGAGTGAGTTAGTTAGTTAGAGCACTGCTGAGGTTCAGTCGTTGTGAGCTGTTGCTGTGAGAGGCTGGTAGCTGATGCCGGGGACAGTTCGGTAATCAAGAGTAAGGGTAATGTCCGCCGTTGGAAGCCGCTACCGAGCAACGGCTTGTGAAAACTTGACTGTGGACACTAGTGTATGTGTGTGTAATAGTGAATTGTAAATATACTATATAAATGTAGATTGATGCCCACGGAAATAAACAGGTATAGATCATTATTGTAATCAATGAACACACTGGTATGCTACAGCTGAAGCGGTTCGAAATATATGTTAATTCGTGGCACGACAGTCTAAATTCGCCATGAAACTAGGTACGTGTGGAATTTACAATGTCATATACCGCAGAATTGGGTATGTTTACTCTACACCACAGATATTTAAACACATCGCTGATGTTCTGAACTATGTATTCGTGTGTCTGAGGTATGAACTGTCTTGGTCCGCTCAAGCACCGTGATCATGAGTTCGAATCCCACCGGAGGCATATTGTCCTGAATGCAGATAGCGGACTTGCGTTGGCCTTATCCCCGTTCAAGGAGTCCTACTAACATTCTACAGCAGAGGTTCCGAAAGTGTGGGACGCGTCCCATATGAAGGTGTGTACGAGTGGTTTTCTGGGAAGGGGGCGCGTGTTTGTACTCGTATGATAACCTATTTTTGAAAAAAATATGTGGAAACAATGTTAAAATCCTTTGTTTCGTTGAGGTGGTTTAGTTCAAACTCGTACAGCATAGGCGGTTTTAGGAAGGAAACGACGGTAGGGACTCAACTTCGCGGCTGTATGATAGCAAATTCACCGTCAAAACCAACTCACTCTATACTGTTGTACTGTTGTTAAGGGTACGAGAAAGTTGCTCAGTCCCTCAAGTTGAACACTTCCACCCCTAACTTTCTCCGCCCTCTAGGGCCGAATAGCTGAGTCTCGAGCAATACAACTGTTGTGAAGTCGTCTTATTCATTGTTAGTGTGTTACTGAGTAAAGAACTGTAGATATTCTTCAATGACAGACTTGGGCGTGTAAGACGTAGAAATGCTTCAGTGACAGAATGCGATGTGTTAACATGCAACATTTTAGTTCCGTAGTGTACAGACTTAGGACATATATCCCGTAATATTTACTACATGCGATCATTAAAGGATCGCCTCTGTGGTCTAGTGGTCAGAGTTCCTGGCTACAGATCCAGAGTCCGGGTTCGATTCCCGGCGCTACCAGATTTTCTGAGAATTAGTGGGTTTGGAACGGGATGCACTCAGCCTCGTGATGATAATTGAGGAGCTATTTCAGGGAAATAGCGGCTCCGGTCTAGAAAACCGAAATTAACGGCCTTGGGGATTCGTTGCGCTGACCACGCGACACCCTCTATCCGTTAAAGTTGGCACTAACTTCGCCGATAAGCGGCGGTCGCTCGGTCGGTATAGTTCGCTTGCGAACTAAAACCACAGAGTAAAATAAAATGATCGTTACAGTCCAATATCGAGTATAATACGTGGTGTTTTCTGAGCACATAGAATAACGGGTATAAATAGAAACCAGACAAAGAACCTGCAGTGAATAGTGGTCACAGTTGTATATCGAAATCGTTAAGTACGATGAATGGTATTTGTCTTTCGGTTTCATGAGTGTTGCAACCAACAGTGAAGAACGACCAGAGAGTGTCACGGCAGCTGACAGGATGAAGCCAGATAAGTTGAAGTGGCACCTTGAAACAATGAAAAACAAGCCCGAAGAAAACTTTATGAAATTCGCATCCAGCAAAAGTTTTTTTTTTTAATATTACACTAGTGTGTCATTCAAAGCGCTGTTAGCATCTTATCAAGTGTCATACAGAATAGCACAGAACAAGAAACCACACAGGATCGCTGAAACTGTGATACTCCCTGATGAGGCAGACTTGGTACAAACAATGTTCGATGAAAAATGTGCTTAGCAGCTTCGTAATATACTGCTCTCAAATAACACGGTCTCTCGACGGATTGCTGATATATCAGGAGACTTAGATGAAGAGCCGATTGAGAAGTTGAAAAGAAAAGTTTTTCAGCACAGATTGACGAAGCGACTGATTGTAGCGGCACTGCTCACTCGATAGCTTGCGTGCGATATGTTGAAGATACAGCAATTAATGAAGACATGCTTTTCTGCAAGACTATAAAAAGAAGAGCAACAGCAAAAGATCTCTTCAGAATTGTTGATGATTTCATGGAAGAAGAAAGCACAATACGGTCAGACTGTGTTGGAATATGCACTGATGCAGCTCACGTATTGGCGGGAAATAAAGGACTACAGGCCTTGCCCGATCTACACCAGAAGTCATGTGGACACATTGTATGATACACTGTGAGAAGTTGGATACGAGGGAATCATACCAAGAACTGAGTGAAATGATGAATGTAGTGATCAAAACTGTAAACTACATAAAGATTCGTCCACTGAAAAGTAGACTTTTCGCAGAATTAAGAGAGAAAATGGGGGCACAGTATCAGTTAATCCTGTTTTACTGCTCTGAATAATACTATACAGCAAATTATAAAAAAAACATAGCTAAATTTTATGTCAAATCTGTTTGTACTTGTTATTGAAGAAGAGGGGGCGTGAAATTTATGAAATATTTTCAGGGGGGGCGCATAGTATTAAAGTTTTGGAACCTTTGATCTGCAAGATTCACAATTTTTAGAATTAATTCTGAATGAGAACAGGGGAGAGAGCCTAATCTGTCAGGGTAGAAGAAGTTTAATAATGTTTTTGTTTATCTTTACATGGGTAAAATTTATGGAAAAACTAAACGGGCATAACGTGCATATTTCATTTCTCTCTACAACTTTTGCTCGAAACATTTGCACTCGATATGCACGCAGAAATTCATAAAGGTCTTCCAGTACTGTCCTAATTCAACCAAGACTGGAAATGTTCGACAACTTGTAATGAAAATCTCCTGTATTAACTTCAAGGGAAGGCTGTCCAACGGTTTAGATGCTGATACTAAGTAGCAGAGAGACAGACACTACATCCACGTAAGGCGTTCTTTATTCTTTTTCTCTCTCTTTTTGAAGAGAACACCTAATAACAACACGGAATATCATAATGTAGACGTACACTGCATATATGATGGCCGTATAAAGCTTCGCAAAGGTATTATATGCAGGCGGGCGAAACAGCACTTCTCGAATAGAATACAAATTTTATTTGTACTGTTACATCAGTTTTCTTTTATTGTACTATAGACGGGTATGACAGTTGTTAACGGAGTTTTCTACATGAGCACAACAGGTAAAACGTGGCGGTCGGGTTGATAATGCTCCTGCTTCATACTTGGGAGGACCACGTTCAAATCTTGGACCTGAGACGGGCTATCCTCATTCTAACTGCCTATGAGTTTCCTTAGTCTCTCCAGAAGAATGTCGAGGTAGTGCCTCAAACTGTGTCACGACCGCTTGCGTCCATGTCCTTTCCAGTTCAGTACTTGCTATCGCACCATTCAACGCTGTACAGTCTTAGCAACTGAAAGCGTCATGAAATCAATCAAGAATAAACAGGGCAAATAAGGCGCAACATGAAACTTGACTTCACATGTTTCACAAGAAATTTTGGCAACAACTTATAACCCATATCTAGGAGCTTGGGCTCTCACAGCGATGGTTATGAAGAATTCTACCTTCTGCGATGTAATGCCATGTAGTCTGTTTCGGAGGAAAATGGCCTCCATCTTCAGGGTCGAAGAATAAGCCAAGCAGGAAACCAGCATGCTACCTGTTTCATGCTGTTTTCCTNTATATGGCAGATGGCAACAATTTATTGTTTATTTGCGCCCATGATCTACATTAGAATATACAGGAAAAGTTCGACATATGCGGTTAATTCGCCCAACACGTATATGAATATCTCGAAACTGCATATACTGAAGTTAGAAACCACTGGGAAATATTGTAATTCATCGATGATATCTTGGAACATTCGTCAGAAGGCTTAACTTTGGCCTTTAAATACGTTCTGTTTACATAGAAATGTAAAGAATAATGAGAAGCGAGAATAAAAAAAATCGTTCGTTAAAGAACTTAGCTATAAAACGAGTGAAAAATGGACATTCTATCTTCTAGAAAAAAATATTTGTCAAACGTCGTTTGAACAGGTACAGCCTTCTTTTTTTGTTCACGCAATTTACAGTAACAGCTAATTCCGTTTTCTAGGGTTCGTCAAACTGATATGCTTCTTTCCAAATTCGGATCTAAATCCATAATTTGTTTTTTAACAGCAATTCTTCATCTATAATGAATAGAATCCGTCCAAATATTCATGCGCGCGCACGCACGCACGCACACACCACACAGAAGGCATTCCTAAAGCCACCTCCTTATACTGAGGGATGCTGAGAGCGAGCAGATCGTCAAAACCTTGAGACCGATATTTTCACAAATACAGTATGTTTTCATGGGGGCACGCGGTAGCGTAGTTGGTTGAGGCACTATGCTACAAGCCGGATGGTTGCGGGACCGAATCCCGATGAGGTGCATTTTTTCAATTTACCTAATCTTTCCAGCCGCACTATGGCCCTGGGGTCGACTCAACCTCTAACAGAAATGAGTACCAGGAATATTCCTGGGGGTAAAAGGTGGCCGGCGCGTAAGGCTAACAACCTCACCGCCGTCTGTGAGCTGATTGTCTGGAAAATGTGGGAACCTGAACAGCTCACAACCCAATGGGCCTCCACGGCCTGTTACAGGGATACCTTTACTTTCTTTTAGTATGTTTCCACAATACGTACTTATATGAGAAATAAAATATCCTTAAAATAACAGATGCTTATTTTGATGTTGCAGAAATGTACATACTGGGGGCTCTTGTGAACACGGCAGTGAAGTCTCCGCTGGATAAGAGGTGAGGAATTTATCTGACTAGCACAGTTACTACTGGCTTGTCAAGGACTCCTTGGAGTTATTAGGCAGTAAAATGCACTTGAATGGTAATTTCCCCACTTTGGTAACTTGAATATAGGTTGATCAAAAACTGTGAGATACAAAGACTGCTTAGGCGCGTCCACATTACTCGTGCTCGTGCTCGCCAGGCTTGTGCTCGCCTGGAGACTCATCTGGCTTTTACTTGCACTCGTAAATCTTCGTCCACACTACTTCAGTTGCTCGCCAGGCTTCGGCGCGTGAGGATCCGTATATTTACTCGTAGTGTGTATAGGCTGTAGTCGTATTTTAATTTATTGGCTATAGATTTTAAATGAAAAATTTGCTTGTCTCGTGACTTGTCATATCGTCCACATTACTCGCGAGCATAGCGAGTCACACGAGCGCGAGCACGAGTAATGTGGATGTGCCTTTTGGATGCTGTGTGGAAGAGCAGACCCATGGTACAGGCTCTTAGTTAACGGGTATATTTCTTAAACGGAGAACGAGTGCTTTGTGCGAATGAAATGATCCAAATAATGTCACATGCCTCAATTCAGTTCACATTTTCCGAAACTACTGTCAAGTATCCTAAGAACATTATCCTCGCATCTCTTTCTCGGTATTGGAAGTGTCCATTAACTTTCCGACAGGTTATTTCGCCTAACAAAACTATCCTATGATGTTCCATAATGGAGCCATTTTTGGATTACAGTCAGAACTATCCGAGGAACACATACGTAATTTCGTGGTGGCGAATTTAGAAATATTGTACCACAAAAAGCTTCTTCATGAAATTGGGTAGGTTTAGCCCATATATCATGACGTTTCTCGTTCATCTGTGCAATAAACATTCTGACGCAAAATTCGAAACTTCCACAGCAAATCAAATATATATTGTGGCCTCAGGGGCTTTAAGACAGCGTAGTCTCGCATGTGTCTTACCTGAAGATGGAGGCAGAAGCTCCTTCGGAAGGTTCGAAACCACCCAGGAGACTTATGCGGAGACTTATCCCGAGGACTATAACCTAATGAATTTTGACGATTTTACTATTCCGTACTAATATTCTGATGAACAGAAGCGTTTTGGTCTATGGAGTCTAACATTAGGACATAACAATGAATAGGCTTCTTTAACGGTAAGGTAAAAGGTAAAGTTGTCCCTGTGCTTAATTAATTAAGGACTACGCAATGAAGGCGTATGGGGGAGCGGATGCATAGAGCGACATTTTATTGACCTTGGCACTAGTTGGAGGTGAGTGGCCAGCTTCACGCCCCGGCCGCTATACGCCTGGGGAAAGAGCCCCCACCCGTACCCACTGGATAGGAGGCTAGACGGGCCCCAGAGCCGGTCTGGGCAGGAAGAAGATATAATTCTTGACCCTACCGAGAGTCGAACTCCGATCCCTCCGTCGTCCAGCCTGTGGCCAGTCGCTATACTGACTATGCTATCCCGGCTTCTTTCGTTTAACGGTTCTTGATGAATGTCAGTCTTTACAAGACTGCAGTGGAGTATTTATACTAGAAACAGATCTCTAAGTAATCACATGAATTATTGAATCATGCTACATATTACAGCCTGTACTTTGCCCCTTCGCTGCCACAAGAGTCTGAACTCTACATATACACAAACCTATCCCGCGTTAACCTCATTTGTGATTTCACAAAAGCTGCATGACCGAGTATACAGATGAAACATTCGGATACAACGAGGAATGACGCTGCAACAGTGACCTTACACGAAACAATTGTTATTTACAGAGAATGAAATAGAAAGTAAATAAGCCTTACAATTAAAAAAAATATTCGCCAACAGTTAAAAAAGAAGAGAGAAAGATTTCTGTATGCGACTTGGCACCAGGACGTAAAACTGATTAGAAGAAACATACAACATTTACCAAATATGATGCACATAATTCTTCCCTGAGAATGATTCAAGTTAAACGAAAGCACTGAAGCCCGTTCTGCAATATCAGTAACAGAATAACACGCACTTTTAGTTCCAGAGATAATTTCCATTTCCTCCCACTGCTGAATCATTTATTAGCGACTCAAATATTGGTTTCCTTGCTTCAAGAGGGCTGTCAGCATCTACGACATTTTTCTTTTCTGCGTGGGTTATTTAATGACGATTTTCTTATCAACATTAAACTGAAAATTGCAATGAAAGTAGCCCAAACTTATCTTACTGATGCGAAATTTTGACCTGCCTTGTCCCGCAAGACAATTAACTTATGGTTCCATTTTAAATGTCAATTCGCAGCATATCATATGAGTGCACATCAGGGATTCTGGAACAGAATTTCGATATTTTTTTTCATACGTGAAAACACACATTCACATTTATATGTGCTGCCAAATATGTCTCTCAGGTTTCGTGCTAATTTACATAACTGTTGAGAATCTAAACACTGATACAAACAACAACAACAACAACAAAAACAAAATAAACTCCGTGGTTGTAGTCCGCAAGCGAACTATACTCACCGAGCGACCGCCGCTTGTCGGCGAAGTTAGTGCCAACTTTAGCGGATAGAGGGTGTCGCGTGGTGAGCGCAACGGATCCCCACGGCCGTTAATTTCGGTTTTCTAGACCGGAGCCGCTATATCCTTGAAATAGCTCCTCAGTTATCCTCGCGAGGCTGTGGACCCCGTTCCAAGCCTACTACTTCTCAGAAAGTCTGATAGCGCCTGGAATCGAACCCGGGACCTCTGGATGTGTAGCCAGGAACTCTGACCACTAGACCACAGAGGCGGTCCTAAATACTGATAAAGACGCACAAAAGCAAGTAAAGCTTCATACTAGCATCACTACCGCGCAAAACTGGGCCACACTGCAATTAACCAATTCCAGTTTCAATTCTTATGCGGCATCATGAACTTAAACGAAGAACGAGTTTGGAAAAACACGTATATTTGCTACGGTAAAGCGGCCAGGGCGTGAAGTTGACCACTAACCCCCATTTAGTGCCGAGGTCAAGAATGGTGGAGCTGTACCTCTACTGCCCCACACGTCTTCATGGAGTGGTGCTTAATTAACTAAGCACATGGACAAATTTACTTACTTTACGTATATCTGTAGCATGGCTATGGAAGTCGGTGAATCTCATTTGAAAATTCTCAGCCATGGAGTGAATCACTTCTACAGCAAACGCACTCGGAAAGAGAACGCTTACTGATCCGCCCTTATGAATCAAATCATATAAAGAAAACGACAAGTTTTCCAGCAACTCGCGAAATAGTTTCAGCTTCAATTCAAAAGCTCTGACACATCCAAACATATCAGAAATGTGTTTCTGTTGACCTCAAAGTTTGGTATTCAAGTCGTTTAAATGGTGGCTAATATGTACCAATATCATATCCCAGAGCCAACATTTAACACCAACCTCAGCTACAACTTTGCCTTGCCAAATAATGAACATTTATATTTCTAGCCTCAAAGCCCCCCTCCAAAAAGTTTCAACACTGTCCCATGACTCGGCCATCGGACGCCTGTGTGGTTGAAAACTTCATTTTCTTCAGCACCATTTGCGACCCCCCCCCCCAAAGCAAACTGCTGATGGTCAAGTCCATGAGATAGAATTAAATCCATACCCGACTCCACAACTTTCATGACATATTCAAACTCGAAAGTTTTCCCCACAAAATGACTTGGCAGCTGAGGCATTGAAGTTTTATTTGTCAGTTTCTCGCCAAATTTTACCCATCGAACCTGTTTTGTTTGCAGTCACACTTGAAGTCCTACCTTCTAGTGCAGCTCAAGTTCCTTTGCGGTCTCACAAACACTCAAAAGCAATCTTCCCCTGTTGTGTCATGCACACTTTTGAGACCAGATAGTTTTTCGGCCACCTCAAAAGATCTTGTTATGCCACGGATGCTGATAAGTGAGCCGTATTGCTTCAGTGATTACTCTTATCCAATGACACTAAAAAAATTCAAATTCTTTTGTTTAGTTTCTAATTTGATCAAGTAACTTAGCACTAGTGCCTTGAACTCACTGAGTCATTGTTTAGTCCATTTAGAGGCATTAACTTAGGCCTGCCCATACAGAATGCTGTGGAATGATCCTGTAATTAAATTTGCCAGCTGCTACAAATTATAACACTGCATCCCGACATGCTGTCTGTGGAAGCCGGTATCAACGGTCTCGCATTTGTACAAAAAAAATGCTATAAATGATATAGAAGTAATTTAAAAAGTCACCTACAAGTTTTGACACGTTTGTACGTTTGTAACATCGTCTGAACTACGGGACAGAGTTCGATAAATTCGGAATGATACACTTACCCAAAATCCTTTGGAGCCAGTTTTGGTTTTAGTTTAGTCTGGTTCAGTGTTATCGGGAGAACAGCTGGACTTGAAGGCGTAAGTAATAACAGACAGGGGATGGATGCATACTGAGAAGCTGCATGATTTGTCCTCTTCACCAAATATTAGAATGATCAAATCATGGAGGCTGAGATGGGCGGAACTTTTAGCATGCACATGAGAGATGACAACTGCATACAGAAATTTGGTCGGTAAAGCTGAAGGGAAACCCCGCTTGGAAGACCCGGGGATAGGCAGGAGGACATGAATCTGAAGGAAACAGGATGTGAGGTCATGGAATGGGTTAATTTGACACCTGATAGAGGTCAGCAAAGTAAATAATGTTGTCACGTGTGTGTGTCACTGTAGACGGGGTTTGGATTGTTGAATGGATTTACTGACCACTTATACACACGACTCAAAACTACAAGCAATTACAGCGCTACAGCTAATCTCCACAATTAACGTATCACCGCAGCACCCGCTAAGCCTTTTCCAGCCTGCTGTCTTCACCAGCCGTTCCCTGGCTCCTAACAATAGTAGGCTACATTTCATGCAACAAAGCTGGTGTTTCTCGTTCGTAGCACAGAAAGGATTATCATGAGGAGACTAAAAATTAAAAGCAGTTGTCTACAGAGGGTTCTAAGCAGAACTTATAAAATCTACTTTCCCCTATAGTCGTACAGTTACAACTATTGTTATTGTAATTGTATTTAATATTTTATGAAGAACGTATTTCATGCGCACAGATTATGTCTACATTAAATCTATCAGACATAGCTAACAACAAAGTTTCGCACCGTCGCCATGTTTGTAACTGTCGAGTTACAAAAAATACTTCACATATTCGTTCACGTAAAGTTGTCCATAGCCGGTCACGGTAGCCGAGCGGTCTAAGGCATGCACTGTCTTCGCTCGCTCGGAAGCCGGGACCGTGGGTTCGAATCCTACTCAGGGCATGGATGTTTGTGTGCGTTTTTCTGTGTTTGTGTACAGATAGAGGCCTTGCGATGAGCTGATCACTCGCCCAAGGAGTCCTACCGTATGTGTAAGATCTAGAAAACCCGAAGTGACCAGAGAAGTTCATGGAGGTATACCTAGGCCCACTGGGGCTGTGGTGCCAAGGAAAAAGAAAGTTGTCCCTATGCTTAATTAATTAAGCACCACGCCATGAAGACGTGTGGGGGAGTGGAGGTAAGCTTCACCATTCTTGACCTCGAAATTAGATGCGGGCGAGTGGTCATCATCACGCCCCGGCCGCTTTACCCCCGGGGGAGTCCCAGGTACATATATTATAGCAGGCTAGGTGGGCACTGGAGCCGGTCTGAATGCTGTGGAGAAGAGTAAAATCTCCTGCCCATGCCGGGAATCGAACCCTAGCCGTCCAGCCCATAGGCCGTCGCATTGCAGCTCTTACGTATAATGTGTAGGCGTATTTATGATCTATGTCCATACCAACACATGCGTAGGTACAACAGATCATTAGTTACGGCCATAAAACAGCCAAGTTTTGTAACATTCGTACAAAAATTTGCTGTAACAAAAGTTGCATATTTTCGAAGATAAATTAAGTAACGTGGAGTCACTCTCATGACAAAAGTTCACGCATTCACAACAAATTAAAAATAAGAGTTCGGGGGTGGCTTCCAAAGGCACAAGGTTTGTACCAAGTTGAGTGAAGAATCGGTCTGAAATGATGCGGCACATAGCTATATGGAGACCACATAAGCCTACTTTTCTGTTAAGAAAAGAATGCAGGCTAAAAATGGCGTTCGTTGCAGCAACCAAGCTGCCCGCAGTCAAGGCTATGAAGAGACGAGATGCATGCATGCTCCAGTTCCAAGTAGGCGGACAGTCTGCATGGTCTCTCCATGTAGCAGGTGCAGACTGCGCTCAACAGGAGGAGAATATAAAACTAAAAGAAGAGTTGAAACTCGTGGTCTGGGTTCTTGATGAGACTAAAGAAATCAGTCTGTTGCTTCTCTCTAACCTCCCCTCGAATAGCATAAGCATATTTCAGAGCCACAAGAGCTGGAGGAAAGTGATATTGCTAGAATTTCTTTGTTACAGTAGAAGTTCGAAAGCTGTGATTGTTGTCCAGTTTACATCTGCAGAAGACGAAAACAAGTTAGGAAATATGCATATGAAGTAACAATTCTGATGTGTTGGTTGTTCTTACTTCCAGATTTTCAGCTTCTGAACGATGCTGAGATACTTTTTGCATAAAACAGGCGCAAGACTACGGTTCACAAAATGTGACCAGTTTTTCTCTAGAACTTTAATACAAAAGAGTTTTCCTTTCTATAAGTATTTAGCGAAATATACTAGAGATGGGGGAGCACATACGCTTAAATATTTTTAAGTCTTATTTTTGTCCGGTTGTAACCAAAGTTGTAATGCTTCGACAATACCATATTTTGTGAAAATCCGTCAAGCGGTTCCCGAGTTGTTACATGCAGCTTATAGGCACCTGGTTACAACTCTACGTTGTGAATGCGCCGAAAATGAGAATGAAGTATATACAAAATTACGGAAGCAGAAGACGACAAAATCGACATATACCTTATTAAAGTAAAGTAAAGTAAAGGTATCCCTGTAACAGGTCGTGAAGGCCCATAGGGTTGTGAGACGTTGAGTGTCCCACATTATCTAGACAATCGGCTCAAAGATGTCGGTAAGGTTGTCAGCCTTACGCGCCGGCCGCGCTTTACTCCCCAGGAAAATTATTTAATTAATTCCTGGTACTCATTTCTGTTAGAGCCTGAGTCGACCCCAGGGCCATAGTGCGGCTGGAAGAATTAGGTAAATTGAAAAAAATCCAGTGACCTCATCGGGACTTGAACCCGCGACCTTCCGGCTTGTAGCATAGTGCCTCAACCAACTACGCTACCGCGTGCCCCCATACATACCTTATTACATTATTAAATTAATTATATATCCTACAATAAAACTTCCCGGCATACTCTTCCACACGAGTCATGTAGAGCTATTGGCAAATGCCAGGTTGCTTTTGAGGAGCAATAGTTTATGTTCAATAGGCTGCTACTGTCACGCTTTAAATATCGAGCCACACAATGCCGACCACAAAAAGAATACTTCTTCGTGCGTGAGGAGAGAGTCTGACAGACGAATGAAAAAAAGCTGACAACTTGCGTACTGAACAACTCACACATGTGGTTTCGTCTAATATTATTTCACTGAAAGTTACAGCGATATGCTTGTTTTGGAGGTTCCGGGGTTGAGTCTTGGCACCGAGACCTGCTTTCCTGACTAAGGTTTTTCGTTTTCCTCAGTCCCTATAGGCAAATTCTATGATAGTATCTCAAATTAAGCCGCGTTCTTTCTAATTCATTATTCACTAATCCCTCAATCATTCGCAGTGATATAAACAAATCTATTGTGGTTTCGATAGCAATATTACAAACAAGAACCAGTCTTCATTGTACATATATCCCACATTTCGGAAACTAGTGTTGTAAACGTCGTGAAATGTGTCAGAATTCGCGCGACTTTAGTGCATAGATCAAACCTTCAATTGCAAGATAAAACACGCCACTCGTACATACAGGGTTGAGGCACTATGCTACAAGCCAGAAGGTCGCGGGTTCAAGTCCCGATGAGGTAATTGAATTTTTTTTTCAATTGACATAATCCTTCCAGCCGCACTATCGCCCTGGGGTCGACTCAGCCTCTAACAGAAATGAGTACCAGGAATTAATTAAATAATTTTCCTGGAAAGTAAAGCGCGGCCGTCGCGTAAGGTTGACAACCTTACCGCCATCTTTGAACCGATTGTCTAGATAATGTGGGACCCTCAACGTCTCACAACCCTATGGGCCTTCACGGCCTGTTACAGGGATAGCTTTACTTTACTTTTTACTTACTCGTACATACATCAAATTTGATGTTTTAATGGCGGTGAAGATTTATACTGTGGTTTCTTCGGTTATGGCACATCTTCAGATACGCTGGTATCCCCATACCAGACCATACGGTCTCATAACAACTGTATTTTATCATTCTCAGTACACGGGGGGTCGGGGGCGTAAGTTACAGGAATAAACAAAATTACAGTGCACCCACCAACGGGTTAGAACAGTGGAGGCACCTGGGGACCGCCTATCCTGTCGAGATTCTTCATCTGTCCAAAGCAATGCTTCTTAACATATCAACGGACTATTAAACGAGCATCGGGTTTTCCGAGGACCGATATCCTGTTTATCTCACATTGTTACACTACAAAAGACAGTCTGTATATCTAAGTATTATTAGCAAGTATAAGCATGTTTGTTGACAATACAAATTATCGCCATTTTGCAGTATTGCAATAGAAGAGACATCATAATTATCCGTGTTATGAATATTCACATTAATTCTGCGCACTAAGCAATATGAAATAAGTTGTTAAAACATCCAAGTCTGTGTGGTTTGCAACACGGCTCCACTTACCGATATCCGGGAGATACAGTGATAGCCCCAATATCCCGTTCCTCTTCGTCATCAGTCGGCCGATCATGCATTAAATGGCGCGGAAGGAACAGTGGGAAACAAGTAGCAATCACTCACTCACTCATGGAGCTGAGCCCTCCTTGAGAAGCCGCCAATTGTGCAGCCACTCCAGAACTTCCCAGCATTTTATCGAATCCCAAGGTTCATTACTATGTTCACAAGAGCCCTCCACTGGTCTCTATCCTGAGCCAGATCAATCCAATACATGCCATCCCATCTCTCTAAGATCCATTTTAATATTGTCCATCCACTTACGTCTTGGTCTTCCTAGTGGTCTCTTTCCTTCTGGCTTTCCCACCAATAACCTATATGCAATCTTCTTCTCCTCCTCCTCCTCCCCCTCCTCTGTTCGTGCTACATGCCCTTCCAATTTCATCCTCCTTGACTTGATCATTCTAATTACATTTGGCGAAGGGTACAAGTAATGAAGCTCCTCATTATGCAGTTTTCTCCAACCTCCTGTCACTTCATCTCTCTCCGGTCCAAATATTCTCCTCAACATCCTGTTCTCAAACAGTCTCAGTCTATGTTCCTCTTTTAATGTCAGAGATCAAGTTTCACGCCTATACAGAACCATAGGCAAGATTTTAGTTTTGTATACACTAATTTTGCGGGCACGCGGTAGCGTAGTTTGTTGAAGCACTATGCTACATGCCGGAAGGTCGCGGGTTCAAGTCCCGATGAGGTCATTGGATTTTTTCAATTCACCTAATCCTTCCAGCCGCACTATGGCCCTGGGGTCGACTCAGGCTCTAACAGAAATGAGTACCAGGAATATTCTTGGGGGTAAAGGGCGGCCGGCGCATAAGGCTGACAACCTTACCGCCATCTATGAGCCGATTATCTGGAAAATGTGGGAACATCTACATCTCACAACTTTGTGGGTCCCACGGCCCGTGAAAGGGGTACCTTTACTTACTTTTTTCTAATTTTGATGTTTTTGACAGCAGACGAGAGGACAAAAGGTTCTGGGCTGAATGATATGAGTAGCAATAATTACCCGAGATTAGTCTCCTCTTAATTTCCTCCTGAATCAGGTTTCGATTTGTCATAGTCGCTCCCCAGTATCTGAACTGTGCCACATTTTCAAAACATCTGTTACCTATCTTTATGTCATGATTCTGCCCTGCATTCCGGTGATGATATAGCAACATATACGTAGGTCACTCCAAAAGTAATGCACAACATTTTTTTAAATGCAGTTTTTATTCTGCAGTTTTGCTATTTCTAGGGTGCATCGAAGGATCCTTCCAGCTTGTATTCAAATTTAATTCAACCCGTTCCCATGCGTGGCGCTGTTATAGCGCTCCTTCAAAATGGCTGCTTGGAATTCACAGGGCCAGATAAAAAAAAACGAAAAATATAGGCTCAATAAGATTCACGATCCTAAGGATGTAAAGCAAACATCCTTGTGAAAAAATGCAAAGGATGTTCTAAAATGTCGGAGTAGGCCTATCGTACGACGCTGCAGTTTGTTTCTCTAACTTCCTCTAAACAAAGTGAAAGGTAATTAAAATTGTACTCGGGAACAGACTGCGTAACAGTCACTGTTTCCTTTTCTCACACCAAACATACCATCGGAAACTGAAATTACACATGAGTCAGGAGAAAAATAAATTGGAATTTACATTAGCAATTCGTTTCTAATTAAACGTTGAAGAAAAAAGCTTGGCCTTTCGTCAAGTGTACGTATCGCACATACATCATGTTATAGAAAATGTTTCCTTCTGCACAAGTCGTCTGTCAGAACTGGCTTTGCAAAGCAGATCATGCCTGTCTTACGTATCATGACAGGATAGCTAAGTCAAAATCAACGTTACTTTACGACTGGCGATTTACAGCCAATTAGTTAGTCTTGGCGTCAAGTCCCTTGAGACTCACGACAAGAAATTTTATTTGTTCCAACTGAACTCTTGCGGTCATAGTCCTTATGTAACGCCCTCTGTGAGGAGAAGATGGGTTTGCCTCTTATCAACATTCTTGGCATTTCGTCAATTGTGCATATCGCATGTTACTTAAAATTCTTCCTTGTGCAGTATATACAAGGCCTGTGTCAGTCCAGACTTGGACAGAAGATCATTCCTATCTTATGTGTCTCATGCTACAACGGCAGTTTAATCACTTGAACGGTCGCAAGCTTGACCACCGCCGAGTTTAAGCCTCTTATATTTTCCATGTCTGGCTTCGCCTTCCCAAGGCTTTGAAAAATTGGACAGCCGAAGGCAATGATTAAATAAATGTGTCAGATGTACCAGTGGTCCTTTTTGGAAGATGTCTAAGGCATTCGTTTGGAATACCATCAAGTCAACAAGCTGTTCTGAATTTAAATTAATTTGCTAATTTACGTATGTCACAAGGTTTAATTTTTTCCAACTTGATTTCGTCTACAGATGCGAGCAGAGCTTTGACTCTCGTCTCCGCCTGTCGCTCATGGTTTTCACACAGGTCATGAGGTGTGAACTGGTTTTTTAAACAATCCGCAATCATGTTGGTATGGATCGCACAGAAAACAGCACTTCCAACAGTTCTACGTAAGTACGGCCGCGGTCACGTGACGTTTATTCAGTCAGTGCCTAGTAATGGGCGTCTATTTAGGTCGCTGTAGCCTATCAAAGGATGTGGTTGCACAGCCGTTCCCTAGTAACGGCTGTCTCTGCTATCTTCACAATTCTGGCTTTCAGCAGGCATGCCACAAAATATTTTATGCCCATTACACGTTCATCTCACCGTTTCTGAAGTAATTAAACGATTATTTTATGACGAACGCGCCAGAATTATTTCACTCTGAATATGTTTCCTAACCTGTTCACTTCACCGCTGTGTCTGAATCTGGTTAGGAGCTCACCCAGTCTCAATTAATGGGTACTGGGAACCCAATCAGGGCGAAGCTGATCAGTTACAACCATCTAGTGTATATGTTATGAAGGCGTTGGCGTATATATCTCAATAAGTTGTTCCACGCTACGTATTAACTCTTTTCGCAGCTTCCTCATAAAATGAAACATTTATGCACGTCCTGCTGTATGTTGGTCAATATACGCAATGGGCACATTCTTTCTGGTATTTTCGCACGTGCTTACGATTAGGGTTATTTTGCTCGCTACATAGTCGGTTTCAACAAATTTCGTATTGATTGCAATGACTACACTGAAATTATCTGGTCTTTTGTAAGATTTGAGGCTTTCACGGCGGTGACTATGAAGAAAGCAGTCTTCTGGGATTTCGCACCGTGTATATATGGTGTTAACCGACGTTCCTCCGAAACATGGTGCCAAATCCCAGAAGACTGCTTTCTTCATCTGGTCTTTTGGTTGTCTTCATTGTTGCTTAGAATTAATTGAGCGGTCTCACACTTACTTTTCAGTCACAGTCATCAACTGAACAAAATATGTACCTTTATTTCATATGTAATAGAACAGGTTATCGAATCCGATTCGGTACACTTTATGATGAACTTGTCTGCTTCTCAATTTGGGTTCCTTATAAACAGAAAGTACTGAATCATTGATTCAATGTCTTTCATGTTTCCAAAAGCGGATATAACAGAGGATTCACAGATATTATGAAATTGGTGTGCCCGTATAGACAAATCTGCAAGGATACTTACACTTAACATCTCTGGCTTTTTGGGATCATACACATGTAGTTTTGTGACCCTCAGAACACGTTTAGCTACCTTGGTCACTAGGAATACCGCGTGTACTAATTGTCACCACGGCCATGAAACTTTTCTTCATTCATTCATCTGTAATCTGTCAAAACGACAGGTCCACAGTCTCTTCCAAAACAGTTCCTCCACTTGATGTGATCTAGAGCTTTCTCCTTCAAACGAAAATATCCTCTTCTGTCCCCAAGGTCAACCAGCATCTTCTTACGTCTTCTTCCTCGTCTTCTGGTCACTTCTATCCGCCCCTCTATCTTTCCTTCGATAACTTCTTTTAGAAGGCTGTTACAGCGTAAGATATGACCAGTCCAATTAGCCTTCCGTTTTCTTATTTCGTGTAGGATATTCCTCTGCTCACTGACTCTAAATAACACTTCTTCATTTCTCACATAATCGGTCCTGGACCTGGACTCGAATCCATACATATAACAACTAACAACTCGCTCTTACCCTTTATCATTATTTGTTTTAGAAATACAGAGCGTGACGGAGAGACGGATATTGAATTATATATCGTATATATATGCGAACTCTTGCCGAATCATGGTAATCACGCCTGTTGACGCGATACGCAAACACTACCGAAGAGTTTTTGGATGCGATTTGAATCTTCATTTCCAACATATTTTTAAATTATATAAGTAAATTTTAACTACTTAACTTTAGTGTTTAATCTAAATGATCAAGAATGGAAGGATGTACTTAACTGGACTGTTAGTTGCTAGTTAATTTGCCGTCAAGTCCATTTACTCCAGATACAAATCTGTGGCTGAAATGCATCACACTGCAGTGTCACAATGAACATACTTGTACAGTCTGTTGTTCCTGTTTTCTGTTTATATTTCGTCAGATATTCACCACATTGAAAAACGTTTCAAATGAATGCTGTAAATGTTAACGGGGCCGGTCACGGTAGCCGAGCGGTCTAAGGCATGTACTATCTTCGCTCGCTTGGAAACTGGGATCGTGGGTTCGAATTCCACTCAGGGCATGGATGTTTAGTTTGTGTGTGTACGTTTTTCTGTGTTTGTGTCCAGGTAGAGGCCTTGCGACGAGCTGATCACCCTCCCTAGGAGTCCTACCGAATGTGTAAGATCTAGAAAAAACGAAGTGAACGGAGAAGTTCATGGAGGTAGGCCTACACCCACTGGGGCTGTAGTGTCAAGGGAAAAAAGAATATGTTAACGGGAACTATATTCTATGATATGTACAAGTTTCCTGCCTTGTGGGTCTGATGTTAGAAAATCTGTCTTTATCTTTTAATGTCAGCTTCATGTAAAGTAGACTGCCTCTGTGGTCTAGTGGTCAGCGTTCCTGGCTACAGATCCAGAGGTCCGGGTGCGATTTCCGGAGCTACCAGATTTTTCTGAGAAATAGTGGGTCTGGAACGGAGTCCACTCAGCCTCGTGATGTTAATTGAGGATCTATTTCAGGGAAATAGGGGCTCCGGTCTAGAAAGGCGAAATAAACGGCCTTGGGGATTCGTTGCGCTGACCACGCGACACCCTCTAAAAGATGGCAATAAATCGGTGACAAGCGGCGGTCGCTCGGTCGGTATAGTTCGGTTGCGGACTAAAATAATGGAGTTTGTTCATTTAAAGTAGCAGTTATGGTGCTCCGATGCAAACCGAAACGAAATTCGCAAAACAATTTTCAGTGTAGAGCCCTCGATACCATATTTCGTCGAAAATAGTTCAGCAGTTTCGTCGCGAAACAAGCGAATGACAGGCTGTATTCATATCATACATTTCCTGCAATGAACGTATAAAACTTGGCATATTTTCCGCTTCAAACTATGATTGTATCTGTTATCTATGAAGGCAAACATCGGCCTACTCACAACTGACAGGTTTAAATGTTATGTTACCCGAGAAAAGGAAATAAGAAGTATATTGGTGCTGTTTTCAACAAACATGTTTAAAGTACCTTATATTTATTACTCCATCGAAGCCTGAAAGCCAACTAAATAATATTTAGAAAATAAATTCATATCGAAAGAGAACATACTGCGTCTCCATTACAAAGACCAATTGGTAAATGCTGTTTATTTTGAGGTTCACACGAACCACACAAAAATATTCTGTGTGTCAAACGCAGAGTGTTCTTAATGTTACTCGTAAAAGAGGTTAGTGCAATGCAAGAAGCTTGGAGGTTTATACCGCATTTACTTACTTACTTACTTTCTCATGGGGGGGGGGCACAAGGTAGCGTAGTTGGTTGAGGCACTATGCTACAAGCCGGAAGGTCGCGGGTTCAAGTCCCGATGAGGTAATTGGATTTTCTTCAATTGACCTAATCCTTCCGGCTGCACTATGGCCCTGGGGTTCACTCAGCCTCTAACAGAAATAGGTACCAGGAATTAATTAAATCTTCCTGGGAAGTAAAGCGCGGCCGGTGCGCAAGGCTGACGGCCATCTTTGAGCCGATTCTCTAGATAATGTGGGACCCTCAACGTCTCACAACCCTATGGGCCTTCACGGCCTGGTACACGGATAGCTTTACTTTACTTTTACTCATGGAGCTGAGCTGCCAATTCTGCAGCTACTCAAGAATTTTCCAGCACTTTATGAAACCCGAAGGTTGCTGCGCCATAGCTCAAGAGGTTAGTCGCTGGCTTCCCACCGCGGCGGCCCGGGTTCGATCCCGGGTCTGATCAAGTGGGATTTGTGGTGGACAAAGTGGCACTGGGGCGGGTTTTCTTCGAGTACTTCGGTTTCCCCTGCCAATCTTCATTCCACCCAATTCTCCATCATCATAATCACCAGGGGCAGGCTACAATAGGCCAATCAGTGGCCGCCGTGCCGAGTGGACCCAGTTGGACTCCACCCCCCACTAAGCGAATTAAAGAAGAAAACGAAGGTTCATTACCGTGTTCACAAGAGCCCTCCACTGATCCCTATCCTAAGCCAGATAAATCCAATCCATACCATCCCATCTTATCTCTCTAAGATCCATGTTAATATTGTCCACCCACCTACGCTTTGGTCTTCCCAGTGGTATCTTTCCTTCTGGATTTCCCAGCAATCCTACGCATTCCTCGTCTCCCTAATTCCTGCTACATGCCCTGCCCACCTCATCCTCCTTGACTTGATCATTCTACCGCATTTAGTAAATAAAATAACAGCTTATAAATAACTGCTGAATCCGCCGGGAAATAACACTCTATTGTAAATCTCATAGAAATATTATATATTAAGACTCTGGTATTCTGGGCTGTGACACCATGTAGATTTGTAGGCGGATACCGACGGTTCGGAGAACAGTGATGCCCCAAATTCCCCAAGGAAAGGGGGTAAAAGGGAACCGGTTTTCTTTCATTGCCCCCTTTCCTTGGGTTCCACGACCCCCTTCCTTAACTTGCCTACATAAACATCCTCAACCTACGCTCTTCAACCCTGAAGATGGGGCAGCATGTTCCCCCAAAGAGTTGACATCCGCCCACAAAACTACACGGTGTCACAATCCAGACGACCACAATCTTAATATTGACCGCGGTGGGAATCTCGAAACTTCCAGTGTTAAATGTTGCTTCAAATGGAGGGAATTTCACGTGTAGCTTCTAGCGCGGCTCTTAAAGCTCCAAGTGTTTCTTACTGGGCGCAGCACATCGCCCGGCAAACTGCCTGTAGTAACTGTATATACGTAGCAAACGGAATTATGTGTCTATTGGCGGAAAGCACTTCTGCACTGCAGAGTATTTACTCCACGAAACTGAAAATGACAAAATATTCGAATATTTCACTTTGGCTCACAAAATGAACTATCATTAACAGTGGTTACTATGTTTATCACATACTTCAGCACTACTGAAATTTTGCATTTTGCCCACAGAGTTCATTTAGGTAATTCTTGCGAGACTCGCAGTAAATAGTAATTATTTTTTCCATTCAGCTTAATCAACTATACTCTGTCATGGGGGGGGGCACTATGCTACAAGCCGGAAGGTCGCGGGTTCAAGTCCCGATGAGGTAATTGGATTTTTTTTTTCAATTGACCTAATTGACTATGGCCCTGGGGTCGACTCAGCCTCTAACAGAAATGAGTACCAGGAATTAATTAAATAATTTTCCTGGGGAGTAAAGCGTGGCCAGCGCGTAAGGCTGACAACCTTACCGCCATCTTTGAACCGATTGTCTAGATAATGTGGGAACCTCAACGTCTCACAACCCTATGGACCTTCACGGTCTGTTACAGGGATAGCTTTACTTTGGTACTTTTACTCTGTAATGGATAAGAAATGTCTTCTGTGAGGCAGAACCTAAATTCTTGAAGGTCGTTTAAGTGGACTCTGTTTCAAAGCATTAATCACCTTGTTCACACTGTTTTTTTTCTGTTTCTATCATGTAACGACTCCAATGTACATGTGATTTTTGTATTCAGAATACGGGTGTGTGTTTAGCAATGCATAACTACATTTGGTCAATTTCTTTGTTATGTGTGCGCCAGAACAACCATCATTACAAATTAAGACCTAGATTTATAGGGAATATGGGGCTGTTAGCTGATGAAATTTCAACGCGAGATCCTTGATATGTGGATATGCAGTATCGAGGATGGCTGTTATATTCGCCAACGAATAACACAAAAATTGCTCCGTGTCATAGATCCCAAGTGCAACACTTAAACCAGAACTCATTCTCGAACGTCACAAAACTTTTGTTTTAAGCCTCTGACGCAAGAAGAAGAGACAGCGAGGATTGTCTGCAGACTAGCTGCAATTATCAGTAGAACTTCCGTGAAACATCAGTACTGCTTCCAACACGAATAGCGTCTCTCGGTTTTTTTTTTTTGCCGGGCAGAATTTGTGCCACTGCGGTATCTTCTTTTATCATACAGTATGTTTATAGGCCTAAATGCACATGCCTCGTCTACTTTTAACAAGGTTTATTTATTTCTCTTCCCCCCTTTCTCCTTCCTCCATGTTCACTTCTTATGTCTACATGCTCTTTGTTTATTTGGTGCTCCATGTGTTATCTCCTCAGCTCGTTGCAAAATTATATCCCGTTATTTGTTATCCATGTTAACAGACTTTGAATCAGTAGTTTCTAGACACAGCTGTCTTATTAACTAGCTTCGGCGGACGTTCATTATTTTCATACATGTCTGTTGCTAGAAGCTTGAGATATTAATCCAGTTTAAGAAATGAGAAATCTGCATGTAACATTTATTATTCTGAGATATTTCCGAGCTATAAGCATCGCATTTCAAAATTCGGTTCACATGTAAAAGAAAGCACATAAAGTCTCCATTACTAAAACCAACCAGTTAATGTTGTGTAAGTCCGCGCCAAAGCTCTAGCGGTTAGTCGCTGGTTTCCCACCGCGGCAGCCCGGGTTCGATCCCGGGTCTGGTCAAGTGTGATTTGTGGTGGACAAAGTGGTGCTGGGGCAGGTTTTCTCCGAGTACTTCGGTTTCCCTTGCCAATCTTCATTCCAGCAATTGCTCCACAATCACCCTCACCTATCATCTAGGGCTGGTACAATAGGCCAGAAGTGGCCGCAGTACAAGGGACTTAGTCCCACCCCACTAGCTTTAAAAAAATAATGTTGTGTAGGGAAATAATCGCAGTTTATTCCAAAACCCACAAGAAACTCATAAATACATTCTGTCGTCACAATGTAAAGTTCTTAAGTGTTCAATCAGGTGGCAAACATAGCGTACCACTGTGTTTTAAAAGTTTAACACTTTCAGAGCCAATGAACATCCAACCTCATACAGCGAAATTTTATATAGGACTGGTAATTGTATATTTAGCGTTATAATTTGTAAGTTTGTATTTGCTGTAATACATTTATATTGACAGTAAATAAACATCGAGGGCAATGTAAGCAAAATATCATAGAATCCATATGGAAGAGGTTTGCTCCAAACTGGAGTAGGTCTACATGTTTCCACTCTTGCTGCAATTCCACCTTGCTTACTTGTGTTTTCTGTTTGGTCTCGTTAAACAGATACTTCGATAACTTCGATAATTTTTCCGCTTCTTCAAGGAATTTGTTTGCTCTAGGTGAGTAGACTGTAAGGAGAAGGGATTAACTGTACTCTTCTGTTCAAATTACTATACATTATATATTTTACTTGCAGTATTCTTCGATTATTTAACGACGCTTTCAGTTGCTAAGATTGGTCTTCAATAGCGTAGTACAACCAATCACAGTGACCGCGCAGTCTACGGCATGAAATGTCTACGCTCGCTTGAGAGCTGGGATCGTGGGTTCGAATCCCACTCAAGGCACGATGTTCGCCTGTGCATTTATTCTGTGTTTGTGCTGTCCTGTGTGTAGGTACCGGCCTTATGACGGGCTGCTCCTCCGTCCAAGAAGTCCTACACGCTGTGTAAAAAAGATTACATGACTGAAGAAGAGGCCAGGTCCAAAAAAAAGGGCTTTAGGGTCTTTGATGAATGAATGAATAGCGTAGAACAGGATGATGATTAGTGATTAATGAACTGGACAGAATGTGGTAGAAAACCGTTGTGACATTATTAAAATCACTATTCTGGCATTTGCCTAGCGGTGCTCATGAAACCCCATAAAACAGCAACCAGGATAGTGGGTCTGCGGCCCGATATTTTGACCCGAGATCTCCCGAATACAAAGCAGACGCGTAAGATCTGAAGCTTTCACGGCCTAAAAAGTTATTAGTATATTATCGGGCTACCATCCGTGTCGGTGTTGGGGGCAAATATGGTCCCTGAAACGTCGGTAATTTCTAATCACTTGATACAGCTGATAGCCCGAGCAGATTTCATAAAAGCAGGGGTACTAACCACTCAACCTCGACTTTCGATTAATTCCAACTTCGAAAACACTCGGGGAAGATGAATATCTATGGGCTTACACCGAGTACTACCAGCGTCTTCTGGGTGACAAGCAACAAAGAGCAGTTTATAATTAGTAGCATAAAGCCCGTTGAAATTACAACTGAAATAAAAATTATGTGAAAAATGACAAAATTCAATAACTGTCCTGGAAAGACATAAAAGGTACCAAACTTGACGCAACAACATACACTAATAGATGTTTCTATTTAGAGCAGTGGTTCTCAGACATTTTCGGTCCACGGACCACTTCGGCGGGAGTGAAGATCCAGTGGACCGCTTATCCTTGTCACCGCCAAACACTCGTCAGAACCAATGGGAAGCATGCCGCTGCTTTTGACGATAAGCCAGTGAGATCCAGTTCGCTTTCAAACTGGAAAGCTGTAATCTCATGTCGGACTCGAATTTTAGCCAGTTCCCTTTTGTTTTCAGCCCAAGTGTGTCACGTCCGATCTAGCAGTTTGTTGTCAGAAGCAACAGCAGGTGATTCAGAATTGCGTGGCAAATCCAGGAAACTTTAACCATACGTGGTGATAAAAGTTAATGAGACTTTTCTCTCCCATCATAGCTTCAGTGACCTGTCAGATGCAAGCTTCACAATATTTTCCGACTTTCTGATGGAAGCTTGACACTTATATCTTCAGTGTCTGTGTATGAATTTCTGAGTCGATAAAATCCTGCATTTGGGTGTAGGAAATACTCCCCAAATTTCGGCTCGACGCCTCACAGGTGCACTTTGAAGTCTTCACTGATCTTCTCGTCAGTTTATTACTCAGATGCATGCAGGAAATCGATAAGAGTTGTGAAAGAGCCACATTCTCAGCGGCCGAGATGACATATACGTAGAGACTTGCTTCTTTGACAATGGTAGCTGTTCCGAGTAAGGCAAGGTCCAGCCCATTCTAGGTGCTTGTACTCCACATTATGCCCAAACCACTGGTATAATCTCTTGGTTCTCTGTCCATATTTTAGTGAGATAAACGTACGTGAGCCGGTCACGGTAGCCGAGCGGTCTAAGGCATGTACTGTCTTCGCTCGCTTGGAAACAGGGATCGTGGGTTCAAATCCCACTCAGGGCATGGATGTTTAGTTTGTTTGTATGCGTTTCTCTGTGTTTGTGTACAGGTAGGGGCCTTGCGACGAGCTGATCACCCGCCCAAGGAGTCCTGCCGAATGTGTAAGATCTAGAAAAACCGAAGTGAACGGAGAAGTTCAGGGAGGTAGGCCTAGGCCCACTGGGGCTTAAGTGCCAAGGAAAAAAAAAAGTACATGAATGCCCCCCACCATGCACCTTCGTTACCATCAGACGACTTCCGCCCCCTTCCCCCCGATCTGTAAATGTAAATGTTAAGTTCTTCATTCTAGCTTAATACTTCCCCCAGGTAGAGGATCTTCAGTCTCACCTTAGGTAGGGATAAGGGTTCTTGTCTTTCACATGACTTCGGCTGGGGGGAGAGAAGTGGGATGTGTGTCGGTCCACGGACCACACTTTGAGAAACATTAATACAGTGGATTCTTATCCGAAGCTAAGTACGAACCTTCAGGCTGTTTATAAAGGTGATACATTTCGATAATTGTCTAAGTCTGCTCTTGTCATACAACAGAAGCGAAAATTCTGGAAAACTATCGTCATAGCGGGCAAGTCGCCAAATTGCACGATAAGGCGGATTAATTTTGTGACGTTAACAATTTTTTTTTCATTTACAAGGATGCTGATGCAGTAAATAGAAACGGTGCATTTTTTAAAACACATGTCCCTTTCTACCTTCAGTTGCAAATGTGAAAAACTTAAGACAGTAAATCTAATTTTACAACGACAGTACAAATTATTAAGTCCTGGAATTAAGAACAGTGGACTTATTTCTAGGTATATTATGATGCTTTGCAAATTAACACCGTTCATTAGCTCAAGTGCGTTTTTCCTTTCAAGGGCGTGACACTGCGTCACGTAACAAACTCTTACACCGCGAATTTTCAATACACGACTTCTCTTGTGGTCTCATTAACGACTTTTTTTTCCATTGGCGCTACAGCCCTCATTTGGGCCTAGGCCTACCTCCATGAAACTCCGTTTCACTTCGGTTTACTAGAGCTTACACATACGGTAGGACTCCTTGGGCGAGTGATCAGCTCGTCGCAAGGCCTCTACCTGTAGACAAACACAGAAAAACGCACACAAACATCCATGCCCTGAGTGGCATTCGAACCCATGATCCCGGCGTCCGAGCGAGCGAAGACAGTGCATGCCTTAGACCGCTCGCCTACCGTGACCGGCTCATTAACGACCTTATGTTTATCAATATTTCTCATAAATGCAATACTCACAAATATAATAATAATTTTAAGCGTGTATAGGCCAAGTTCATAAATATATGACGTGACTTTTTTACAGTGTGTGTGTGTGTGTGTGAGAGAGAGAGAGGGAGAGAATTATCATGCCATGTACTTATTTTAAAACTTGACATCTTGTGTTCGTATTGCTTATTTCTTAATATTTGTATTAAATTCCAAACGGCAGCCATTCATCCGTAATTTATAGCATTCACTTCGTGGAGAGAACGCGTTATGATGAGAATACGAATTAGTTGAGCCATATATTTACTTGTAGTCCTATGTTGAGAAACAAGTCACAAAAACAATATTTTCAACACGCAAAACGTGTTTATAAAGGGAAAGGTAAACTTGTTCTTGTCCTTAATTAAGGACAATGTCATTACGGCGTAGGATGGAGTGTTAAGTATAGCTCCGCACATTCCTAACCTCGACACTAAATAGAAATTAGTACAACTTCTTTATTAAAACCCTCACAACACAATTATATTAAGGTCAGTGCCAAGTTTGGCTCTGCTACATGTTTCGGCTATTAAAAGCCATCATCAGGCAAATACATGGCCAACATATATATACCAGTGAACTGCAGTACTAGTAAAATTGGATACAATAATATTAATTACATTAAAATACTTGGCGTAAAAGTACAATAAATTAGACTATATAAAATGAAAGTTATAGTATAAAACAAGATTAAAAATTTTCAAGTGATGCTTTACATTATCGAGTCAGTTGTTGGTTTTTGCGATTTTGTTGTGTTCTCACGGACAAATTGGAGTATTCAATATTTTTTGTATATATAGATATAATAAACTGTTTTAGAGGCTCGTGATGTAGATGTAGTAATATTAATGTTAATTATTTAGTCGGTGCATCTTACAAAGTATAGTCCGTTCTGTAGGGAATGTAGCCGAAACATGTAGCATAGCCAAACTTGGCACTGACCTTGATATAATTGTGTTGTGATGGCTTTAATAAAGAAATTGTATATTATAACACAACAGGATGCATGAAATGAAAGTTAGAAATTGGTGGTTAAGATTCACAGCCGGCCGATTTACATATGGCGAAATGGCTGCCGGTATCTAGTGGTTAGAAGACTTGGCGGGTCACAGATATGACCTGATCGCTGTGGGGAAGAGAAGAACTTTCTCCTGGGAATCAAACCACGATTCCTCGATCGTGTGGCCCGTAGTCTACCCACTCTTTGAATTGAATTGAATTTATTTACATTCTATAAATCCTAAGCAGGTTAGTACATTTGGATACAGAACAAGTCAAAATGTTACATACATAAGTACAGGCAATTTTAGCTTAAAAATTAATATAACTTAATTTTACATCATTCTCTATTTACATTGAAGTATTCATCTAAAGAGTAGAAGGAATGAGCATGTAGATAATTCTTTAACTCTGATTTAAACTTTTTAGTATCATTGCCCAAGTTTTTAATACTTTGTGGCAGATT
>NW_019744107.1:794645-825921 GCF_002891405.2 Cryptotermes secundus
AACTTAACATCTAGTGAAGAAGGAACTTTTTTAAGTTTTCTTCGGGAGTTGGACACAGTCCTAAATTCTTCAGGACAATTATCTACTAAATTTAATTCCCCTTTTAAGAGGTCAATCTCAGTTCTTGCAAGTTCCAGCTCCCTTTTCAAACTCAAGATAGTCTCCTCTTGTTTCTTTATTACCTTGGCTTGCACACAGGAGTTGCAGTACCAAGGTAATATGGCCAAATCACTATTGGTGCCAGAGCACTCCCAATGAAACCACAGGCCACAGTCCTCACATCCTGTCCCCTGGCTAACCTTCCTTCTGCAGGCCCCACATTTACCTGATAAGTCGTTACCCCTTGTGGTCATTATTACCACTTATGTTAACTTATAATTCAGTACTAACTAACAGATATATTTAAAGAGTCTAATTTGTGATTAGAACTTACAAGAGTATATGCTGGCACAAATCTTTTAAGGCCCACTATATACAATGATACACTTATTTTAGGTTAGGCCCACTGGTACACTTGCAATAGTACAAATCTACTTACTAAAGAATAATGGCGTTGTTATATCATCGACACAAACGTTCATATCAAGAAATTATGAACAGCGTCATTATTTCTCGTCATCACATCGAATATTATGTGCATTATAATATTTTGCAAAGGACTCTGTGTCATTTCTGAGACCGTGGCCTATCTGAAGTGGATGTAAATCACCATAGGGCCTAATCACGTCCCTTTAATAGCAACTGTGATTGCACTGAATTCTGTGCTTATTACAATTCTGCAATTACCGTTATAATATTTCTCTTGTGCTGATATCTTTATATGCCCTATTGTAGCCTACTGAACAATCCTGTAAGTAGGATAACAATCTATGTCATAACATATTGTTTTTTTAGAAGATGTTGCTCTCTTGTGATGGGAATAATTTGTTAATTTTCAGGATCACAATTTTTCAAGGGGACTTCTGGAGACCTAAGCGTTACTTTCAATCTATGTGTATCTAATACGTGAAAGGATGAAAAATACACAGCGATCTCACTCTTTAAGCAACTGCAACGACTTCTTAAGTAGTGTGTGGTATTGGTGAATGTGACATGTGCAATGAATTTGTCAACGGTTGCCCCAAATCAGGGATTTCAACACTATACACGCGAGACAGGGCTTCAAAACTGGGACTAAGTAACGAGAGATTTCGCGCAGAACGTGCCGTTAAAACCAAACAGTGGACCCATCCGCAGGAGGTTGGGCGGGTACTTGCAGGAAATCAGGTATACCATTGCAACGTCACGGACTTTATTGTCATTCAGCTCGAGGTTGTCCTTCATATCATCGTAGAACCGTGCCAGGCAACTCTGTATTTGACATGGCGACCGCCATCAGCAGGAGTTTAAGATCAAATTGTAAACCTTGTGAATCTGGCATCTTTTATACAGCATAGGTAGAGGTAACGGTAAAGCTGCCTCTGTGCTTAATTAATTAAACGCCAAACCACGACAGTATACGCGCGAAAGGGAGTCTAGCTAGACCATACTTGAGCTCAACACAAAACATAGGTGAATGCTTAATTTCACGCCTCGGCCTCTCCCCGGAGAAGGGGCCCCCTGTACGGATTAGAGATGAGACTGGGTGGACCCTAGAGCCGGTCTGGACGCTCTCTTTCCCCTGCAGGGAATCGAACCCCGGCCGTACAGCCCGTATCCGGTCGTTATACCGGTTTGTAAGTTAAACCTGTCCTTTGTTCTCCCAGTTATGTGCCGAAGTTAGGACTTCTAAACCTATGGTATGAATTTATGTCTTGAGCTCAGTTTACCCCTTGCTGGCAGAATGTCATCCCTCTGTTAGCAGAATGAACGTCAATTTCAATGGATCTAGTCTCACTATTTCTGGGTGTGTTTCTTTAATCACAGCAAACACAACTTGACGGTGCGAGGAGAGAAAGCAAGAACGACCTTGAAGTCCCTCCACATGAATAGCTCGCCATTATAGGGTCTCTTCAAATACGATATTGAGCACGATTTTTTTTTACAGAATTGATTATTTACATCAATGATGAAAGACAAATATCTTGCGATCGTAAGAACATAAATAACAACACATTAAACTGCTTTTGTTTAAAATGCAATAAATTCAAATTACAGGCTTAGCAAAAGTAGTCCAACATTTACAGAACCTGGGGAACGAATTAATTTAATTTACCTGAAGAGATGTCCTGCAGGAGTCTCTAATACATTTTCTTACCCTACGTTGTGAACCAGACTGGCTCACTTCTAGCCTGACGATGGAGGCAGTATGTTTCTCCGAAACGTTGATACCAACTTACCCGAATACACGGTGCCACAACCTAGAATACCACAATATGAATCTGAGCTGCCGTGGGAACATCAGACTTTATTCAGCTGATTTCAAGTTCTGCATATCTGAATCGAATTTACGAGTATATCTTATTTCAGTATTTTCGCCCGGCTGAAATTGTGTGAACGGCAGCATCTGCGTACGAGCACTCGTTCCAAATCTCATGCCGTCCCAAATCACGGGAAAAACGAACGTTTTGCGAAACCTGCAAAATTACGCTATTTATGATTATCACATTTTCCATGTCGTGTAACAGTAGGCCTCCAGAAGGCCACGATGGAGCAGTGTTTTTGTTTCTATTCCTTGAGTGTCGATATAATATTATATGACGTGTACTAGTTTTTTATTGTGAAATGTGAAATAGTTTCAAGAATATGAAGATTCATGCTTTTCGATATAGACAAGTAGAAACTAAATAGACCCATTAATTCGAAAGCTTTTTCTGCTAATTGGCACTACGAGTTAACAAAAGCTATTCCGAGATGGAGAGTACGGATTTACAATGTCTATGTTAAGTTTTATTTTACAGATAGTAGACGGTTGTAAATGTTGTTGTTGCCGGAATTCCAAGCATGATCAGCAAGAAAATAATGTACTTTGTTATGATGTTACGTGATGTTATTCGTGACGAAAGAATTATAAAAACAATAAATATATTTGATACATGGCCTAAAACTTCATTAAAAAATGCATTTCTTTATCTTCGCAGTCTACGGAATGTACAAATTCGCTAAACTTTTAATGTGGCAGTAAAGGCTATTAAAAATAACTTCTTCACTGACATGGTCAATATTATTAGTTCCTGTACATAGAAGTGCTTTCTTTACGTACTGCGCACAGTCAACTGAAAATAGACCCTCCATACACGTTTTGAATTATTGACATTGTGCTTATAAGTTATGAATGAGCAACGATGTTGTGGCCTAAATATGCATGAATCAATTCGTCGCTTTTTATACAGAACTTCTAGACTTTTCTAAAAACGGCATCCAGAGTTGGGTTCATACTTCTTTTTAATAAGGAATGACTTTCTCCGGAATTATGTAGCTTGTAAAAAACATGATTCCTATATTAGCATTTCTAATTTCTCGTTTACTTCAACGGACTGTTCTCTTGTATGATTAAAACAATGGAAAATGAGCATCTGTTACGTCTGTCTGGGGAGGGAGGAAGGGTAAACATAGATCTCCCGGGTTCGAAGCAGCATCGGTAATTCTAGGAATCGAGTGTTTTCCATCTACATTTATTCACATCATAGACGCAAACAGGCTCACTTATGTTACTTGCCGATGGGCCAGGAAGGAAAGACCTTGTGAAACGTTCTTGGAATTTGTCAGGTTGGCCATTATAGACAGCTGATCACAAGGTATGTGCAGGTTACACGTGAGGCCGAGCAACAAGTAGGATACTGTCATTATATTACATGCGGGCGGGCGGAAATGTACAATTACAGAAGTAACTCCTTGCCATTGTGTTTATTTCACTGCCCAACGATGTGGCTAACATGTTTCAAAACACAACAGTGAGTAATTTGACGCCCAACTTAAAATCATACCTTCATATCAATTCAGTTCCAAATCTGCATACTTTGACATTTCACTGTATTAAACTAGAAACAAAACAAAGCCATCCAAAATTCCCCATTTTGGTTGCAGTATGGATTCATCAAGTTACGTACCTTAAAAATCCCGAGAAAGTGTTTTCTCTCCTTGTCTAAGTAACAATATATTTTTCCAGTACCAGAAATTGTAAGACGCACATTTATTTAGTCAAGTTATGTGCTGTTCAATCCCAAAACCATGACAAAATATTTTTTCCTTCAACATGAGATTCACAGTAGCAGAAATATGCACTTCGTTATACAACAAATGCGACTTGGCGATGCACACGGTAGGCTATTACAGACTACGCAGTCTTTCCACCCAACTTCCACCGGCTATAAGCTCTGTTACCTTCGGTTACCTTCTCTGTCTCTGTGTGAACTTGTTCTCATCCTACGTTCCACACTCCCCCCTTCTCCTAACGTTTACTCATGGTCAAAGAGAAGGGGGAAGGAGAGGAAATAACATTCCAAATGGAAGCTAATTGAACATCTCGCGCATGCGCTGTCGTTTAGGAGCAGCGAATGGTGTGGTAGAGCGCGACCAAGAGGTGACGAATGGTATAGGAACACATACCGATACAATAAATTCGCGTGAGAGAAATTCACAACAGCTACTACATTAAATACGAGGGCTGACATACTAAATGTGTGTAGATTAGAATCTTCTGGGTTGTGTCTTCCTACCTACAGGAAACGTGTTTATGCAGACCTAACTTGACCGCATTCACTTGCAATTCCAACTATGAAGATGGAGTGAGTAGTTCCTCCGAAACAATTGCATCCACCGACAAGACTAAAGGGTTGTCGCAACCCAGAAGACCATAATTTTCGTACATGATACACTGTTATTTAAGATTCGTAAGGAATGAGGGTTGTTCTATAAATGTAAACATATGCGTGTCTAGTTTCAGGTAACATAGATACAGTAAAGAAAAACATAGAAACTTTAATTTATGCTAGTAGGGAGGCTGCTCCAGAAGTAAACGCAGAGAGAACTAAGTATATGTTGCTGTCTCGTCACCAGAATGCAGGCCAAAATCATGACGTAAAGATAGCTAACAGATCCTTTGAAAAGGTGGCATAATTAAAATATTTGGGAACGACAGTAACAAATCAAAATTTGATTCAGGAGGAAATTAAGAGGAGGCTAAATTCGGGCAGTGCTTGCTACCACTCAGTCCAGAACATTTTGTCTTCTCGTCTGCTGTCTAAAAACATCAAAATTAGATTAGACAAAATTATAATTTTGCCTGTGGTTCTGTATGGTTGTTAAACTTGGTCTCTGACATAAGGGAGGAACGTAGACTGAGGGTGTTTGAGAACAGGGTGCTGAGGAGAAAATTTGTCCTGAAGAAGGATGAAGTGACAGGAGGCTGGAGAAAACTGTAATGAGGAGCTTCATAACTTGTACTTTTGCCAAGTATAATTAGAACGATCAGGTCAAGGAGGATGAGATGGAAAGGGCATGTAGCACGAATGGGTGGAAAAAGGATTGCATGTAAGATTTGGGTGGATAACGTTAAGATGGATTATAGAGAAATAGGATGGGATGGTATGGACTGAATTGATCTGGCTCAGGATAGGGACCAGTGGCTCCATAAAATATTGGGAAGTTTTTGAACTTCTGAAGAAGGTCTCAGCTCTATGGAATTATTTACTTTCTTAGTGGGTTGAGACTGTGTCCACTTGGTACTGTGGCCTCTATGGGCCTATTGTACCAGCTCCAGATGATATATAATGCTGATTATTGAGCAATTGATGGAATGAAAATTGGCATCGTAAACCGAAGTACTCGGAGAAAAGCTGCCCCAGTACCACACTGTCCACCACAAATCCCACATGACCTGACCCGTGCTCGAACCCGGGCCGCTGCGGTGGGAAGCCAGCGACTAACCGCCTGAGCTATGGCACGGCCTGGTTGGTTGGTTAGTTAGTTAGTCAGTTATTTAGTTAGTGTGTAAGTACTTCTTATTGTAAGAGCTGAGAATCCTGTGCATGAAAGCCAGTTGATTAATGTTTGCTCGCGATGTTTGTTTGCGCTCGCGGAGGGCGCTGACCTCGGGAAAAATGTAGTTTGCTCATAGAAGACGTAATTATTCTGTGTCAGACAGATGACAGTAACGGCCTCGATACAGCACTGGATAGCACAGGTACACACTTTCATGTTTTCAATAATTATGAAAGCCTTCGAGTGACGTTTACTTACCTTGTTCTAACATGAAAGGGATGGAGGGGGGAAAGAAGGGGGAAGGTAGGACGATATAGACGGACAAATGAAGGGGGTTGGAAATAAATACGTGAGAAGGAAGGGAAGGAAATAAATTAACGACAGGAATAAAGGAATGAAAGGAGGGGAGCGAATCTGCACATACAAAATCACGGCCAGACGACATGATGTCCAAAAATTGTTAACAGGCATGTTTTATTGCGATCTAACATTTGTTTTCTGGCGTTTAAAACATTAAGGCATAGAATTTAATCTGTAAACAGTAACAAATGAGGAGACTTTCCATTGATTATCAACGCCATTATACTTACGAAGGGAGGGTGTCGAGTTCTGCTTAACTTTAAATTACATGGTCGATATCAAAACATACCGGTACTTTACAAGTTTTAAAAGTGCTTGAATGTGTTGGTGGAACGTTTGTAAACAGGGATCAGACACAGTCACAGCAAAGTGCGTTCCTTTTTTAATTACTCTGTAAAGAATCTGGGGCTTACTCAGTCTCTAACAGAAATGAGTACCAGGAATTAATTAAATAATTTTCCTGGGGAGTAAAGCGCGTTGAGCCGATTGTCTAGATAATGTGGGACCCTCAACGTCTCACGGCCTGGTACAGGGATAGCTTTACTTTACTTTACTTTGTTTTTGGAAGGGTTTCCATGTTTGTTTTTGCCGTGCACGAAAGCGTGTTCACCAAGAATCTCACAAGTAACGCAAAGATTTAAATATGGATAGGTCATAATCTGTAAGTTTGAGATTTTCACGGCGGTGACTATAGAGAATGCCGTCTTCTGATATATGGCGCCGTGTAGATCTTGTGTGAACCGACATTTCGGAGGAACGTATCGCCTCCATTTTCAGGGTAGAAAAATCCGCGAGCGAGAAACTAGCGTGAAGATGGAGGCGATATTCCTCCGAAACGTCGGCTCACAAAAGAACTACACGGCAGTACATCCCAGAAGACGGCATTCTTCAGGTCATAACCTGTTTGCTCATAGAAAAAAGAAAATTAGTGATAAATTTATTGTGTATTTGCTAGTGGCTTAATTGTCGGAGTTGTCATTGGCTGAAGTCATGAAGGTTTTCTTCTACATGGAGTATATTTATGTGTTTATGTCCATGGTTTATGCCAATCGTCTTACAGTGTATACACTTTTTCACCTTATTCTTCACTTCCACACTACATGTTTCAGCACTAATGTGCCATCTTCAGGTGTCTTTATGCACGTTAAACTATTGTACTGCATGCCATAACGTCTTCATTCTAAAATGACTAAAATCTGTATTCGTCATATAGTACAACGCATGCAGTAACAGGAGCAAAACACAACACAGAGCAAGATACACAAATATATGTAGGAAGAATGCTCACATAAAAGAGGATTGGCGTAATTCGCGTGTTTGAGTGCGACGTAGGAAGAATCCTGAAAAGTTTTATTATTTAGAATTCATCGACATATATGACGAATACAGATTTTAGTCATTTTAGAATGAAGACATCATGGCATGCAGTACAATAGTTTAACGTGCATAAAGACACCTGAAGATGGCACATTAGTGCTGAAACATGTAGTGTGGAAGTGAAGAATAAGGTGAAAAAGTGTATACACTGTAAGACGGTCAGCATAAACCATGGACATGAATCAGTGTAACAGGACGCTAAAGTATAACATTATGTGTTTAGCTTTTATTTGAACAAACCTGAAAACCCTGCTCCACACTCATTGGTACTTGTGATGGGAAGACGCACTTTTAAAACGATATTCGGGCTGTCCTATATTCCGCAAGTCTGGGAACTCAAAATCTAGTCAGTGATAATATACACATAGAAAGCAGTGGTTTTGGTTACCGGTACTGTCTTTTTTATCACTTCGATAAATTCTCTTATAGGGTGTCTAATAGTTCTTCGCCCTGAAATGTGAATGGTGTCCTTACAAAAGAAATAACTTCGTTTGTCATGTCCAAAAAATATTTTGATAATATTGCTCTCAAGATGAGCAAATTCTCTTTAATTTCTGAGATGAAACCATTTCCATTTTTCATCGCAAGTGGCAAAGTTTGAAACATTAATGTATTCATACTGAGCTTTGGAGTAAATAAATTGTTTCATCCGTGATTACTTAACCATTTCATGTAAATTGATGATGCTTTATTTGTATCCTTGTACAGGAATATCTTGTTCATTTAACAATAAAAAAACACTTGCTAAATTGTGTTTGATCTGAGATTCTCGCATAGGTGGCTATGAAGAATTCTGTCTTCTGGGATGTAATGCCGTGTATTTTGGTAACAGTCAACCGACGTTTCGGGACAACATATCTGTTTGTTACCTGCTTCATGTTGGTTTGCTGCTTGGCTTACTCTTCGTCCCTGATGATGGAGATGATGTTTTCCTCCTAAATATCAGCTGACTTTCAACTAAATACACGCGGTTTTCTATGCCAGGAGTCAGAAATCTTCGTATTAGCTAAATACGCCATCTGTTCAGCCTTCGTGTCTTAATTGAATAAGGTCTCTAATAACCTTTTATGAGTTTGGTGTTAAAAGTTTGTTACTGAAGGGGACACGAATAAAACTTTTTAACTATTTCACCGCCTGTGTGAAAGAGAGCGTATGTTTTTATATCGACCGATTTGTAGCGATGTCACACCGATATCCGCGTGCAGGAACATTTGTGAAAGAGCGTATATGTTTTTATATCGACCGATTTGTAGCAATATCACACCGATATCCGCGTGCAGGAACATTTTTATTAGATCGGTGAATGTGTAGAAGACGCCAAATGCAACATACGCAGGTTTATTTTGCGATGCAGCCCATACGGACACGAGCATCGATATCTACACATCACTAAGGGCTCCATGTCGGGCCGATTAAAATGGCACCAAAGTCAGCTACCCAGCTTTTTGAAAGTTAAAATTAAATAGGCAGTCGCGGACAGCTTGGGGGTTGGACGTGGGGCTATCAGCTCCTCACCGTAAAAAAATAAACTTGTAACAAAATTCTCAAGAAGCCTATGAATTGGACGGATTCCTAGGATAAACGACCTAAGCTAAAGAAAATGGATATGAGATTTGGTACATGGAATGTTCGAAGTTTGTATAGGGCAGGTTCGCTCAGGTCAGCGGCGGAATAAATCTTAAAATATAAGTTAGATTTAGCGAGTGTATAGGAGGTCAGATGGGACGGAGGTGGCAACGCACCAGCAGGCGAATATACGTACATTTTTCTATGGAAAGGGGAATGAAAATCATGAATTAGGTATAGGTTTTTTCGTACTTAAGAGAATCGTATCAGCAGTTAAGAGGGTAGAGTTCGTTAGTGATGGGATATCATATATAATACTAAAAGGTCGGTGGTGTGATATCATCGTTACGAATGTTCATGACCCAACAGAAGATAAAATTGATGACATAAAGGATAGATTCTATGAAGAACTAGAACATGTATTTGATAAATTCCCGAAGTACCCTATGAAAATTTTGCTAGGAGATTTCAATGCCAAAGTAGGGAGGGAAGACATTTTCAAACCAACGATTGGGAATGACAGTTTGCATGCAATTAGTAATGATGATCAAATAATCTTACTGTCAAAAGTACAGTGTTCCCGCATCGTAATATCCATAAATTTACTTGGACACATCCAGATAGGATAATTAAATGATTTTCCTGGGGAGTGAAGCGCGGCAGGCGCGTAAGGCTGACAACCTTACCGCCATCTTTGAGCCGATTGTCAAGGTAATGTGGGACCCTCAACGTCTCACAACCCTATGGGCCTTCACGGCCTGTTACAGGGATAGCTTTATTTTTTTTACTTCGCATCCAGATAGGAAGATACACAATCAGATCGACCATATTTTGATAGATAGGAGATGGCATTCAAGTATCGTTGATGTCCGATCATTCAGGGCAGCAGATTGTGATACTGACCACTACCTGGTGGTGGCAAACTTTAGGGAAATACTGGCAGTGAGCAAACAAACAACGCACTGATTTCATATGGAGAGGTTCAATCTCAGTAACTTAAATGAGGTAGAGGATAAAGAGCAGTATCGTGTTGAAGTCTCAAATAGGTTCACGGCTTTGGAAAACTTGGACACTGAGGTGGATGTTAACAAAGCTTGGGAAACTATTAGAGAGAATATAAAAAATTCTGCCAAGGAGAGTCTATGTTATTATGAACTGAAGAAGCATAAGCCATGGTTCGATGAAGGATGCTCAAAATTACTATACCAAAGAAAACAAGCCAAACTGCAATGGTTACAGGATCCAAGTGAAATAAATATGGATAATCTGAGCAATAGAAGACGTGAAACCAGCAGGCATTTCAGGAAGAAAAAGAGGGAATATCTGAAAGAAACAATTGATGAACTTGCATTGAACAGTAAGAACAAGAATATTAGAGACCTGTATAGAGGAATAAATGACTTTAAGAGAGGTTATCTACCAACCTAGAAGTAACTTAGTGAAGGATGAGAATGGTGATCTGCTTGCAGATTCCCACAACATTTTGAATAGGATGAAGAACTACTTCTCTCAGTTATTGAATGTACATAGGGTTAGCGATGTTAGGCAGATAGAAATGCACACAGCTGAGCCGTTAATACCTGATCCAAGCCCTTTTGAGGTTGAAATTGCTATTGCAAAATTGAAAAGGTATAATTCACCAGGTAGTGATCAAATTCTGGCACAAGTTGTTCAAGTAGGAGGCGAGATATTACGTTCTAAGATCCATAAGCTAATTACTTCTATTTGGCTTAAGGAAAACTTAGTAATTATTGGGGGGTATCACTGCTATCAACTTCATGCAAAATTTTATCCAATATTCTTCTCTCAAGGTTATAAGTTATAAGGTTATAAGTTCATACATAGATGAAATTATTGGGGATCATCAATGTGGGTTTCGATGTAACAGATCAACTACTGATCAGATGTTTTGCATTCATCAGATATTGGAGAAAAAATGGGAGTACGATGAGACAGTACATCAGCTATTCATAGACTTCAAGAAAGCCTACGATTCAGTTAGGAGGGGAGTATTGTACAATATTCTGATAGAGTTTGGGATACCCATGAAACTAGTTAGGTTGATTAAAATTTGCTTAAACGAAACATATAGTAAGGTCCGTGTAGGTAAACATTTGTCTGATAAATTTCCTATCCAGAATGGTCTAAAACAAGGAGATGGTTTATCGCCACTCCTTTTAAACTTTGCCTTAGAATATGCAATTAGGAAGGTCCAGGGAAGCCAGGTGGGACTGAAACTAAACAGGACACATCAGCTGTTGGTCTACGCCGATGATGTGAATTTACTGGGTGATAATGTAGATACCATAAAGAAAAACACACAAACTTTAATTGACGCAAGTAAAGAGGTTGATATAGAAGTAAACACAGAGAAAACTAAGTATATGTTACTGTTTCATCACCAAAATGCAGGGCAAAATTATGACATAAAGATAGGAAACAGATGTTTTGAAAATGTGACACAGTTCAGATATTTGGGAATGATGATCAGAAGTCAAAACCTGATTCAGGAGGAAATTAAGAGGAGATTGAACTCACATAATGCTTACTACCATTCAGTCCAGAACCTTTTGTCTTCTAGTCTGCTGTCCAAAAAGATAAAAATTAGAATTTACAAAAGTATAATATTGCCTGTGGTTCTGTATGGGTGTGAAACTTGGTCTCTGACATTAAGGGAAGAACATTGACTGAGAGTGTTTCAGAACAGGGTGTTGAGGATAACATTTGGACCGAAGAGGGATGAAGAGACAGGAGGTTGGAGAAAACTGCATAATGAAGAGCTTCATAACTTGTACTCTTCTCCAAGTATAATTAGAATGATCAAATCAAGGAGGATGAGGTGGGTAGGTCATGTAGCACGAATGAGGGAGAACGGGAAGGCATATAGGATATTGGTGGGAAAGCCAGAAGGAGAGAGACCACTGGGAAGACCAAGGCGTAGGTGGGGGGACAATATTAAAAAAGATCTTAGAGAGATAGGATGGGATGGTATGAATTGGATTGATCTGGCTAGGATAGGGACCAGTGGAGGGCTCTTGTGAACATGGTAATGAACCTTTGGGTTCCATGACATGCTGGGAAATTCTTGAGTAGCTGCAGATTTGGCTTCTCCTCTAGAAGGGCTCAGTTCCATAAGTAAGTAAATATTAGTAGATACAGAAGTGGCGGAAGGTGGCAGCACAGCTTGGCACTACTCTCTTTTTGAACTTTGACAATCCCCGTCCCCCTTTTGGTTTCCGTTATCTTCCAGAAAATTGAAGAATCGTCCTTTTGCGTTATGTGTCACACAGGGTCCAAGTTGTAACTGGCAGAAAAATATGGTTGTTGATTTCCACACTGTGACTCATTGTGAGCTAGAAGCAGACGTGTGCGACAAGTGTGAGCGTACTGCAAGACAAGAAGTACTGGTAGAGAATACCTGATGGTGAGGGCTGTAAAAGTGTGAGAAACATACTGGAGTCTATGTTGAGCTCGACTCTGTAGACAGACTGAGATAATTAAAGAGATGGTGTTTCTTTCTAAATCTAGAGGCAGTAAGAGAGTAAATGCGCCTGAATTGTTAATATGCTAGGCACATTACAGTTTGAGGAACTTACCAAACAAACTACATGGCATCACAACTCTGAAGAATATAATCTTAATGTGTTTGTATTTATCAATAACATTGTGCCCAAACATTATGGTTGACAGGAGCATTATTACTTCACATTCAGGAGGTCCTCAGTTCAAATCTCAGTGCCTGACTGAACTTTTCTTTTTCAGTCCCTGCATGCAGAAATGATGTGTCAATGTTTGGTAGTATAATATAAATTACAAGAAGACCATGGCCATATATGAAGACCAGGAGCATCTGCAGTGGTACCTTTCTCATGAACTATTACAAACTCTGAGTCACTAATGAATGAACAGCACTGGAGTAGTATTTGGAAAGCTGTCCTCTCTTACATAAGGCAGGTTGTTTGACTATTGTTAAAACACTGTCTCGCTGCGACTGTTCCCCTCCAACCCTTCTTAATCGTGTAACCTCTTCCCATTGGACAGCAATATACTGTTCATTTCCAACCCTACCCCCATTGTGAGACCTATACATTTGTTCACTTCCTCCTTCCACTTCATTCACCTTGAAGATGGCAACTGCAATTTATGCTAGAATGTTTATACATACACATCATTATCAAACGCTTAAGTAGTTTGTCATGACTTAGTTGTTCAATAGCCAGTTATAAAGGTCATTCATTGTTCTCTGTTTTAGGTCTGGCCTATTGTACCAGCCCCCAGATGATAGGTGAGGGTGATTGTGGAGCAATTGGTGGAATGAAGATTGGCATATATATATATACTATACATGAAATTACTGGGGATCATCAGAGTGGGTTTTGGCATCACAAATCAACAACTGATCAGATTTTTTTGCATTTGTCACATGCTGAAGAAAAAATGGGAGAACAATGAGACAGTACATCAGCTATTCCTACTCTTCAAGAGCCATTAGGCAAGTCCAGGAAAACCAGGTGGGACTGAAATTAAATGGGACACATCGGCTTCTGGTCTATGCTGATGATGTAAATCTACTGGGAGGTAACATATTGTAGCGTGTTTTGTGTGTCACGCTACAAATAAGTTCACGCCGTTCTTTGATATAGCGAGTTTATTCTTATCGCTCGCCTTACACACTCTTTACAATCATTTGCACTTGCAGTGTTACAATCACTGCTCACAATATTCGGCGAGACACTGGGCTCTCTTCTCCGAATGCTGATCCGAGACTTTCTTCTCCGGAGGTTTGATCACGGCTGGCCTCTTAGCTGGCCCGATGAAGACTGACGACTTCTCGTCGAAACTCGGCTTTTATAACCTTGGCCACTGTTAGGCAACGAACCCTTTGTTATAACCATGGAGACTCCTGTTAGAACTACAATGGAGCAATTGTTGTTTCCTATGCAACGGTCTATTCTAGTGTTTCCATAGAAGCGTCTCCTCTGGATTCCAGACACGTTACAATATATACCATAAAGAACAACACAGAAACTTTAATTGACGCTAGTAAGAAGGTTGGTTCAGAAGTAAATAGACCACTGTAGGTCATGGTGCAAGGGCCGAGGAGGCCTACCCCTCATACATTCATTAAAATACAGAGAAAACTAAGTAAATGTTGCTGTCTCATCACTAGAAGGTAGGGCAAAATCATGATATAAAGACAGCTACCAGATCCTTTGAAAATGTAGCACAGTTCAAATATGAGTACTTGGGCATGACAGTAACAAATCAAAATTTGATTATGAGGAAATTAAGAGCAGATTGAATTCAGCTAATGCTTGTTACCATTCCAACCAGAACCTTTTGTCTTTTCGTCTGCTGTCTAAAAACGTAAAAATTAGAATCTGCAAAACTACAATTTTGCCTGTGGTTATGTATGATTGTGAAACTTTGTCACTAAGATTCTAACATTAAGGAAGGAACACAGACTGAGGGTGTTTGAGAACAGGGTGCTGAGGAGAATATTTGGATGGAAGAGGGATGAGGTGTTTGAAGAAAACTGCATATTGAGGAGCTCCATAACTTGTACTCTTCACCAATTATAATTAGAATGATCGAGTCAAGGAGGATGAGGAGGGAAGGTCATGTAGCATGAATTGGGAGNATCAGCTATTCCTACTCTTCAAGAGCCATTAGGCAAGTCCAGGAAAACCAGGTGGGACTGAAATTAAATGGGACACATCGGCTTCTGGTCTATGCTGATGATGTAAATCTACTGGGAGGTAACATATTGTAGCGTGTTTTGTGTGTCACGCTACAAATAAGTTCACGCCGTTCTTTGATATAGCGAGTTTATTCTTATCGCTCGCCTTACACACTCTTTACAATCATTTGCACTTGCAGTGTTACAATCACTGCTCACAATATTCGGCGAGACACTGGGCTCTCTTCTCCGAATGCTGATCCGAGACTTTCTTCTCCGGAGGTTTGATCACGGCTGGCCTCTTAGCTGGCCCGATGAAGACTGACGACTTCTCGTCGAAACTCGGCTTTTATAACCTTGGCCACTGTTAGGCAACGAACCCTCTGTTATAACCATGGAGACTCCTGTTAGAACTACAATGGAGCAATTGTTGTTTCCTATGCAACGGTCTATTCTAGTGTTTCCATAGAAGCGTCTCCTCTGGATTCCAGACACGTTACAATATATACCATAAAGAACAACACAGAAACTTTAATTGACGCTAGTAAGAAGGTTGGTTCAGAAGTAAATAGACCACTGTAGGTCATGGTGCAAGGGCCGAGGAGGCCTACCCCTCATACATTCATTAAAATACAGAGAAAACTAAGTAAATGTTGCTGTCTCATCACTAGAAGGTAGGGCAAAATCATGATATAAAGACAGCTACCAGATCCTTTGAAAATGTAGCACAGTTCAAATATGAGTACTTGGGCATGACAGTAACAAATCAAAATTTGATTATGAGGAAATTAAGAGCAGATTGAATTCAGCTAATGCTTGTTACCATTCCAACCAGAACCTTTTGTCTTTTCGTCTGCTGTCTAAAAACGTAAAAATTAGAATCTGCAAAACTACAATTTTGCCTGTGGTTATGTATGATTGTGAAACTTTGTCACTAAGATTCTAACATTAAGGAAGGAACACAGACTGAGGGTGTTTGAGAACAGGGTGCTGAGGAGAATATTTGGATGGAAGAGGGATGAGGTGTTTGAAGAAAACTGCATATTGAGGAGCTCCATAACTTGTACTCTTCACCAATTATAATTAGAATGATCGAGTCAAGGAGGATGAGGAGGGAAGGTCATGTAGCATGAATTGGGAGAAGTAGAATGCACATAGGGTGGAAGGAAAGAGACCACTAGGCAAACTAAGATGTATGTGGGTGGATAATACTGAAATAGATTTTGGAGAGATGGGATAGGGTGGTATGGACTGGATTGATCTGGCTCAGGATAGGGACCAGTGGAGGGCTCTTGTGAACACAGTAATGAACCTTCGTGTTCCACAAAATATTGGGAAGTTCTTGAGCTTCTCAAGAAGGGCTCAGCTCCATAGTACTCATCTGGCCCGACAGAAAGCAAGAAATAGTATAATTAAATTCTCATTTAACAAAAATTTCCATTCTACAAAATAAAATACATACCTACAAAATAGCCTGAAATGCAAAGGGTTCAAATTACTGAGCCTTTTACTGCATTTCCTACATTGTCATACAGGTTGAAAATGTCCAAAAACATACTGACAACATCAGTCTATACAACCGTTTATATGCATGGAAATAAATTTGTTTAAACTGAGAAAGTCTTTCAATCTTGTATTGTTTATAATACACAATAGCCTTTAGTTTGATAAAAAATGAAGTCACCATTGAAAAAGGGTACATGAAGTCATGGTCTCTAAGACCAAAGATGGCTTCATGGAAAGTGTAGGTTACTCTTGTCCTTTACCAAAGCTGGAATGGGTCAAGAGATTTTAGTAAAAGTCTACATCAGAATTCATGAAAGATCTTAATAGGTAATCCCCAGGGTTGTAAAAGCACATGGACATGCTTTATTTATATCCTTAAGCCCATTTTAAAGATTAAACATCTGTACACAAAATTAATTATATTTATTATAATTTAGTGAAAGAACAATAATGTAACACAAAATTCATAACATGAAATTATATCTGACATTAAGAAAAGTTATTCCTGTATATATGGTCAACTGAGTAGTACAGCATATAATATTCCTAAACTGATTACTGAACCATTTTAAAATGGTTTTGCTACATTAGTAGTAAAAGATCTTCTGTCCATCACTGCTTAAAGAAAACTGCCTGTTTATAATTCCAATAATCTAGAAGTTCACTTCACCTTTATTCCCATAAGTTTCATTCACATTAGATGGTCAATTGTTCCATATTCCCCAAATCTGATAACCTTTTTAATGATTTCACTGCAATATCTGTATCCTATTTATTCTCATTCGCTTCTTTCTTTACTGATGGTTGAAACTTTGTGCGGTGATATGTCAAATGTCCGCTGTGATTTTCTTGTTGATATATTATAACCAACTGTATTCGAAGAGATATTCTTACCACTGTTATTGTCTAACACTTGTGTCATGTTACTGTTAATGCCAGACTTGTTAACTACTCTTACACCACTGTATTCACCCATATTTGTTCTCACAAACATCAGTTTTGGTAGAACTTTAGTGGGTGAACTTTCTCCACTATAATTTCCCTTATCCAACACCAATTTCACATCACGCATACGATCTTCTTGTTTTCGCTTCATTCCTTTACGATCCTCTCCATCCCTCCTAGGATCCAGACACCTATCAGAGAGATCATAAATGAAGTCCTCTTTTTCAACCTTTATCCTATTTCGCACTGGCCTTTGTCTTCGCTCAGTTTCAAGTATAGGGCTTATACTGTTGCTGAGTTTATTTTGTTGACCATTCCCACCCTCACCCTTTGCACTTAAAGTTTGTTCCATTACTACAGAAGCTCCGTCATCTGAAGTTAACACTGGAGATGCCGCTGAACTATTGGTGGTCAGCGGAGATGTAGAATCACAGCTAACAGATTCAACTATATCATATGGCTCAGGAGATGAGGCTGATCCTCCCGACTGATCATGATCACCATTCATTGCCATGGCGAATATATTCTGTGCAGCTTCAACATCGCGGTTCATGTTACTGTTTCCTGAACCAAAAATCACCTCTAAAACCATTTTTCTTAATGCAGTCTGCTCTTGTGCTTGTGTCTCAGACAGACTATCAACTTGCAGTGTACTGCCTTCTACAGATGTTTGTACTGGATCACTGTGCATATCTGGTTCAGATTCCATGTCTATCATCTTAGGTTTAAGTGCAGCATTTTCTTCAAAATCTGAAAAATTAAAATGTGATTAAATCGGTTGCCGTAAATTTGCTTTTAAAAATAAAGTACAATCATTTATAACTTGCTATCAAAAAGAAATAATCACCAAAAAAACTCTTTTTCTGTGATTATACAAAGAACTTTACAAGATGTTTCTGTAGACAATAATCAGGTGACGTACAGCAGAATTGCTGATATTTACCATGACTAAAAACATTTAATTGCTGACAAAACAACTAAAGCTACATACACAACTGAAACTAAGTGCGTTAAGCTATACATACCCCTCGGTTTGCAACACTGTGATACTACAGTACTATAAGTTATTGCCTCTTACCTAGTACTGCTACATTCCTGGTGCTCTGCTGATATTCTGTGGTTGTCAACATTTTCTTTGAAGGTACAGCTTCAGGTTCTTCATGCTCCAAATCTTCAGTACTCATGCAGCATCTCTTGAGTCCCAATCTAACTGGTGATGTGGATATGATAGGTTCTCTTGCTTCCTCTGCTTGCAAAATAATTGCTGTGTCCTTGACAAGTGTCTCATCTACATTTCCACTTTTCATCTCGATTGTTTCTGCACTGTTGGCAGTACTTCCAGTTGTAATCAAAGGGCCTTGCTTAATAGGCATGTCTACTACAACATCATTTGCCCTTTCTCCTTCCATGCCACATGCATATAAATCATTATCCTCAGCATCTTTCAATTTCATCACTAAATTCTGAATATCATTTGGAACAGCTTCAATACCCATGTCATAATCAGAAGTACTAGTAATTGTTTTGCCTTCATCACATTCTTGCAGTGACCAGTCAGATATTTCATTGCAAGTTGTGTCATTTACTGTGATTTCTACATCTTCTGGAACAGGAATACATTTGTTACTCAGGTTGATATCACATAACATGTTCTGACCATTTTCTTCACTATGGCTTCTGTATGTTTCTTCTGTAGGCTCACAATTACTTAAATCATTTTCTATGTCATTGGTCTCAGTTTCAATATATTCCACCATGGACTGTGCCTTATCATGTTCCCCTTTCTCTAGATGTATTTTAATAACATGTGCAACACAGTCATATTTGGAGAAACACTTAAATGCACATTCAGTGCAGCGGTAACGATTCCAACCTATGTGAACTGCAACATGCCTCCGCAGATTTGTCAGTTTGTTAAACTTCTTTTGACATGGCAAACATTGCAGACGACGTATATTAATAATGCTTCGCATTCTGTTCTCCATTGCTGAAGACAGCTGTTCATCTTTCTTGGTGTTAGCTGCAGGAACTAATACATTCTCCTGCTCATTCCCTACAGTCTTGATTTCACTATCTTCACTCAGTGCAGTAGAGCTTACGGAGTCCCATCTTATTCCTTCATCACTTGCTGTGTCCATACCTATATTCTGTTTTTCATTGATTCTCATAAGAATGCCTGTATTTTTAATTTTTGTAACATCTGAACTCTCTTGACTCTGATTGCCATTCTTGTCCAAACAAGCATCTTGCACTGACTGTATGGAAGATCCATCATGATTTATGCTTCTCACTGCTGGAACAAGACAGATATGAGAAGCATCAGTGCTTTCTTCTTCCCTTTTTATGGTCTCTTTTTCAATAATTTGTGTACAGCTACATGCATTTATTCCAACACTTCCATCTATCTTACCAGAGAACAGATGAGGGCCCTTCTCAGAGAAACATGTGTCAGATTCTGTTGACTGATACAACCCACTGTGACCTTCACAGTCTTCCGTGAAACTATTACTGACTTCGTCATGGTTATTTCCTTCTCCTGTATCATCACAAGACAGCTGATTTTCATTTGTTTCTGAATTACAGTCCTGCTGCTGAGATGAGGGGCCCCCTATCCCCAAAACAGGACTCACAGTTCCAGCCCCTATCCCTGTCTTACAATAGTCCCTCCTTATCTGAATCTCAATTCTTTTCTCAGGAGTATCTTTCTTTACAGTGTCAGACCGAGTGCCACTGCAGTGCCGAGTTCGGTGGTATGAAGCACTGGGAGCTGTGGCAAGCAGTGGGTTCGAAATGTCAAGAGACACAGGAGAAGGAGAAGTGGTTACTACACTCTTTATTCCACTTGCAGTTGATTGCATACTTTCTGACAGTACTGATAAAGGCATCAACCTACTTGTGTTGCTTTCAACACATGTAACATCGTTCTTGGTAGTTTCTGTATGTAGACGAGGCTGCTGCTCTGTTGATGTTGGCAATATTTTTGTGTTGGTTATTCGGCTGCTAGTAGTGGCTGATGTAGGGGGACAAGGTCGACGCGCCTTGATGTTGTTCTGCACAGCAATTCGTTTCTGGCAAATCTGAGAATGTGAACTGAGTGCTGCACGCCTCTCAAACCGACGCCCACAACCTCCACACATTTGCAATTCAAGATCATCCTCAAAATTATTCATCCAATCCTATAAAGAAACAAAATAATGGTTATGTTACTTGCAGATACTGTATTTAAAGGTCATTTCTTTTGCATGTGTATATGTACACATATACATAAACACATGTTAGTTCCTATGTGATGAAATGTGAAAGCTTAGGAATTACATTCTAATTGAAGTTATTGTATAATGTATAAGGGGTGGGCTTTCTTGGCCCTTGCACCATGACCTACAGTGGTCTGTTGTGCTTAATTTAAGTTATTAAACCATCATCTCATGTGTAACTTCAGCTTTTGGGGGTTTGACACATTGTGGTGAATTCACCCTGAAGATGGCAACAGCAATGCATGTTAAAGCAATGGAACAGATTCAACATAATGCAGTTAAACCTTACATGCCAAAGTTACACATTACACAGAGATTGTGGAAACCAACAGACAACGATAATTCAAAACTGTCTGCTGCTACTGCAAAAAGCGCAATAAATCTGCACTGACCCCTTCTTGTCAACAAAAATGTATTCCTGCAACATTGTGATCATGAATAAATAAATAAATCAAATATTTATTCATGTGCAAGAACCTAATCCTCATTTCTTTCCTCATAACCTTGTAACCTCATCATCTTTCCCTCCACACCATATTTTTTGTTTATTTCTAGTGGGGTGGGACTAAGTCCCTTGTACTGCAGCCACTTCTGGCCTATTGTACCAGCCCCAGATGATAGGTGAGGGTGATTGTGGAACAACTGGTGGAATGAAGATTGGCAGGGGAAACCGAAGTACTCGGAGAAAACCTGTCCCAGCACCACTTTGTCCACCACAAATCCAACTTGACCAAACACAGGATTGAACCCGGGCTGCTACGGTGGGAAGCCAGCAACTAACTGCTTGAGCTATGGTGCAGCCTCACCACACCACAAGTCACCACATTCATAACATTTATACCTACAAAAGCCCAGGTTAACAACAATAATCATTTTGAATTATATGGATCACACAAGAAACTTTTAGATTACCATCAAACTGAACAATACACATAGGTTATGTGCTGTTGCCAAGTTGTCTTCAGGTATATTAAAAAAAAATATCTTAACACCACTTGCATATTTTTCACACGTGACCATGCAATATTTCAATTCCAGAAGTGCATGGAACTAGTCCTTTAAAATTTGTTGTTATTCTTGATGGTAAGTAAATAAAAAAGTATGAAGAGTGTTATAGGGGCACGCACTAGCATGGTTGAGGCACTATGCTACAAGTCAGAAAGTTGTGGATTCGATACCCAATGAGGTAAACGAATCTTTCAACTGACCTAATCCTTCCAGCTGCAGTTTGGCCTTGGGGTCAACTCAGTCTCTAACAGAAATGAGTACTGGGAATCTTCCTGGGGATAAGGGCAGCCAGTGCATAAGGCAGACAACCTCACCGCCATCTGTGAACCAACTGTCTAGAAAAATGTGCGAGTCTCGATGCCTCATCCCTATGGGGCTCCATGGCCTATTACAGGAATAGCTTTACTTTTACCTTCTACGAAAGGTGTTATGTTCAACACAGAGTTTTGCTGACACTGACCAACTATTTTGCAATTGATTATGGTTGATTATAAACATATACGATATCAACTATACTCATTTTATGAAATATGGTATTCCATCACTTCTGTGTGGCTGTGAAATCTGGATGCTAAAACAAAGGGACTTATAGATGACGCTGGCAAAATTCATGACACATACAACAGGGTACTGTTTATTAGATCACAGAAGAAATGGAGACATTTTGGTAGAAATGAACATAAAACTGGGAGGTTATTAAGATTACTACACTGTAGGGATGTGATGCCATACTGTCTGGCAGAAGTTCAGCAACATTTCAGAGGACTGTGCTGCTTCCATCTTCAAGGATGAAGTTAGCAAAAAAGCAAGCACATGTTTACTGCTGTTAAAACCTTCAATATCACATGGCTAGATCATGTGAGGATGAAGGCCTGAATAACCTATTATAGTCCCAAGGCCAAGATAGGTTAATTTATTTATGAGCCTCTCAGACAATGTCATTTGCACAGAATGTGTGCAGGAGGAACCCTTCTACCACTTACTATGTCAATGCCCATCTCTGGCTGGGCACAGAATTAACATCTTTGGCTCTGCATGGGCAGAGTCAAGAGATACTAGCAGGGTCTCAATCAATCTACTGGAGGCCCCTAGCAAGAACAGGAGCATGCAATGAACTCAGCAGAGGTCTCAGTGCTTGGGTATGACCAGAGTTGTTCCTCCCATGTCAATAGTCTGTAAGTCATTTACTGGCATAACTTCAACTTCAACACCAGAAGGAGTTAAAATATAACAAAGATCATATGGAAAAGGTCAAACTGTTTGCAGCATATGTAGAAAATGTAAAAGAAGAAGAAGAAAACAGATGATCTAGTGAGCATTTCTGAGATATCTGATTCCTGATATACTGTATACACATCTAACAAAGTCTGAAGTTTTTTTATGATTAAAATACTTTCTGCTATACTATATGGATGACAACCTCATACTGAGTTTTTCCTGTGTATTTGTGTGTACATAGGAGGCCTCACATTAATAATTATAATGATGCAATAATTTACTGCTACATATAAAACTCTGCAATATTGTGTACTGTCAACATTAACCGAGTGCCTACTTACTCGCCTATCTTGGACAAAGTGTGAATTTCTGATTTAGTTTGATCTGTTGGGCTATATTAATACACAAAGTATAAACATTTGGGCTGCTGCAAATCCAATTTCATCATGAAGAGTTCAAGCTTCTGGGGCATAATGCCATAATGTCCATTTAAGTCAACTGACGTTTTGGTGAGAACGTCACCCCCATTTTCAGGGTCGAAGAATAAGCCAAGCAAGAAACCAGCAGAAGTTCATAGTAAGCAGAGATGGAGGTGACATGTTCTTCTGAAACATGAACTGACTTTTTAACTGACTACACAGTGTAATATCCCAGAAGATAGAACCCTTCATAACCACAAGTGTGAGAACCTCAAATCCTACATCTTCTGTAACTGAGTTACTTTACATGTACCAGGTGTGAATGTTTTCGCCAAGTTTCATGTTCATCAGTAACTTATTGCATGATTCATAATTATTACTTTTGGGCCTGCTCCAAGTGAACACCATGTATGACATGAAGTAGAAGTTAGCAAACATTAGCAATTACTACAGTAGATTTATATTTTAAATAGATTAAAATAGAACTCTTTAGTTTGTATGTTCATGGTATTGTATAATATCTGATACTGTCAGCTAATAACTCCTACCATTCATGTTCTAGATTCTGTTTATTATAAGTTACATGTTTCAAATGAAGTTAATGGTTGTCTTTAAAAAGTACTCTATGCTGATATCATCAGTGTTCACTACAATAACAGTATGGGTCAATTTAAAAATACCTATGCTCTGAAGCTTTCACAGCAACAGTATACCATGGAGTCTTCTTGAGTGATAAGCTGTATACATGTGGACCCAGAGACTGTTTGTCTCCCCACCATCAGGAGATGATGTGATCAGTGAGTGCTGTGTTTGCATGCTGTATTCATACAAAGTTATACCATTGTGGGATAAAACCAGAAGATACATAAGCTAGTAGATCCTCTAAAAATGTGGCACAATCCAGATATTTGGAAACATCACTAACAAATCAACACTGTATTCATGAACAAATTAAGACCATACTAATTGTGGGGAATGTCTGCTTACCATTCGATAGAGAATCTTTTGCCTTGCTGTCTGTTATCTAAAATGTAAAGCAAAAAGTCACAAAACTATAATTCTACCTATTGTTTTGTCTAGGTGTGAAACTGTCTCTCATATAAAGGGAAGAACATAGACTGTGGGTGTCTGAGAATATACAGACCAAAAAATTGTGGAAGCAAGAGAAAGCTGGAGAAAAATGCATGACGAGGAGCCACATATTAGGATGATCAGATCAAGGAAGGTGAGATGGGTGTCACACAAAGCACACAGGAGAGAAAAAAAAATGCATAAAACATTTTGGTGGGAAAACCCAAAGGAAAAAAGACTACTTGTAAGCACTTAGGCCTGGATTGGAGGATAACATTAAAATGGATCTTAAATCTAGGCTAGGGGGGTGTGGATTGGATACATTGACTCAGGATAGGGACAACTAGCAGGCTGTTGTGACTATGGTAATAAGCCTTTGCGTTTTGGAAATGATGGGCACATGACTAGTTGAGACACAGCTGGCTTGTTAATAAGGACTTTGCTCAAAGGAGTTAGTTAAATGAATTACTTATTCACCAATGAAAATTAAACGAAGCATGAAATCAAAGGAATTACAAAAATTAGCAAAAATTCCAAATGTCAAGTTACATGATCACTGAAAATGCAAGGATCATGTAAGTCAGGGAATACCTATACAGTATCTTAGTCTTCACAGATTCAGTCTCAGTGCTTCTGATTAGGCCCTGCATGTCCCTGTTTGTGTACCTCACTGTCTCTTTCTCCTTCTCTTTGGTTCACTTAATTCATGGAGTCTGGATGGTTCAGTCCGCATACTGATTAGATTCTAGGCTGCACAACCAAGAGACTGGGGTTCCATTCCCAGTGGGACCAAATGACTTTTCTCCACTCGACACTGTCCAGATCAACTCAGTAGCTCACTCAAGCTCGTACCCAATGGGTAAACGGGTACCAGGGTTTCTTTCTCCAGGAGTAAGTGGCTTGGGACTTCAAGCTGACCAGCCACTTCCATCTAGTGCTCAAGTTACAATGTGTGGAGTTATTCCCCCACTTCTCCATATGTTTTTATGGCATGGTGTGTAATTAAATGCAGGGAGAACTTTACTTTCACTTTACTTTATACAGACCTGATTCTCCTGGTGAAGCCTTTGTTGTTCCTCGCGTGCTCTATCAGCTTCACTCTGTACAGCGGCACCAGTTGATTTTACACTTGAGTTCTGACTTTCATAATCAGAAACTTCTTTTCTAAATGCTTTATTAACAATCTGGGAACGCAGTTTCCGCACCTGAATGGCCGTCTTGCGATGCACTGTAATATTATGTGACATTTATAATCAACACTGAACAACTGACAATCTTGTTTAGCTGACTGGTACAATCAACTTTTTAAGTTCTAGTATTTTCTGCCTATATTATAATGGTCTCAAAGTTATCAGTCACTGTGTACTATATACCTATCTACAAATCAACCTTAATCTTTTAATTACTTCAGTATGCTCATTTATTATAAGGGCTGAAAATGTTTTGTTTCAGCATTTCATTTCAGTTAAAATTCTCAGTAGGTGTCTACGACTTGAGGAAGGTTTTACACTGAAACTTTCTTTATCTGGCAAATTGTTAATGTGATAAACACTGTTTTTCTATAATTTTAAGTGAAGAAGTGGATCTGTAATTTTAGACTTTGCTTTAATTAGGTTCCCCAATTAAATAAGATCTTGCTAAAGGGACTGCCAGCTTGAGGATGGATGTGAACAAACCTTTGGTATTATGCAATGTACATTATATAAAAATTCCCTGTATTTAAGATTTTAAATATTATTTAAAGATGTTACAGTAATATTCCTGCCCATAATATTTCAGTCACGATGTCCTGCATTTAAAGTTCAAACTTGACTGTACCATTCCATTTTCTTAGTGTTAAATTTGTCCAGAGTTTCATGTTCAAATCTTCTGGTCACAACAGAAACATAAAATTGGAATTTTACTAGACATTTTTAACATGGCTACAAGAAGTACAACTTAAAATGATCTTCTGATATTTGAAGTTCTCACAGTGGTGAATATGAAGACAGTATTCAGAAAATGATCCTGATGAACAAGGAAGACCGTATAATAACTTATTTAAAATATGCAGACATATCCATCAAACAATTCAGATTAACTGGAGGTTAGGCATTTTAAGAAATGTTATTTATAGTCGGTATAGCGACTGGCTTTGGGCTGGACAATTGAGGAGCCTGAGTTCAAGCCCCAGTAGGGTCAAGAATTTTCAGTTCTCCATGTTGCCCAGACCGGCTCTGGGGTCTACCCAACATCCTATCCAATGGGTACCCAGAGCTCCTTCCCCTGGGGTAAAGCGGCCGGGTCGTGAAGCTGACCACTCACCTCCAGCTAGTGCCAAGGTCAAGAAAGTGTGGATTTATACATCCACTCTCTCATACACATTCCTGGTGTAGTGCTTAATTAGTTACGCACAGCAACAACTTTACCCTATGTTGAGATTTTTTAGAGTGAAAGAATGGTGTTGGGCTTAAACATTTTACTGTCATTAAATCAAAATTAGTCCAGAGTCCTATCTTCTGGGATGTAATGTTGTGTAGTCTGGTAAAAGACAACCCATGATTTTGAGGAACATGTTCCCTCCGTCTTCAAGGCTGAAGAGTCAGCCCATCAAGAAACCAGGAAACAAGCAAAACTCTGTCTGTTGCCTACTTTCTGCTAGATTCTTGCTGGGCTTACTCCTCTACCCTCAACATGTTCCTTTGAAACATCCATTGACTTTCACTGGACTACACAGCATTATATCCCAGAAGACAGAACTCTTCATAACCACTGCTGTGAAAACCTCAAATCTTATAAAAGTAGTCTAATGTAATTTTCATCAATCTGTAAAGGGTGAAAAATTGAGAATGAACAGAAGGTAAAGAGACAGAGAAAGTTGAAACAGCAAGTACTGTGATACTCTGGTTTTAAGATTTACCTTTGTATAGATGTCTATACACACTCCATGTATTACAAAAAGTGTTCTTACAGCATGGACAAGGATAACACAGTCGGAATGTCACATGAAGGTACTTCATATGATGATTCAGTGTCTTCCGTGTAGCAAATCTAGTATTGCCTGCAAACAAATTTGAGTAAACTGAAAGTGAAAACATGGATTTGACCTACAGGACTGGCAATTTCTGCTAAGAATTATTAATACAGACAACCATACATGGTACTGGGATTTTAGTCAGTTAATGCTATGTTTTATAAGACAAATATATTTCAAAACACTCTTTAAAACTAAACCTTTTCTTTCAAAACATTAACTCACAGCTCAGTTTTGTATCTTGTACCTAATATGTATGCATGCATCCCAAATAAGACTCAACCAAAGGCTAAATTTTCAGTCACAGTGGGGCTACATTATATTGAAATTGCAGTCTCCTGGGATTTAGTAGATGGTGCCCAATGTTTTGAAGGCACTTGGTGTCTCTATCTTCTTCTACCCTGAAGATGAAGGCAACAGGTTTCTCTAAGATGTTGGTTTCCATCCACCAGACTATATGGTGTCACATTCCAGAAGACTGCAATCTGAACATTCACCACTCTAAGAACCTCAGAACTCATTCAGTGATATCTATGGGGAGGATAATCTGTCAGTGAATCTCAAACTTCTGCAGCTTGTCCTCCACCAATCATTTAAAAAAGAAAAAAAGTAGTCCCAGAACGCTGGGAAAAATGTGTGCAAAGAAGTGGTGATTATGTGGAAAAATAAAGAAAGGTCTGTAGATTGAGGTGGTGTATTTGGTTTGTCAATAATAAAGCTTGTTACTTTACAAAAAATTGTTGCTCATGACGTTCACTATGACCTACATATAAACTCGATATAAAGTCTTATTCAGATCTGACACATATTTGTGTTAACGTAATTAAAATTAATATAAGAACGACCAAGGAAACACTGGAAAGGGGATTTTAATGTGCCGAATCCATAAAGACAACATGAAGGAGTTAAAAAGATTGCAATTTGCCAATTATCAGAGAATTCTCCAAAAACTTACATATTGTGCAAACATGATTCTTGGAAGAGCCTATTTTATTATTTTGTGCACTGTCTTGTTTTCTGACTGCTACAGCTCCATTTTCATTTGTGTTCGCAGCATTAGGAAGGAGTGTTGTACCCTCACAATTCAACATTTCTATCTGTCCATCGGGACCCAGAGTTGCTTCATTACAAGACATCATGTTATGAAGTTCCACTACCTGTAAGGAATACATTGCACATTCTCAGTGAATATTAAAGATTATGTACTTGGGCTCAGTGAAAGGCCAAGAAGCTCATGAGTATGACTGGACATTTCAAGGCAGTTTTACATTTCTGGGCAGTTAAATAAGATTCCAGAGCCACAAAGTATGTCACTTAAAGGTCTAATATACTTAATCCTTAACGTGGCATTTGTGCACACTGTCTTCTCCACAACCACCAGTTTGAAAGAGATGAAAGAATGATTAATTTTCAAGAAATGAAGGATTCTGTCAATAACTGTGTAGTGTTGAATATCACCTTATGGGGAAGGGATAAATATTAGCCAGATACAATTTTTTGTTAACCGGAAATCATGCAAGAAAAATTTACGCATGAAAAGTCAAATATGCCAGAGTTTTAAGATAGTGGCAACAGTTTAGCAAGTGTTTTCCTGTAGGGTGACAATAGTCACATAGTGCCATCTGATCCTATAGTTTTGGAGTACTAACACAGCAATTTTTCAAATGTGCATATAAGAGATACACACTTAAGAAATGTTAACAAACTCAACAAATGCAATGGACCTGAAGGACTAAAGCCTCTGAACTAATGCAGTGTAATCCAACCTAAAAAAAACAACTAAAGGTAAAGCTAGGCCTGTAACAGGCCATCAAGGCCCATAGGGATGTGGGCGGTCAAGGCTCCCACACTTTCTGGACACCGGCCACTCATAATTATTCTTCATATTAACGTTACTGCTTTCAGTCTATTAAGACTAAGAAAATAGTAATGTTTAGTCTTCTCTAATAATCCCCTATCTTTCTACTTGCAACTGTATAACCTCACTAATCTTTGTGAATAACAACATTATATAATTCATATACCTGTTTCATTAGTGTTTATTTTTGCCCTATTAACACTTAACCTAAATCTGTATTGATATACTTTAAATAAGTAATCAAAACTTGGCCTGAAACTGTCAAGCACAGTACACAATCCACAAGACCTGTACATAATTCCTGCATTAAAAACATCTGCATGTAATGTATACATAAATTAAAATTCTGGACTTTGCCAGCACACTGTTTAAAAAGAAATAGACTATTCTTGGGTCCCTGAAACATGCAACACATTTATTTATGAAGAACAAAACAAGAGGCTGTAATATAATAATTAATATTTATTTTGATTAACTGGCAATACTAGCATAGATAGTCTATGAGAAGCCGAAGAAGTAGAAGCACCGGCCTCCCTGGCATGAATGGAAAGTGAGAGACAGGACAGGATCAACAAACGCTGTACCATGGAGCTGCTCAGGACAAGCACCCTTGAAGGAGGGGGGCGGATATAGTGCTCGGAAGATGGGAAACACTGTTAAGCTGTTCGAGACAAACCACCTTAAGAAGAGAGCAATGTGGCATGCCACCAAAAAGGACAGAAGACATGTCCATTGACAAGCAACGGCTGTGATAAGAATGTATACTTCAGTGGTAACCCAATACCAGCAGATCGTTGCATAGGAATAGCCCAAACAACAAATACGTTTCCCTGGAAATGGAAGGATATCCATGGAAATGAATACTAGCAGTGGTTAAAACGGAACCCTTCAACACGATGTTTATCAGTCAGTCCGAGCGCACATTATAAAAGCCCAGCTTCGATGAGACCAGTCAGTTTTTAGTGTAGCTCCGACTAGAGCAGAAGCAAGCTCGGATCCGACAAAGGACAGAAGACACTTCACCAAGATCAGTGGTGCAAGTAACTGTGATAGTGAAGTTGTGAATAATTGTGCTTGTGAGTGCAAAAGAGAATGTCCAATAAACGTCTTAGCCAAATCCGAGACCCGCGTGAATTTACTTGCCGCCTTACATAGGTAACACGCACACACGCATGCACACTCATTCACAGTGAAAGTGATCAAAATAGGGCAGTTGGGATGGCTGAGACACCTTTTTTTTTAATCCAGGAGCAGCACCAGGAAGTTAACTACACATAAACCAGTGAGTACTTCACAAGTAGGCAGACCTGCTATCAGGTGGCTGGATTCAGCTGAAGATTTGAAGACAATGGGCATTAGAAATTGGAGATGAAAGCCACAGCATCAGGACAAATGCAGAGCAATCACACAAGAGGTCAAAGTTCATCATGGACTGTAGCTCACATGGTGGTGGTGGTGGTGGCGGCGGTGTAATGTTAACAATGATGATGATGATGATGATGATGATGATTTAATTCAATTCAATTGATGTTTATTTACATGCAAACTTAACAGCACAGAGGTCAATTACAAGGTCAGCATGAGTACATAGAAATACACAAAATAATTAAAAAATAAAATACAAAATTTGAGAGTCTATATAATGGCAATAAATTAAGAATTCCAAGAAAAATTAAATTTAACGTTAACAGGAGAGAAAAATAAACACTAACCTTTAAGCTACGGGCATTTAATTTCCGGTAAGGGCACCGGTACGGAATAAAAATACCCACGATTATAAAGCCATAAAAACTGTAATCATTTACTAAATTTGCTATTTCTGCAATTTCTGTGATAAACGAACGAAATAAACGCTGCTTTTTTCTCGAAAGAATATAGAATCAGATATTGTAATTTACAGATTGTATAAAACATGTTAAAATTTTTACACTGACTCCAAATAAGAAATTCCCCAGTTTTTTAGTTTCTCTACAAGAATTAATAGAGTTCTCGGTAAGTATGAATGCAGGCTGGTGGGTGACATCACTTGACAGCTATGGCAACACAGCGGATGTTGTGTCTAAAGCTTCTCAGTGTCTAAATCACGTAGTTCTTTCGGTA
>NW_019744107.1:826114-827626 GCF_002891405.2 Cryptotermes secundus
CGGAGCACTCTTTCTATTTTCGTGTGTGTATTTGCTTTGTGTTGTGTCTTGCTCCTGTGACCGCGTGTGTTATAACACATGCAGTCACAGGAGCAAGACACAACATACAGCACAGATGATGATTATGATGATGATGATGATGATGATAATAGCTTCCTCCCCCAGGACCAGTCCCTATATGGTTATATCTGGTTATGATCTATTAGTAGGTAAAAAATTAGGTATAATAAAGTCTTTCTGGAGGACTGTCAATTTGAATTAGAAAACTTCTTTTTATTCCAGACTGATGGGACTGGTCCCCTCAAGTTATCATGAAAGTTTCAAGTCTTATCTACATACCTTAAAATGACAATTTTCTTACCTGGGCCTTCATGAGATCAATGTTATCCATTTGGACTGCAGAATTTGATTCAAGCACAGTTTGAAACACTCCAAATTTTGTGTTTTCAGTAGCTTCCAGATGTATTATGTGTTCTTGACGAGCATCTCGTTGAGCTGCAACCTGCTCACTTACAGCGTCATAGAACTTTGATGAAGAAACACAGCCTACTGATTCTGCAACACCCTTAATTCTTTTCTTTTTAGATAATCTCTCTACTACGTGGTTTATTTTTCTTTTGTTATGAGAATAAGTAGCAATACGTGGAACTGATGTTTCTATGCGAGGTGATGATGGAATCTCAGTGTCATCAGTTGTCAGATCAGGAGCTGCATCATTAGTCACCCAAGTCTCTGTGGGATCAGGTAGAACTGGCTCCGGCAGGATGACTGTAGTACAGTCTTCCACCTGTAATGGTACATTTACAGTCACTTGGTCTCAATAATGGCAACTTAACATACGATGGGGTACCCAAAAGAAACCGAACTAATTTTTTTGTGGGCAGAGTTTTTGTAGTACCGCGTTTTGCTACTATGAGCGCATAGAGCTAACATTCCTGAGTCGATAAGCCGACTACCGTTGCTTCAGAAGGTAAGGACTAGTTTCAGCAGAGTTTATAGTGACAACTGTTTTGTGTGATCGTCGTTTTTGCAATGGCTGATTTTCGTGAACAGCGTGTGGCAGTGAAATTCTGCTTTTTGCTCGGGAAAAGTGGAACAGAAACTCTTGAAATGTTAAAAACGGCATACAAGGACGATGCTATGGGGAAAACTCAAGTGTCTGAGTGGTTTTCCCGTTTCAAAAATGGTGAAATGTCAATTGATGACAAACCTCGTTCTGGTCGTCCTTCCACAGCCCGAACACATGAAACTGTTGATAAATTCGTGAAATCATCAAGGAAGATCAATGACGGACCATTGAAGAAATCGTGGAGCTGTCGGGAGTGACTTGGAGCTCAGTTCAGCGAATTTTGACAGAAGATTTGGGAATGAAAAAAGGGTGGCTGCGAAATTCGTGCCATGACTGCTGACTGCTGAACAAAAACAAGGTCACGTGGAAGCATGCTGTGCTTTGAAAGAAGAGTCCCGAAATGATCAAAACTTTTTTTCAAAAATTATCACCGGTGACGAAAC
>NW_019744107.1:827775-839283 GCF_002891405.2 Cryptotermes secundus
AGCGTTTTGCTGATGTTGCTGAGGTGAAGGAAAAAACGACGGAGGCGCTGTCAAGCATCTCAAAAGATGAATTTAGACAATGTTTTGAAAAATGGAATAAAAGACTAGACAAGTGTATTAGTGTAAGTGGAGAGTACTTTGAAGGGGATTGAAGGTTTGTGCTTAAAATTTGAATAAATAAGTTAAAAAAAATAAGTTCGGTTTCTTTTGGGTACCCCCTCGTATCATGCAAACATACAAGTGTGCACATGCTCCCACCCACCTTCATGTGCACACCCATGTATGCATAGTGTGTGCAACACACACACATCAGTTGTTGTAGGAGAGAGTGAAGGTAAACTCCATGCATTCTTAACCTTGGTTATTAAATACAGATGAGTGATTAGTTTCACACCTTGGCCATTCTACCCCTGGGAAAAGAGCACCTGGTACCCACTGGATAGGAGGTTGGGTGAATCTTAGTGTTGCCCAGACATGGCTGCATAGAGAAGCTGTACCAGTGCTGTGGACTGAACCCTGGTCATCCAGCCACAGCCTCACCATTGTACAGATAATTTCAAATGACAGCTGTAGTTAATATATTACAAATGAGATGTCTCCATGGTTTGACTGTCTCACAACTCCTTTTCCATTCCTTTTATTTGTATGTCCCAATAACATTACTTTACCCTTTCCTTCCTCCCTCTCCTTTATATTAAAACAGTTTAGCTAAATTCTGTAAAAAGAAGAGGCTTTTATAAAGGTGTAAACAATGTACATGTTATCAACTGATGTACTGATGCCAATGATTTTTGCCACGTGTTACAGAGTGACAATAACCATGTCCTCTGTGGATTCAATATACAGGGTGTTTCACGACTTTGGGGCATAACTGCAGGAAGTGATTTCCTAGGTCTTTGTGATCAAAAAAATTCATATAAACATGTGTTCGATTTTGGACAGCTACAGAGTAATGACCGTTTTAAACTCAGAATAGAAAGTAACGATTACTGACAATAAATGGAACAAAATAATAAACCAGCATAATACATGATACATTTAAAGTATGAATGTAAAGCTAACTTTGTGAAATTACCTTTAATTTGAATTTATTGGTGCTTAAAGCTGATTTTCGAAAATGCCACTGCCGGCCGCAACACAGGCTCCCGCTCGGTTGTGAACCGCGCGGGTACTACCAACCCACCACGCCTTAGGTACCTCTCAAGTGTCGAGATAACAAGAACGCTCTGTCTGTAGCTGGCTAAAAATAGCGACCCGTCAGATGATAGACGCGGTTCACACGAGGGCGTGTATGGGAATGAAAAAACGGTCATAACTCTGTAACCGTCCAAAATCGGACACATGTTTATATGAACATTTTTGATCACAAAGGCCTACGAAATCACCTCCTGCAGTTATGCCCTATAGTTGTGAAACACCCTGTATAAGACACAAGATCATATATAATTGGCTTTCAAGTATATTTTCTTGTGCCCCAAGGAAAAGGATGAGAAATACTGCAGTGAAAGCACAAACTTAGTTAATTTCAATGCTTTTACTATTACGGTACACAAATGAACGGCATCATGTAATGTTACCACTGCAGCTCTAAGTTACCTGTTAATTATTCACACACATGAGGTTGAATGGGGAACAAAGCACTGGTAGATAGTATAGGGTTCTGACAATGGTGTATAACACAGAGATACTGGGTTTTTGGACTTTGTCCATTGTCCGGATTCTAAATAAATAAGAAAAAACATGTTTCGGAAACTGGATCTGTTTCCGTCCTCAAGTGAGGGAAGACACCTACTCTGTTGGGTCCCTTAGAAAGAGCTAGCCTTAATCACTGGACAACCGATGTCACAAAACACAGAATAGGTGTCTTCCCTCACTTGAGGATGGAAACAGACTTTTGTAATGTCTTATGAACAGTGACGTGCCGTGCATGGAAGCAATGGAAGCATTGCTTCCGTAGTTGAGAAACAAAAAGAAAAGAAGTCATATATAAATAATTCAATTTGAATAATAAGGAAGTGAATACTGTCATTTAACGCGTGTTCCTGCTCAAGGCCACATGCCTCCTCCTCCTCCCTACCCCTGCTTGGTGGGCTGGACCAAGTTTCCTTTCATTAATCTGTGTAATAATTCGTCTAATCTGAAGGGGCCAAGGGAAGCAAATTTCGGTTTGCTGGCTAGGCCAGCAAAGGAATGTGTTCTTTCAATGGTTATGTGAAAATTAACTTTGTATGTGTGATTTCAGTCTTGTTGGGTGTTACAGGCAACATCAAGTGTTATTAAAATACTGTAAGTGTATATTTAGAGGGCGTAAGATTGTATTTGTGATCGTATTTTGATGCATCCGAAAGAAGCTATGTGTGTTTAAGGGAATCAAGTGTGATATTGTGGTACAAGGGCAGGGGCATTATTAGACTACACGCTCAGGCCACAGCTAAAATGAATGCTGGCAGACAACGCGACCGCGACTGTGTAATCGAAAGCCTTTTAAAATGGGAGTTTAATCGCAGGGACTTTTCTGAAAAGAAAATAATTATAGAAAGAGGACGACTGACATGCGAGTTGCCAGAACTTAAAGCACAAACCAAATTATGTGCAAGGAAATTTAATTTGGAACAGTATTCTAAAACAGAGTGGCTATCCGGTTGCAGTAATATAGGAAAATTGTTTTGTTGGCCATGCCTATTGTTTATCATTAAAAAAATGTATGGAACAAGACTGGGTTTGGTGATATCAACAGTCTTCACAAAGCACTGAAACAACATGAGAACTCTCAGACTCACATTATTTCAACAGTGCAACTTGTTATGTTCGGGAAATCTCGAATTGACTGTCAACTTGACAATCAAAAGCGCCTGACAATACTACAGCATAACGAATGTGTGAAAGAAAATAGAGAAACAATGAAACGCTTGATTGATGTCATCTGCCATTTAGGAAAGAGGCAACTTGCCCTCCGCGGTCATGACAAAAGTGTGGATTCTTTCAACCGAGGTAATTATGTGGGATTAGTTCACTTGTTGAGGAAATATGATCATAAACTCAATGTTCACCTTGATAACAGTACAGTATTTACAGGTTTATCGAACAGAATACAAAACGACCTCATTGACTCAATAAGTGATGTAAATTTTGGTGAGTTGATTGCTATCAGTTTGTTTATTAGATACCACTTCTTCCCTTACCAAATTGGTACCACACGCCACTGCTTACGGAGCTTATGCTCATTATTCAGTATGTGATCTGTAACAGTTTAATTATTATTATTATTATTATAAGGTGAAACTTTTGAGTGTGATGTGGAGTGTTAATTAGCGGAAAACGGAAGCTGAAGAAGTGACCGATTTGTAAATCAGAACCAAGTCAGTCACAGTAGAAGAGAAGACACTCATAGTCTACTAAGGAATGGAGCTGGTCTTAAGACACTCATTGATTATGAGCTGCTATAACTGATTGTAATTGTAAAGATGGTGTCAATAAATCCAATGATCCAATCCAGAACCCATTATTGTTATGACTATAAATATTATATATGAGACACTACATTCAACACCATAATTCAGCCAAGTAATAAGATAATTACCAAGTGATTTGCAGGGATAACACATTTGGTGTCACCGTACTGTTCTTTGCAGTAAGCACGTTTGTGGGAAAGAAAGTTTGCCAAGCTTCTAAAAAGGTTCCGGCATATTTTGCATTCATACACCAGATCACATTCATAGGCCAGCATCTGACGAACCTGAAATACAAAAAAGTATTACATAATGTAACTGAAATAATTATTAAGACTACAGACAAAGAATGTCCTACTGCTAATCTGAATTCACTACAGCAGTATGCAACCCTGATACTAATAATAATGTTTATGTATTACAAGAACCTCCACACTGGACCCCTTCAGTAAATCATCTCTCAATGGAAATCACAAATACAGAATTTGCATCAGGCTAAAGGTAATGAAAGGCTTCTACCTGACCTCATTATTTTACTGCTGAGTTCTCTGTCAGTGGGTAACTTGTGACTGCATTTTATATGAAAGCAGAAATGTTAACATCAGTTGCTAACACAATTAATGTTAATTTATACTCATTCTGCTAGGAGATAATATAGATACCGTGAAGAAAAACAGAAATAATATCATATTTCAGCATCCTGTTGCACTGACACATCACTCATCCACTTGTATCCATCTCTAATGCAATATAATCTTTTATTTTAAACTGTCATTATAATCACATTTAAATGTCCTAAAATGTCATTAAAATCACATTTACTTTTACTATTGTGACATGTTTTGGCCTTATAAGGCCATCCTCAGGCAACCGTTAATAGACTGAAATCGCTGCACTATATCAGCTTGTATGTCAATATATTACATGCTGTTACTGCACGACATCGTTGTTTGAGAATGTATTTCCATGCTTCACACACACCGTAATATGACAGTAGCTTAAGTGAAGTGTGGGCATACATTCTCAAACAATGATGACGTGCAATAACAGCAGGTAATATACTGACATATGAGCTTATGCAGTGCGGTCATTTCAATTAATTAACGGTTGCCTGATGATGGCCTTATAGAGCCAAAACATGTCCCAACAGTAAAACAAGATGTGATTTTAATGACATTTTAAGATAAAAGTTTATGTTACATTAGAGATGGAAACAAGTGGACGAAAAACACAGAAACTTTAATTGATGCTAGGATGGAGTTTGGTCTAGAAGTAAACACAGAGAAAACAAAATATGTATATGTTGCTGTCTAGTCACCAGAATGCAGGGAAAAATCATGACATAAAGACAGCTAACAGATCCCTTTAAAATGTGGCACAATTAAAATATTTGGAACAACAGTAAGAAACCAAAATTTGTTTCAGGAGGAAATTTAAGAGGAGACTGAATTCAGGTAATGCTTGTACCATTCAGTGCAGAACCTTTTGTCTTCTCACCTGCTGTCTCAAAAATGTATAAATCAGAATATACAGAACTATAATTTTGGCTGTGGTTCTGTAGGATTGTGAAACTTGGTGTCTGACGTTAAGGGAGGAACAAAGATTGAGGGTGTTTGAGAACAGGGTTCTGAGGAGAATCCTTGTCCTGAAGAAGGATGAGGGGACAGGAGGTTGGAGAAAACTGCATAATGAGGAGCTTCATAACTTGTACTCTTCACAAAATATAATTAGAATGATCAGGTTAAGGAGGATGAGATGGGAACACCAGAAGGAAAGAGACCACTAGGAAGACCAAGACGTAGGTGGGTAGATGATTTTGTGACGTGACATCTGAAAGCCGGAATAGTGGAGTCAGATTGGAAGTTAATTTCCTAGGCAACAGGTATTAACAGATCACATTCCTGTGACAATGGGTTACCATGGGATTATTACCCATGACTTCTGTGACAAGACTCGACTGGGCATATAGGTTACTGTGGAACTGGAAGTGTTTCTGTGACAAAGTGTGTTTAGACAGGCAGTTACTGCAGATATGAAATACAGAACTCTTTGAGATGGTGTCTGCTATCACGGCCACCTAACAATTATAACCAAAAGACAGCAGAGACACAGAAGTCAGAAGAAAAAGTCAGAGGAAGAAGTCGGAAGTGAAGTCTTTTAGTTTATGTGGTGTAGTTACAGTAACCTGCAGGGTGTCATCATTATTCATAGTTACAAAGTGTTATAGTTATAGTAAGACTCAAAGTGTTATAATTAATTGTATTTCCACCTGGTGAATATACAATAAATTGACTCCCCGAGCCAAACCCACATCTGAAGTCACGAATACATGTGACAATATTAAAATGGATCTTGGAGAGATAGGATGGGGTGGTATGGACTGGATTGATTTGGCTCAGAATAGGGATCAGAGAAGGGCTCTTGTAAACATGGTAATGAACCTTCAGGTTTCACAAAACGTTGGGAAGTTCTTGAGTAGCTGCACAACTGTCTGTCTTTCAAGAAGGGCTCAGCTCCATGAAGTTAGTTATAGCAGATAAAGTCTGAATCACAATTTACCAATGTATTTCAAGATTAAGCATACTTTCATCTACAACACTGACGCATACCACATGATATTGTATGAATGTTTAATTTTCCATATATGCTCATGACTGCATCAGAGTACAGTACTGGAAGTACTGTTAGATTTACACATCTTTTCCTTTGCTATATAAATTTATCAATATAACAAATATTATACTTAAGCATCCTGTTGCACTCTACACGAGAAATGATACAAACTCTGTCCCAAGTGCAAACAATATATATTATATGTCTTTGGTCTTGTTCTCTTCCACGCTACATGTTTCGGCCTCTATCGGCCATCATCAGGTGTATACTCTTAACGTTGCTGCTACACTGAACCCAGTCTAAAATTTAACATTTAAAAACACACTGTTATTTTCTTCGTATTATCAACATATCAACGAGGTAGAAAATAACAATGTGTTTTTAAATGTTAAATTTTAGACTGGGTTCAGTGTAGCAGCAACGTTAAGAGTATACACCTGATGATGGCCGATAGAGGCCGAAACATGTAGCGTGGAAGAGAACAAGACCAAAGACATATAATATATATTGTTTGCACTTGGGACGGAGTTTGTATCATTTCTCAATATAACAAAACTGACAAAGCTTATACTCAGAAAACAAAGAGAACGGTTTCTCTGAAAAGAAAACAGCACATGCTAGCAATGAAACACTGTACAGGTTTTACTACTTTGTTATATGTTACTACAAATTATGCATGATAGACATACCTCTGTAGTGCCAGTCTGATACACTTTTACAACTTGACCAACACCTGACACACTGATATCTACTGGTTTTCTTAATGAAGAAACATCAATATGAGGCTCTCCATTTGGGTCTCTCTCAATTTGAGTCTCCTGGGATTGCAATTTCCCACCATTAGCTTTACTTGCATTTTGCTTACTTCCTTTTGCTGTCTTTGAACTTGACTTTGAACCCATTTTATCCACAAAACTGTAAAATGAAGCAGATAGATATTTTAAATGTAACTATGACAACATTAACAGTGCAGAGTGGAGCAGGTGTAACAATATATGCAGAGAATATTGCAAGATGTATCATTAACTAATTCTGTATCTGTTGTGACATTCATAACGGAAACTGTCCTATACTATTGCATATTAGAAAAGAAAATGTGATATATTATAAGGTAAGTATACTCCTGCACGTTCTTAATGTTGTCTATGCAAACTTTATTTATCAGTAAACAAATTACTGCAAGTTTTTATAACACTGCACGCTCTGGTGGAAAAAAATGGTGTAAATGTTATTTGCTGAAGCTTTCAGAATCTTGATCCTTTTGCTTCAAGGAACTGGTATAAACTAAAACATAATGTTGACTAGTATAAGCAAACACAAACATAATTTACTAAGTTACAATCACTAATCCGAAGCCGTTCGCACACCCTTGTATACACAACGCTTGCTAGGCTAGGTGGTGCTAAGCCATCTGGATTAGTCTAGTTAATTTTATATTGGAATACACGGAAATAATTCTGCAATAAAACAAATAAAAACATTACATATAAGTACCTGTTTATAAATAAGTGTAATGAATACTACTATAATTATACGATGTTTACAAACCATTTCTTTAGTAAATTACGCGAAAGTGTCTCTTAACAGAAGGTCACCTCCCAACGAAGCTGATCTCTCCTCGCTTTTTTAAGTATTTAGCATGCGGTTTGTCAATGACTTTCACAATATTACGTAGCTACAATAACTGATATATCCTTATTATACGGTAAATATGTGCTCCGTCTAATATTTTTTGCAAATATAAAATTATACTTTGGTGGATCCCTCCTTTGTCACACAACAAACTCCACCATTTTTGCTGAAGAAAGCTACTGCTGTTCTCTCAATCTTCCGTTTTCTCAAATCTCCTGTAGATGGCATGCATGGTGATTTGTTTCGATAGGCATTGGAAGCTTGGAAGGTTGGTTGCACACGGTTTTTGTTGTGTGCAAGGTGGAGTATGAGAAAGAATATGTTGAAAATAACAGTGCCTCATATTTTATAAATTTGTTGATATATTGTTGCCTTGATCGGATGTAGTTAAACGAACCCAATAATGCACTGTCAACATGTTTTTCAGGCTTTTAAGGTATGGAACGTATATGCTTATTTTACTAGTAATGTATTAGAAACTATCTGATTCTAAAAATAAATGCACGTACCCACAGAATCATTTATGATTAGCACAAAGTGTTGAATAGATTAACTCACCGAAACTGAAAGCAGTGGAGTTGATTGAACCTCTTGTTACTGTCGTACGTAATCAGAACGCGTAAGTGAGGAGCCAGGAATTACTGTGCTGGAAGTGTTATAACCAAGCAGACACCACAGAAAATATCATTACCAACAGTTCTATTGTATGAAACCGTTGTTATCTGTTGCCATAGACACGTGGTTACCAGTTGTTGCCTAGCAATGGACGACTTATCTTGTATCTTTATTTTCATTTCCATTGATGCTTACTGGCTACCAAAGCCATTGGATATAGAACATGTCACAATTTACATATATTAGTTCTGAGAACAGAAACTAGTCCATTTATAGCTATATTCAAAAAAGGAACCATTATTATACAATTCAATAATTTAACCAACATGTACAATTCATCAACCAGACATTAATACCTTATTAAGATCATTCCTTAAAAATGTATATGCAAATGCCAATTTAAAGTCTTTTTTACAATATACCATATAAACAGCTTTATGAAAAGCTTAGTTCATTTTGTATTTAAAATACTTGTCCAACATGTAAAATGAATGGGTGCCGTGTAGATATTGTGTTAACCGATGTTTGAAGGAACTTATCACCTCCATCCTTAGGGTGGAACCAGGATAAGTAAATGCTGACAGACTAATAGAGTACTCTGTCAAGGGGGGGGGGAGAAAGGCAAATTTATTTGGACGGCATTAACCCTGAGGCTTTGGGGCTGTGATGCAAGTCAGGAATAGACCTTCGTGGCCTTGTGGATCTGGCATCATGTCCCAGAGGTTTCTTGAGGGAACAGATGACAGAGAGGATTCCATGACTTGCTGAGACAGACCCCCAGCTCTCTGTTCAAATTGTCAGGATGGAGTATTCCATATTCCATGATCCAGACATTATTTCTGAACAGCAATACAGTTTTCCAAGATGACAGTACCCTCATTCACACAGCTGGAACTGTTCAGGCATGGTGTGAAGAGCATGAATGTGAACATCAACTTCTTCCTTCGCCAGCACGGTCACGAGATTTGAGCATCATTGAACCACTCTGGTCGGTTTTGGAGACTAGACTGAGGAACAGACTCCCACCTCCAGCATCTCTAAAGCAACTTGAAAATGTCATTCAAGAAGAATGGTATAAAATTCTGCATAGACTGTTCAAAAGTTGTATGGGTCCATTTCAAAAAGGATTGAAGCTGAATTGAAGGCAAAAGGTTGTTCAACACAATATCAATAAAGATGTGTATACAGTATCTTCAGTTTTTCCATTATTTTGTCTAACCCATGTCTCTCATTATAAAAGGGACCAAATTATATGTTACTTGTTACTGTGATTGTTTTGTGTATCATAGTTATCTGTGTGATTGACAGAAAAATAACAAAAGGTTTCCTCATATTAAAAAATGGAACATCATAAAAGATCTGAACAAATTGTGGGTGCCAGGTCACCATACTATCACTTATAATTGTCTTCTGTTATATTACTACTAGTGCGTAACCCTTAAGAATAATATTCAGAGCGATTTTCTTCTTCCAGTCCTCTATCCTGTTTATATTTCCATCCCACATTGCTTTCTCATCCTGTTTATTTGAACATCCTTCTTCCTCCTCCTTCACATTAAAACAGTTCTCTCACCCCTTTTCTTGCATTCTCCTATTGCTTTCATACCTATATGTCATAGGAGTCAGGATAGCACAGTCAGTGTCGTGATGGACCATGAGTTTGACAGCCTGGGTTCGATTCCCGACATGGCAACATCTTTCTCTTTTCCATGGCATCTAGAGCAACTCTGGGGTCCACCCAGCTTCCAGTCCAATGGATGTCGGGAGCCATTTCCCCGGGGATAGAGTGGTTTGGGCGTGAAGCTGACCACTCACCTCCATCTAGTGCCAAGGTCAAGAATGGTGGACCTCCACCTCCACTGCCCCATATGTTCTCATGCCATAGTGCTTAATTAATAAAGCACAGGGATGTTATCTTTTTTTTTTTACTGATATATCCTTCCCTCCTTTCTTTTATGTTCAGTTCTCTTTTTGTTATCCATTGTATCACCATTGCTTGGTCGGTATAGTTCGCTTGCGGACTCAAGCCATGGAGTTTGTTCTGTTTTTTGTATCACCATTTTTCTTCCTGTATCTTAGCAGCAGCAGCAGCAGAAGATGATTCGAGTTTCCTTGTATCATAGCATTGGCAGAATATACACGTAGTGTACATTTTCCCCATATTACAGTGTCAGCAGAAGACATATTTTCCTTGTCTTCTAGCAGCAATGTGTTGTGTTAACTCTAAGCATGACAAATGTGTAGCTTTCAAATCATCATTTTGTTAATAAAATTGAGTAAGCTCATGTGAGGTGCTTTGTTTCTTATTCTGGCTCTTAGTTTTAGGAGATGGCTCTTAGATTTATAGAAAATTTGCATAGGCCCATCCTAGAATTATAGTGGGTAGATTGTAAGGTGATATCCTTTATATTTCAGTTTTCAGTATGCGCCTATTCAAAGATGTGTACAAAATATGGGTTGCAGTCCTTTATTGTAAGTGATCAGTTGTGCCATCTTCGATGTCTTCATACACATACTGTGAGGATGAAAAGTTCTCTTGCTGTCCCCAGGCAACCAGAAATGGGCTATTTAAAGAGTTTTTTGAAACGTATTGGTTGGCTGGATCATTCTAAAGCGGTAAGAAATATTTTAGTTTTGTTTCATATAAATTTGTAATAATATTGTAACGTGTTTCGCGTTACTGAAGACGCCGTAGAGATGGTTAATTGGTTTATTTAACAGTCTACAAGTAACGGCTACAATTACTTATCTCACAGTTGCGGGGTTTCACACTTTATAACCCTAATCGCATTAATCTGTTAACACTGTTGCGGGGTTTCACGACTTATAACCCTATGCGCAAATCAGTTCACTCTGTCTTCAGTGGTCTACACGTTTACAGTAGGGGAGCTATGTATCACTGTCTCACACGCTCCCAATTACACAATCGCACACACGTCCGGATCTTCTTACCGCGACGGCTGCTATACTCCAACTATAGTCCGCTGACTGGAGAACTGTTGATAACACGCTCTCGTAAGCTTGCTCGGAACTATCTTCGGCGATGGCCACGTTATAACTCGGCGGCTGTACAACTGAAGTCGCCGACTGCTACAGTAGAACTCGCTGGTAGCCACATTAGAACTCACAGGTAGCCACATTAGAACTCACTTATATAGCCGCAGGATTGCCTGTTACGTTCCACGTCACAGTAGGAAGC
>NW_019744107.1:842147-865621 GCF_002891405.2 Cryptotermes secundus
CTTCGTTACCGCCACGCACCTGTGGCCTGAGTCGCCACGTTGCTGCTGGGTAGGGAGGGGGTCTCCGTTCCGCAACATGTTACAATATATTTATTTACTTATGATTTACCAGGAACTTTGCTTTCTGCATTTACAGCCCATTCATATTATCTGGTATTGGGGGGGGGGGATAGTTTTAAGCTCACCTAAAAAAGAATTTTGCTCGTAAGTGATGGCGGGGAGATACTGTTGGGAGCTACGTCTGCTTGCAGAATTAGTACTATTTGCAACAAGTGTATGTGCACTTACAGTTTCACACTGCACCATTATGATCTGTATAGGGAAATTTGATAACACTGTCAGTAGCTGAGGCCATATAGCATTGAATGGTAGGATGTTTGACTAATGAATTGTAAAGAATATGGAAAGAAATAGTTGTGGCCTGTTTTGAGGTACTATACCAGCATTTTCCCATAGGGGTTTGTGAGAACTGAAAAACGGTAGTCATTATGGCTGATTTGTGGACTGATATTTGTACCTGGCACCTCCTGAACACTGAGCATGACTGCAATGTTTAGTTGTAATGTCTAATGTACAGGGTTATTCAAAACTCACTGTTCACATGTAAGAACACATTTCTAACAGTGAACTTGCTAGTCATTAACAATTGTTGGGAGTGGTCCCCACATATTTGTAGACAGACATTAACCCAGGTCATGGTATCAAGGTATGAGGAGACCAACTACACTATTGTTATTGAAGTTAATAAAATCTAACAAAGGGTCACTGTTAATTTCTGTTGTTGTTATTCTTTACTGCTGCATGTTTCGATTGTATAGATCATCAGGTGGTTCATAAATAAATTACAGAAACATAACTTGTCTTATCTTGGTGTGCCAATTCTGCATGGGGACGTACTTAATATAATTAGTGACGATGTCCTTCAGATGATGGAGACTGTGGAGATAGTCTTTGTAGATCAAAGCTTTTATTGCTTCGCACAGATGAAAATCAGTGGGTCCCTGAGGTCAGGCAACCTTGGTGGCAAAGTGTTTGATGGAAGTAGTTGTTCATCAGACACATTATGAAGTGCCATAGAGTTGATAGTATCCTTAAAGAATATAGGAACAATTATTCTACTTCGTGGTATATGCCATATATCAATCTTTTGATCATGTAGCAGTGTGTCTGTAATCTCATGCAGATTAAATGCTGACCACATGTGGCTGATTTTGGAGTGGATATACTCAGAGAAATTTAGTTGTACATGCTTGAAGTTATCATGTTCTTTCAGTTTGTGCCCTGGTGTTACCTCATACAGATGCAGGTTCAGTTTTTAAGTGCTCTCTGTATTGATGAATATGAGATGCATGTGTACTGTGACAGTTTGGAATGGATGTATGTTGGGGTTTGTAATATGCTGTCAGAGCTATTCAGTACTTAGTCATCTGTTAACACTCATGGCCTACCATATCTTTGCATGTCAGCAGCTGCACTGTGTTGTGATGTGAGATTTGGGAAACATTTCTACAAACTTCTTTATGACCTTCTGTCTAGTCACCTCCAAAGAACCGCATATGACACCATAAACACTTGGGCCTCAAGTAACATCAATTGCACATGTCAGAACAGCCTGCTGTTTGAAAGACAATACATTTTATTTAATGACACCCTTGGCATTGAGACTGTATAGCGGGAGATGATGGGATGAATGGAGAATGGTGAACTGGAAAGGACTTGGAAGGAAGTCAAGATACTATCCCAACATATTCCTGGGGGGAGTGTGAAAATCATGAAAAGCCTCAGTCAGGGTAGCCCATAGCCCACCTGAAATTTGAACACAACACATACCAAATAGAAGTCTAGAGCATTACCTCTAAACCAGCCTGTCTGGTTGAAGGAAGGTAGTGGTCAAGGTCACACAGTCACATGACACATTGGGAATGTGTGTGGGACTTTTGAATCCTTCCCACTTCCAGTACTTGTTGTTACAGGTGCATGGTGACTTTTGAATCATCTTGTATGTAAAGGATATTCTGTGATGGTTACACAAAATGGAATTTATTAAGAGTTCTATTATATTGTATTGTATTTATTGCACGCTCGAACACATCCTTACATGGCTGAAGCCCTTGGATACAGAACCGGTCTCACAACAAGCCTGCTAAGTAGCAGGTAGTCACTCGATAATATATATATACAACAATATTAACATGATATTAACTTAATACCCTTATATGTACTACAATTACATCACATTTACAATATAATTACATTATAATTTAAATATAAATAAATAACATAAACACTCAATAACAATCCTAGTTAAAATATTCATCCAAAGTATAATAAGATTTACGATGTAAAAAGGCATGTAAAGCCACTCTAAATTGCTTAATATCACAGACCAATTCTTTAATCTTCAATGGAAGATGGTTAAAAAGTTTAATGCCAGAATAATAAGGACCTTTCTGGTAAATTGTTAAATTTGCCTGAGGACAATAGAGATCAAAATTACGCCTCATTTTCAGGCCATGAATTTGCGTTGACTTATGATACAAGCCCATATTATTCACAACAAACATCAATAATGAGAAAATATATTGCGACTGCAACGGCAATATTCCCCATTCCCTAAATGCCTCTCTACAAGAGTCTCTAGGTCTCAACCCACTCATGACTCTAATTATACTCTTTTGAATTCTGAAAATATGCACACTAAGGGGTGAATTACCCCAAAAAATAATTCCATAGCTCAATAGTGAATGAAAGTAGGAATAATACACCATTTTTAATGTCTCAATGGGCAAGATGGGTTTAATCACCCTCATTGAATAACAAGCCTTACATAATTTAGGCCTAAGCTGAGTTATATGAGCTTTCCAAGTGCACGATCTTTCTATAACAATCCCCAAAAATTTCACGTTTACATCATTTAAAATCCCATTATTACAATATCGAATAGAAGTTACATTATTCGTTCTAGGCTTTGTCTCAAATTGAACATGTTTAGCTTTATTAAAATTGACACTGTCAAATGCCTTCTTTAAGTCACAAAAGATTCCACCTACAATTTTCCGCTTATTTAATGCTTCTAATATTTCATTTATTAACACATAAGAAGCTATAGTTGTTGAAGATTGACTTCTAAATCCAAACTGTTCATTAGCTATAATATTATAGTCATGAATATGTTGGTTTAGTCTAGCCAAAATAATCTTCTCAAATACTTTTGAAAAGGAAGTCAAGAGAGAAATGGGTCTATAATTAGAGGGGTCATTCTTGCACCCATCCTTAAAACAGGGCTTAATCTCAGCGTATTTTAACCTGTCTGGAAAATTTCCGGTAGACAGCATTTTATTACAAATAAACGTTAACGGAGAAATGATAAATGGAGCACTAATTTTTAGGACTTCAACTGATATTTCATCATATCCATGTGATCTTTTTCTTTTCAGAGTTTTAATAATTTTATATAACTCAGTCGTTGTTGCTGCCTGGTATTTAATACTAGGAAAAGGATGTTCAAATGCTGACCGCAAATAGTCTAATGGCTCAGTATTAGTTTTAAAATTTTTACTTATGTTATTCTCAGCCATAGTTAAAAATATACTATTTAAGGAGTCGGCAATATCTTGCTTATTTCTAATAAGCTCCCCTTTAACTTTTAGTTCCTGTATTGTATCTTCTTTAGTTAACCTCCCAGTTACAGATTTAGTAATATTCCAGATAGTTCTTATTTTGTTACTAGATTTTAATACCTGACTACTATAATACTTCTTTTTGGCTTCTCTTATAACACTTTTTAATATCTTACAATACTGCCTGTAATAATTCTTAAAAACCACATCATTGGTACTCCTGTATAATAAATAAAGGTCTCTTTTATGCCTGCAGGAAATACCTATACCTAGGGTAATCCATGAATTATTATGAGGTTTAATTACCTGTCTTTTTAAGGGGAAACTAGAATAAAATATTCTAAGAAATGAATTTAGAAAGGAATTATACATTATATTTATATCATCAATACCAAAAACTGTGTCCCAAGTTTCAAAACTCAAATTGTATTTAAAGTCCTGCACAGTGGCCTGGTCAATTTTCCTAATCATTTTCCCACACCTTACGCTACCCTTCTTAATATGAGCTTTAACCTCTGTTAAAACAATTGAGCATCGTGGTTGGAGAGTCCATTAAATCTTCTGGGATGTAACACTGTGCAGTCTGTTGAAAGTCAGTCAACATTTTGACCCTTAGACAGAGGCAGTGTGTTCCTGCTAAACTTTGGTTGACTTTCATTGGGCTGAAAAGCTTATATCTTAGAAGATAGAACTCCTCATAACCACCATTGTGAGAACCTCATATCTGACATGACCCTTACACAGAATTATACACTTATTGCTCAGAGATGTCCAACCATAAACTGAATATAGATGTGGCAATTCTGATTATGCAGACGTAATGCTTTATGCATTTTTACTTGTATATTTAAATTAACAAAATTTCTGCCTGTCATAGTCAAGTGTTTTTTTGTGAATGTGGTTTTTGATATAGGGGATTTCAGTTTGTTCGAATTATTGTACCTGCTACAGCAGGTAGCGTAGTTGGTCGAGGCACTGTGCTACAAGCTGGAAGGTCGCGGATTCGAGTCCCAATGAGGTGGGTTTTTTTTTTTTTTTCAGTTGACCTAATCCTTCCAACCACACTGTGGGCCTGCGGTTGACTCAGCCTGTAACAGAAAAGTCCCAGAAATCTGCCTGGGGGTAAAGAGCGGCTGGGGCATAAGGCTGACAGCCTTACCACCATCTGTGAGCTAATTTTCTAGAGAAAATGTGAGAGCCTCAGCGTCTCAATCCTATGGGCCTTCATTGCCTGTTACAGGGATGGTGTTACTTTACCTTTACAGCATTGATGCCATGGGTAAATGGTGGTGTTGAAGTTAAAGGAATGTAATGTTTGTCTTACAATATGTTTCATGTCAACACAGCAGTTCACATACCTGCCTTGTATTTTCGTAAAATTTTGTTAGCTTGTCGAGTCTGATAATTAAGTGATAAATATAAAATTTTACTTTCTGAAGTTAGTTACTTTCAGAAATGTGGCATTTTGGAAACGAGATTTTGTTGTCTCTCATTTTGAATCACTTAAAACATTTTTATCTCTGGTCCTAATCATGACAGGAAACTCATTGTTGTATTAACTTAAAGCTCTTCAGTAGGGTTCATGGCGCTATATAGCATAAACTCTCACAGTTCTAAGGCCTTTACCCCACTAATATATTGAGTTCTTTCTTCCAATTTTTATAGATTTTCTGCAGCTGTTAGTCTAATTACATCTGGTTTTCTTGACATACCATCACAGCCTTATAATTCAGCACTCCCCTCTTATAAAGTTCATGCAGAAATGACATATCAGTTCAACTCTTTTAAAGTGAAATGTGACTGTTCCTTCCATTATCTTGGCAAAAGGCAAAGAAGGCTTATTATTGGGATCTAAAAACAAATTGTACCAATCTCTTCTGCAGGACTAAGTGGCAAAGGACTTTCTCTAAAATATCTTTTACTTGCTGTAGATGGGTGTAGATCTAGTGAAACAGGCTCCTTCTACAGGAGGTAATGTACTGTAGGATGTCGGTTCTGGTACTTGGAGTGACAACCACAGAAGTTTCTATAGCACATATTTATAGGTGTTAGAAGAAGAGCATACAGATGGCAGGCAGAGTGGGGCCCTGAGAAGGGCAGTAACTGTAGGGTAATGTGAGCCTGAGGAATGGTGGTGAAGCTCCACCTGCAGTGGGCTGGCTTGTGCTAGCGATGGTGGTGGTTTGCATATTTATCCCCTGTTGCTATTGGTGCCCAGCCAAATGGGCATTGGCGCTACCATGGTCTGCATTGATTGGCTAGTGCCTGCTTCGCTCTGCCAATCAAGCAGAAGTTGGTAGTTGATCTGGAGATGTGTTGTGGTAGACACCCACAATACCAGTACAGAAGTTGTTAGGTACTGCAGTTAGGGGAGCAAATTAAAATTAGTTATCTTTGGTCTATCAGGGAAGTTGAATTGTGCACTAAGATAGAGTTAGGTAGGATGATATTGTGCACCAAAAGGCATGCACATTTCCTTCTCAGAATAAGAGAGGGAGAAATTATTTGAAGGGAAATGTTTTAAAGGAGCCAATAATATAATAAGGATTTGTTTTCTTATACTTACATGAAACATGTGAACTAACTTCTTACTTTATAATGTTTGGTATACTTTGTTGCTTTCAGTTGTGGTCTCTTTGTCCATATTGGTTTCTAGTCATGTGGCAAGATTGGAGCTCTGTTTATTACTGGTGATACAGTGATGGCTGGCAGAACTCTGCACCAGATCGTTGAGGCGGTTTGGTGTTTCCCATTAAGACTTCAGTGTTCTGGGATGTGATGTGCCTGGCAGATGTTTTTTTTTTATTGCTAGTGGGGTGGGACTAAGTCCCTTGTACTGCAGCCACTTCTGGCCTATTGTACCAGCCCCAGATGTAGGTGAGGGTGACTGTGGAGCAATTGGTGGAATGAAGATTTGCAGGGGAAACTGAAGTACATATAGAAAACCTGCCCCAGCGCCACTTTGTCCACCACAAATCCCAGCCAGTGGCTAACCGCTTGAGCTATGGTGCGGCCTGCCAGATGGTTACCAATATTTCAGGTAAACCTGCTGCCTCCATATTCAGTGCAGTAGAAGGTGAAGGCATCAGATTCCTGCAAGACATTGGTAACTGTTTGCTAGACTATACAACATCACATCCCAGAAGACTGCACATTAAATGTTCACTGCCATGAAAATTTCCTATTTTGTATAGTATTTGTCTTATTTAGCAAGTGTTTACTTTGCCAACAGAAGTGAAGGACAAAGAAGGCATCCAGAAATATTTGGACTAGTTCCACATATTCTTGAACTCTAGCCTTTCAATGTGAAAGGTTAGTGCTTAAGCCCTAGGTCACCAGGTCAGCGGGAACTTAATATAGGAACCATTGATTTATTTGGGAAAAGAGAATTTAATCTTGATCCCTTATATTGTATTACTGATATGATTAGTTGATAAATTTACTGAGAACTGTGCATCACTGCATGGGAAGGGTATCTATTATATCTGGGAAATTACAGAGCAATGCGCATGCCGTACTGTCTTGATTTATGTTTTATATTGTCCTGTCATTTCAGGGCATATGCTTGACTGTTTCTTTTCCATATCTTGTCACTTTGTACTTTGTCATTGGCTGTCGTCCACAGCTGCACTTTATAGATCATGGGAAAATAGCATGACATTTGCCTCTGTTGAATGTTGTGGTCTAGTTGGTAGAACTCTTCATATTCAGGGGGTCTCAGGTTCAAATTATGACTCAAAGACCGGCCATTCTGGCAGGTCTTCTGTGCCTTTCCTCAGTTCTCCCAAGCAAATGCCCAAATTTGGCCATAAGACTTCTTTGTTAACATATTTTCCAATTTCTTATTCACTAATCACTCGACTATTCGACGTTAATATTCTGAGCTATTGACAGTGCTGTTAAATAACCCATAAATAAATACATATCGTGTACTCCTTATTAACCATGCTAATGAAATGGATGCAGGAGTAGTCAGAAGACAGGTAATCTGTATAGACGTATGAATTCAGGTGGGAAGAAGCATCATTTTATTGTTATCGAGCATAAGATACTTTAGTAATCTTCAGGTGTGGCAGAGAGGCCATGGCGATCGGTGAATACAGAAATTCAGAAATGTACACAAAGTGATATGTACAGTTATCTTGACAGCTGTAAGAATTACAGAAATAGTAAATTGAATTTGAAGTGGGGTTTCATTTTTATCCAGAACTTTTGTGTGAAACATTTTTCTCACATAAATATTTAGTGTGTGATTGTGGTTGTTAAAATTGTCTGAACAAAACTACAGTATAACATTTCATGAACATGCAAGAGTTTCTTGAGTTCTTTCATATTAGCAGACTGAATGAACTTAATAGGTGTCCTGCAGGGTTGTGAACACATCCAAAAATGTACATAGATAAACTACAAGTCAGGTAATCAGGAATATACTATACTTTCCTGTCATACATCACGTTTGTTGCATGCCATTTTGATCCAAAGCTAGTAACAATTTGGTATGTGAGTAGTGGTAACATGCAGTTAAAATACCTTCAGTTATAAAGAGTAGAACAGAGTACCATGTATTTTGAGAATTACTTGCACTCTGACAATACAGGTTTTTTTGCTGTTGTGAATTAATGGATGGAATCAGACAGAATTGGCATGGGTTCTTTATTATTATACTGTTAACCAGCTGTAATGCATAATTTGTTGTTAATCTGCAAGTTTCATGTGCAGTGGTGGTATTTGTTACAGAAATTGAAAGCATCTGCCTATATACTGTATGAAAATGTAGCAGATAAGATTCCATACATAAAGTTCTTCAAAGGTAGGTTTTGAGCACATGTACAAATAGTGTGACAATTTATATGTTTGTATTGGAACTGAAATACATTAAGTACAGAAATCCAGATAAAAAGTATTGTTCAGAGTTCAGTTCGGTTTCTGGTTTATGTAGGGAGTCAGTGTTGAGTCCCTGTTGACATATTCCATACCTGTATCTTTCAGACATCTACTTATCTAACACATGCTGCATTTGAGAAACAAGGTTTCATTTCCCAGTCCTTATTGTGAAGCCTTGCGGAAGAAAAGGCAAAACATTAAAATCTATATACACAGTTTGTACATACGATGATGTGACACCTGAGATCCAGAAGGAATCATCTGTTATCTGGTAATGGCCAACCCAGCAACCTCCAATTGCAGTTGAAGCCTGAAGTTCCCACCTGGAATTTCTTTGTCCCACTAAGATCAATTGAAATGGAGGCTGACTGTGGAGATAACGCGGACAACACCACTGAGCATCAGCAACATCAGGCACCAGCCATGAAGTAAACTGATACAGTAGCAAAGGCAACTGAAGGGCTTACTGAAAGGCAACTTTGAGTTCCGTAAGACCAGAAGTGGGACTGGAGCTGTCACGAAAGAAATGGGGGATTTTTCAGCCATCTGCTCTCACTCTGAGAACAATAACCCTGTGACTGGTGAAGATTTTTCTTATTTAAATTATTTATGCCCTTACATGTTTCGATCTTCAGAGACCATTATCAGAGGGACACCTTTACATTAATACAGTTAGAAGCCACTATTACAATACATGTTCTAAAAGTTAAAATGTATACAGGCAATATTAATAATATACAATTGGGTATAATATCTAAGGTCTTTACAACTACAGTGGCTCTTCCAATATGTTAAAATATTTATAATTGGTTTGTTAAGACTCCATTGGAATTTGTAAACCAAGGTGGTTCGTGTTGTCCCTCTTATTATTTCTTTTGACGGGGGTCGAATGTGTGCCGCCTTGTCGTTCTCGAGAAGAGGGTTCTGCAAATACGGGTATATTACGGGTATATTCTATTATTTTAGCAATCCTATTATGTTTTGTAAAAGCCTTTGTTATTTCATCCCACCTTTGATATTGTCCTGTATGTGTTTATGGTGCGCTGTGTTATTTTTACTGTTCTAGGATGAGTTTTACCGCATATTTATACTTCTTGTGTCTATGACATTAGTGTGGATGTGTACTGATGTTGTATTATGAGGTCAAACATGTTATGCTGATTATCACTTTCCTTTGTGTGTTTTTGTTCTTCTATCAATTTGTTGAGCTTATTAAAGTGCTATATATATGGAAGTTTTCTTTTATATTCATGATGCTCCCTTTTTTGGTGTTCTCAGCCATTTCCATGATTACTGTCATCGGTCCATACTGGTGGCATTTATTTAGTATTAAAACTTAAAACTCCATGATTTTAGTCCATAAGCGAACTATACCGACCGAGCGACCGCCACTTGTCAGCGAAGTTTTGTGCCAACTTTTGCGGATAGAGGGTGCCATGTGGTCAGTGCAACGAATCCCCACGGACATTAATTTCGGTTTTCTAGACTGGAGCCGCTATTTCCTTGAAATAGCTCCCCAGTTATCATCACAAGGCTGAGTGGACCCCGTTTCAGACCCACTACTTCTCAGAAAAAATCTGGTAGCGCCGGGATTTGAACCTGGACCTCTGGATCTGTAGCTGAGAACGCTGGCCACTAGACCACAGAGGCGGTAATTCATTTAGTATATGTTGGGCAAATGACAATTCTTCTTTGTTTAGTCTTATATTTCTTATGAGTTCCTTGTACCTTGTTAGATTTATACCAGTTTGACCACTGTATACTTTATGGCAGCTTTGGCAGATTATTTTGTATATCCCACTTTGTTTCTCGTTTTTCATTTACTAGTTTACCTATAATGAGAGTTGTTTTAAATGCTATCTTTATATTGGTGTTTTTGAAGAGTTTTTTTATTTTTCATATGTAAGTTTGTTATATAGTTGTATGATGTCTTCCTTCTTATAGTCATTATTTAATGCTATATTAATAATAGTATTTAACTCTTTTTTGTAAAATTCGCATAGTGGAGGGTGGAGTCCAGTTAGGTCCACTCGGCAGAGCAGCCACTGATTGGCCTATTGTACCTGCCCCAGGTGATTATGATGATGGAGAATATTGTGGAATGAAGATTGGCAGGGGAAACTGAAGTACTCAGAGAAAAACATGGGTTTGAACCTGGGCTGCTGTGGTGGGGAGCCAGCGACTAACCACTTGAGCTATGGCGCAGACTATTTAACTCTTTGTTTTTAGCATTTTCCTTGAGGGGTAGTGTGAGAAGTCTGTGTATTCAGTTTTTGTATGCTGCTAATTTTTGTTCTTTAGTTTGGCAAGAGTTATTATTTATTGCTGCATCTGTCATCGTGAGTGTTCTGTATATTTCCATTTCTATTTGTCCGTGTTTGTTAATTAGGTATAAGTTTAAATATGCTCTTTGGTTGTTTACTCCCTAATTTATTGTGAATTGCAAGTTTTTATATTGTGCATTGACGTGTTTGAGGAGGCTTTGGGGGCGTTGTTTTTGTCTGATTATAATATTATGAAAATGTCATCTTCGTATCTAATGTAGTGTATAATTTTTTCATCTTCCAGCAGATGTTTTATTCTGTTTTGTTCTAGACCTTGTAGGAAATTTTCTGCCATAGTACTTGTTAAAGGTGAGCCCAATGCTACGCCTGATCTTGGTTTGTAGAATTTTTCATTATATTGAAAATAGTTTTGATTCAATATCATCCTAAGTATGGACATGATTTCTTTTATAATGCTTTTGTCCACGTGGTTATCTTTGAGTAATTTATTAGTTACAAGGAGTGTATAGTTGATTGGGATATTAACATAGAGGTCCTTAATATCCATCGTTAATAATTTATGATCCGGATTTAGTTTTAGTTTCCTTATATTTCCTGCAGAATATGTTGTGTTAATGATGTTGTATTCGTATTTTAATTTAAGGCAGTTGTTTAGTTTTTGGTGTATATATTTACCTAATTTATGTGTGGGTGCAATAGTGTAGTTTATAATCGGTCTGATTACGGCTTCTGGTTTGTGGATTTTAATTTTTGCTTTCAGTTTGGGTGCTTGTGGGTTCATTTGGAGTACCTGTTTTCTTTTTATTGGGTCATATTTTTACATTGTTTTAGAATATTTTGTAGTATTCTCTGAAATTTTTGGGTAGAATCTGTTTTTAGCTCGGCAATGTTATTATTTTCTATAAAAGATTTGACTTTATCATTCAGGTCTTGTTTATAAATAATGACAAAGGGTCTCTTATGATGATGGTCTCTGAAGACCGAAACATGTAAGGGCATAAATAATTGAAATAAGAAAAATCTTCACCAGTCACCTTAGATGGAACTGTGTAACTTTTCATGATGTAATTTTTGTGTTTTAAGACAGCAGATGAGAAGACAGAAGGTTCTGGACTGAATGGTAGCAAGCATTACTTGAGTGCAAGCTCTTCTTAGTTTCCCCCTGAATTTGGTTTGATTTGTTATAGTCATTCCCAAATATCTGAACTGTGTCACATTTTCAAAACATCTGTGACATATCTTTAGGAGGCACGCAGTAGCGTAGTTGGTTGAAGCACTATGCTACAAGCCGGAAGGTCATGGGATCAAATCCTGATGAGGTCATTAGATTTTTTTCAATTTACCTAATCTTTCAAACTGCACTATGGCCCTTGGGTCGACCCAGCCTCTAACAGAAATAAGTACCAGAAATATTCTTGGAATGTCTATGAGCTGATTGTCTAGAAAATGTGGGAACATCAATGTCTCACAACCTTATGGGCCTCCACGGCCTGTTACAAGGATACCTTTACTTTTACTTATCCATCTTTATGTCATGATTTTGTCCTGCATTCTGGTGATGAAACAGCAACATATGCAAATTGCACTCGGCATTCAAAATTTCGTACATGTACAATTACATAACTGACTTATGCTTGATGTATTATTATTATTATTTCTTTATTCCATTACATCTATAGTAGGCAAAAGCCTTAGATACAGAATTGTGTCAATTTATCTTGCTAATACTCATAAGCAATTGTCAAGAAGACTTATAAAATAAGACAATGCATGTTTACATCATAATACAAATTGTCTCTATCATAATACTTTCAAATTTATCATTGATTAAAATTTAAGATAAAAGTTTTCATCAAAAGTAACAGAATATCTTATACATATATAACAAATCCAAGATATAAAAACATTACATTTATAAAATTACAAAATTAAAATTTCATGATGACTACATATCATTTGTCCCTAGTCCAATAAAACATACAATCAGGCCTCGTACAGACAGCCCAAGTTGTCAGGATAACACACACAGGTCGCGGGAAAACCACTGTCAAATTCACAACTTGCCATTCCACATACTGGTAGGCCATATCATCCAACTATTCAGATTAGAAAACATTAGTTGTATAATCATTATCTCTTAAAATATTCATAAAGTGTATAAAAAGAGTTTAAATACAGAAATTCCTTCAAATTGTTTTTAAACTTATTTATATCATTAGAAATTACTTTAATTTTATTAGGTAGTGCATTGTAAATCCTTACGGCCATGTGAATTACCCCATTACCATATTTCACCAAATTTACCTGGCTCATATGTATGTCCATATTATGTCTAGTGTTTATATCATAGCAATAGTAATCCTGAACCACGTAAATCCAAATATGTGTGGTATTGTAGAGGGCAAAGTGATGCATAGGAAGCATTAGAAAGCGCAGATATACTTGTGCTGAAACTACAGTGCAGCAATATGGTCCCTACACAGAAAGACTAGCCCCTCCCCTCATAGAAGAGGTGGTGTCATTTCTAAACATGTGCGCATGTAGGAGAGAACAAAAATCTTGGTCTGAAGCCAGGAATGACCGTGCTGATGAAGACCAGCAGCAATTTAACCAATCAACCAGCCGACCATGAGACAGAAAAAGTTCTTGCAATCAAAATTCTGTTTGCATTTCTGATCTGTCCCATATGGGTTACATGCCCCACCCATTTCATCTTCCTTTATTTGATTGTCCTATTATTTATCAAATAAATTAGAAGAAAAGTACATTTTGAGAAGCATATTCCGCAAGATGATTCCTTTTCAATGTTTTGAGACTTAATTTGTTTGTAACTTGGTTAATGATACTGTCAGTAACTTAGGTACATAGTGTCAAATGTTGGGGTGATAGTGAATAATGAATTGGGAAGGATGTGGAAAGAAGCAGTTATGACCTAATTTGAGGTACTTCTCTGGAATTTGCATGGAGCAATTGACAGGAGAATCTGTGCCCAAGCTGAGTTTTAAACCAGGCACATCTTGAATACAAGTAAGAAGTGGTACCACTTTTAACCAGCTGGAAAGGTTTTAAACTATGTATTCAGTTGTGAATAAACAAATGGTGAAATAAAAAAGTGCCCCCTTTTTTCATTATTTAAAATTAATTGTTTTCTTGGCCGCTTGCCATGCTGTGTTCACTCACATGTTTTAATGCTATCTTTAATCTCACTTTTCATAAATGCATGCTTGTAATTGAAGATTCCTTCATATAAAAATTATACAAGTTCTGTGCAGGATGGCTTTTGAGGATGTCCTGGTTTTCTTTAGCCTATTGTGAGAGACTGGACAGTAAATGAAGTGGAAGCAGCCTCCGTAGTCTAGAGGTAACGTTCCCACCTCATGACTCGTGGTACGCGGGTTCAAATACCCGGCGGAGGTCGTCGAATTTTTAAGGGCAGAAGAATTCAGGGAACAAGTCCTCCGGGAGGGACTTTAAGCTGTGTGTCCCGTGTCGTAACTTTACGGCATGTAAAAGAACCTCATATCCCCAAAGGGGATCACTGAGCCAAATTCCAGGACGTTTCCCGCCCAACAATAGTATCTAAGGCCTCTGATAGATGGGTGAAGTATTATAGACACCGCTAAGCAAGTGGCCGAACTCGCTTGCTCGGCGGGACTGATGGTACGCACCATTTATTGGTAGGGTATAGAGACTGGTAGAATATCATAGAGGGAAACACAATAGATCAAACTGGTCGCGATGCGTGGAGAAACCCACCCTCTCTAAATAACTAAACTAAACTAAAAAAAAATGAAGTGCAACATTTTATGGAATAACAGGCATAATGATTGTGCTTTAATATCCATGCCTTACATGTTTCAGATGATGTCCATGACATTTTATACATTGCCATAATCTCTTAAATTCTGCTTAATCTGCTGAAAAAAACACCATAAATTATTCCAGTTCTTTCTGTATTGCAGTCCTTCAGTTCTTGGGTTGAGTGGGGACAAATAGCATACACTTTAGACTTGAGATACCCTCCCAGGGAACTTGGTGGCCAAAGAATGTTATCAAATTGTGAAATTAAGTGACCTGGCAACATTCTTGTAAGAGAAGTCATGCTTCGCATTGTTTTGTGGTCCATTGCACTATCCTGTTGAAACCATGCCATTTCTCACCCTTTGCTTCATCCTTTACTGTTCTGTAGCCAGAAATATTTGCAGCATAGTGTATAGCACTCAGAATCCTCTGTAATGGCCTGGTTGTTTTCTTCAAAGAAATAAGGCTTGATCACATGAAATGTGGGAACACACCAAGTTACCTTTTGACTATGGAGATGTTTCTTGTGAACCTGAATGTGATTGTTATAGTTCCAATACCAAAAATCCTGTAAATGGGCATGTGGAAGTGGGTCTCATCTGACATGATCAACACATCAGAAACCCCTTCATCATTATCCACAAAGTCCAAGAATTGTCTGCAGAAATTTGCATGAGGAGCTTTATCCTGTTCTTTCAATTTGTGGGTTATGTGAATTTTATATGGATGAAGCCTCAAATCTTCATACAGAATTCTTTGAAAGGAGCTTGGCATTTATAAGTCACTCCCATGCTGCCTTGCCGAGTATGTTGGACTCTGCTGCATTACTGCCCTTCATTGTTCTATGGTGTGTTAATGGAACATGCAGGCCAACAGACTTATTCACTACATTAACATAAACATTGAAATTGCCAACCCACTTTAGAATGGCATTACATGAAGGAATTCTGCCATGCCTAGGGACATCAGAGTCATGCCAAAACATCTTTGCATCTTCACAGTAGACTATTTTTCAGAATAAGTTCTCACAGTGAATACATGATTCACTGTTCATTTCTCTGTGACTACTAAACTGCATACCAAGACATGTGCAGCATTCGTATCACTTCCTTGTTCCCCACCATGTAGTTTAGTGATTCTCTTCCTTGCATGTAAAACAGCAGCAGGTTTTCCAACACTTTGTACACTATCTATCTCACATTGTACAGTACAAACGATAGTCTTCAAAATGTTGTATTTTAGTGTCCTGTTGCACTGATTTTCATCCATGATATGTATGCCGTGTTAAATGTCAGTGATCACAGTTTTTTGAGCAGTAGTTATGCAAGAAGCAGATACATGTTTTTAACAGTTGTGCTGCTTTCTCTCATAAAATGTAAATAGTTAAAACCTAAGCAGATTTCATTGTTTCTTTTGCATGTTCTACAATAAAGCTTTGATCTGTCAGTCTAGGTCTTCTCTGTGCTCATCTGTCCACAACAGCCTTGCTCAGTATGAACAGTGAGAGACCATAGGGGTTTGTTGTCAGATTTGCCTTTTCCTTCACATATGCAGCACTAGCAACCATCAAGTTTGTAGAGTGAATCTTTACCTAATACCGAATGATTTCCTTTTATTATCTTTGTTTCATTATATTGTATGTTATTTTAATTAAAACTGATCAGTATAGTGAACCTAATTTATATAAAAGTGTAAGTCTTACGTTGGGTGGTTGTGGCTGTTGTGTTGATGTGCAAGTGTTAGGCAGATTTTTGGGTGTCATTTGAAACCCTGTTCTCAATTTTTTTAATGATATGAATAAACTGTAATTCTTTGATATATTGGGTTTCTGGACTTTATCCATCGTCCTGGTTTTTAAGATAACAAAACCAGGACGATGGATAAAGTCCAGAAACCCAATATATCAGTGTGTTATACACCATCGTCAGAATCCTGTAGTAACTACTTGTAATTCTTTGATCTGAGTGTTGTTACTTTAAAGCTTTGGATACTAGATATTGTGATACAACTACAGAAACCATATCCTGGGTGAATAATGGGTATATTTGCTCATAGATAGATTTGTACTGTGCATGTACGTTCTCAGGATAGTTGTTGAAGAAATCTTTTGACTCTGACAGAAAAGAATATGGATTTCTTAAGTGAATATGAAATTTAATCACCTTTTCCCATCATATAAAGTTTTTTACCAGTATGTTTACTTTTTGAGATCATTAGACCAGTGGTTACCACCTACCCATGGGCTTTGTGCAGCCTATACATTTTTATATTGCACGAATATATATATAATGAAAACGGTTGTTGCCTAAATTATATATTTAATATTAAGTGGATAATAATAAGTGGCCTCCATAGTCTAGGGGTAACGTTCCCACCTCATGACTCAAGGTACACGGGTTCAAACCCGGCGGAGGTCGTGGAATTTTTAAGGGTGGAAGAATTCAGGGAACAAGTCCTCCGGGAGGGACTTTAAGCCATGGGTCACGTAAAAGATCCTCATGTCTCTAGGAGACCTCTGAGCAAAATTAGGCAAAGTTTCCTGCCCAAATAGTTTCCAATTCCTCCGGTAGATGGGGAAGTATCGGGGACCACTGCCAGAGGGCCGACCTCTCTGGCAGAACGGGGCTGATAGCGAGCACCAGTACTGGAAGGGCATGGCGACAGTAGAAATTAAAGGGGGATGCACAATGGATCAACAACTGGTCGTAGTGCATGGGGAAACCCACCCCCTCCAATAATAATAATAAGTGGATAATAAATAAAAATTATGATTGAACAAATCTGTTAAAAATGCTATTAATATGCAAGACTGCAGATAACTCATCTGCCTGCTCATCTCTGATAAGAATTTAGGCTAGCGGGGTAAATTTTTTAAATTTATCCCTTAATATTCTTTCTGCTTCTTTTAGTTCTCACAGACACTGAATAGTTGAATGGAAAATAATATGAGGGTTGGAACTTTAATAGTGGCAACTATTCATTTACAATTGATACAAAATAGATGCATGTTTCAAAGTTTTACTGGCCTTCAGTGTAGTCACCAGCATTGTGTACAACCCATTGCCAGCGATGTGGAAGTTTTAGGATACCTTTAGCAACGCCTGTTGTGTTGATGGTTTGAATGGAGCGGTCTGCTGCCTGAAGAATCTCTGGAACAGTTCTGAAGCGAGTGCCATGAAGTGGTTCCTTCATCTTATGAATCAAGTTGAAGTCACAAGGGCTTATGTCCGGGGAGTATGGTGGATGGTACAGCACTTCCCAGCCCCATCAATCGAAGAAATCAGCCACAGCTTGCACTGCATGCAGCCGAGCATTGTCCTGAAAAATGATGGGTGGGTTCTGCAGAAAGTGTCACTGCTTCTTTCTCAGAGCTGGTTGCAGGTTGTGTTCCAAAAATGAACAGTAATTCTGCGCATTGACGGTCTGCTGTCAGGTAATGGTATGCGTTAGGATAACACCATCACAGTCATACACGAGAATCACCTTAACTTTCACATTGCTGGGGTTCTGATGAACTTTTATTTTCGTGGTGACCCTTAATGAAGCCATTCGTTCGACTGGCATTTCATTTGTGGCTTGTACGATTTTGCCCATGTCTCATCCAGCGTGATGATACGGCATAAGAAAGCTTCTCCTTTGTGCTCATAGTGCTCCAAGTGGTTACGAGCAGCATCATATCATAGCCATTTCTGCATTTCCATCAAATCATGTGGAACCCATTGTGATGCAATTTTTCTCATGCCCAGGCGTCCCTTCAGAATGTGAAGCACAATCATATGCACTAATCCCGTCTCTTGGGCCAGCACACAAATCGTATGGTGTTGATCACTCTCCGGTAACGCAGGAAGAGCATACACTTCTTCTTCACTGACACTAGGATGACCTGGCCGACGCACGGCTGCCACATTTTGGCATCCCTCATTGAAGGCTTTTACCCACCTTGCCACTGTTTTGTAAGGCAATGCAGATTCCCCACAAGCCTGTTGAAGACCTTGATAACACTGTCATGCTGTACAGCCTCTGGCACATTCAATCTTATCCAACTCCGTTGTTCCTGTTTCGAAAACATGACACCACTACATTAGACCGCCAGCTAACACGAGGCTCTGTTCTTGTCATCACTGCGCATGCATGTGATGTGGGAAGGGAGAGTCCATTTGCTCTGAGGTAAGGTAGGTATGTAACTAACGTGTGGTATAAGCAACGTTATTTGGTTCTGTTGCATGGTGTCTCTGCAGCAGTGTTGCCACTATTAAAGTTCCAACCCTCGTATATTGCATACACATGAAGTAATGTAAGGGAAGTATTTTATGCCTGCTTGTTATGTGATGGTAGGTAGGCTGGTGTGCAGTACCAGAGGATTTATAATTCCATACTGCTGGATGATAAAAATTAATGTCATTATTTAAAATCATTGTGTTCACATTTTGAACTGAATAACTGAGAGAATGTGCCTGATGGTAGAGTCTTTGAGCAGTTATCATTATCTTTCATTCCTCATGCATCTGATTCCAGTGTGTGCTAATAGAAACCATTTTTGTCTTAGAATTCCAAATGGCAGATACCTTTTATTCCTGGTTCCTCGTCACTGAGCTTCATGTATGGATGTTAATGGTACGAACAATGGCTGAAGGAGAGGAGGGACGTTTTGTTCGTAATAACATAGTTGAAGCCATGTGGCAAGACATCAGTACACGTGCAAAGAAACTCGAGGTGTGTACTCAAAATATAGTGTGCCTTTCTATATATGTTTCTGTCATTGTCTAACTTGATAGTCTGTTTTTGGCTTAACTGTATTAGAGGATCTTAATATACATTATAAGAGGTACTGAAATGCTGTCCCTATAGATAGACCCACACTATATCATTTAAAATATTTGGGGTTGATGTGAAGAAATCCTTCGTAATTTAAAGATATTTGTCTTATGTGGCCGAAGTTTAAGCAGTATTGCTGCTTTTACTGCTAATGGTTGTATCTAGCTTGATGAGCAAGATGTTTCAGTAACATGTGAATATTTCACTGTAGCCCTATTTCATCCACCTCTGTATCAATAGGTACACTACATGTTTTACTTGGGTTCTTGTTCAAAGTAACCTATTAGTAGGACTGACTTTATTAAAAAGTTTATGGATGTCTTTTGTGTCTGGTGAAATGTTCTCTGGGCTTTGCAGTAGAACAGCATTTCACATATGATTCATATAAAAATACTGTTCAAAATTTTATGGAACCGTATTTATTCAGTGATAACCAGTAGTTTACACTTCCTTGTTCATTGTGAGGTGAAAACAAAACTGAATATCCCCCCTCATATGAGCATAAATCATAACATCCTCTACTGATATTGCTTGGCCTGAATCAACCTAGACTTATGCTCAGATTAAATTAAATCACTCAGCATGTATTTGCAGGTAATCAGAAAGTGATGCAGTGCACGTGTGTGAACTCCTTTCTGTACGTGTTTTTGTTGTTATTTTTCTTTCAACAGAGGTGTAAAGTACGTTGAAATCACTCTTGTTTGACATTGTCATTTTCATACAATAATTTTATTTGTATGGTGTGGTCGTAGAGATCCATTTGATGCCGCATAGATCCCTATATTTCCCTGGTACAAGTTAGTGGCTGTGATTGACTTAATTTTCATTGACACACTTAAGTGGACTGATGGAAGATGTGTCCTTCAGTGTACATCTTCACATGTGGTTTCAGTACAGTTGTGCTTCACCACAATAAAGTCATGAAGTGTGTCATGGTTGTCTGAAAATTATCCAGGGTGCTGAATTGGTTGTGGGAATGAAGCTCTAGTTTCTTAACCTTCACAGTAATCTGACTTGAATCCTCTCAGTTTTTTATGTGGTGATATATGAAAATCAAGGTATATGCCTGTATAGTTAGTACTAGAGAGGAACTGTAGCATTTAATTCAACAATTTATAATTGAAATAAAGAATACATCTGGAATATTTGAATGATTGCAGATTTTTTTCCACACAGCTGAGTTGTGTGCCTGTGAATATGGAGGCTGTTTCTAGCACCTTTTGTAAGAAAGTGAAAATAAATATGTTGTTAATGGTTCATTTGTTTGTTTTCTTCATACCTGCAACATATTAGGTGTGACATGGTGTGAAATATATCTTTAAAGGAAGCACTTGGGGTACATATTCATATGAACATTTTTAATAATAAGTGATGATGATGATGATGATGATGTTTTGATATCCAGAAACTATCCTACAACATGTGGCGTGTAATAATGAGACATTCTATGTGCTTGTGTGAGCATCCCTAATCCGTATTATAAGACAGGTTCTAGATCATTTACTTAATTATATTTGAACAATGTGTTGCAGTGAAGTCTTCATTTAAAATTTTTTTGAGGAACAGTGAATGTGAACACTAAACTAAGGGAAGCTTCAGTGAAAGATGTATATGAAGGTAATGTGTGATTTATGGATTCATGTTTATACAGCCTGGAAATTCTCCGGCAGTTAAAGCACAGATTCATGAATTATCACAGCAGTTCCAAGCAGCAATAATAGCATATGATGAGGGATTGCTGTCTAAGGACACAGTGCTTGCTGGGGCTGTATGGAGAACTTTTCTTCAGCAAGATTGCAATGACCCTGAAAATGTTGAATGCCTTGTTCACTATATTCGTAAACAGGTAAGAAACCTGTGTACCAAACATTATTCTTGTAGATCAACTTTCCAGTAGGTGAATGAGGTAAAAGTTCTCTTCTGTTGAGCCCATTTGATAGAGCTAGCCTCTGTCTGTGATCATGAGAAGTAACACAACATGATCTGTAAACCATAGAAAAATTAGGATGATGGATAATGTTGAAAAATTGATTATTGCATTAATGTACCATTACAAACTTTTATATCCTATGTACTTAAACTTTACTTATTTTATCATTGTAAAGGGAGGGTTTTTTCCTTATTCTTTGTATGGCTCACAGAGTAATGAACTGACCAGACATTGCATACAAATTTGAAAATTTTAGACAGCACATACAACATAGTGATATTATGTAATTGTAGTGGAATACCTGTCTTCAGTGTTTTAATGAGTGATGTTGTTTGAAGACATTATGATGTGTGAAATTATGGAATACCAAACTTGGTTTTTATATCTCCAGGTGAAATTCTTGGATGAAATGGCACGAGATGAGATTCTGTTATCTCCCCACATCACGTGGATTGAGTTACCCCAAAAGTTCAGCACTGTTCTTAGCAAGGACAGAAGTCAATAGATACACTAGAAAGTGTTTTAAATGTGATTACGGAATGTATAGTAGGTATAAATATAATCTAAATTTCATACTTCTGTGTGTATAATAATATATGTAGTATATGTGTTTGCTCAGTGGGCAGGAAGATTATTTAAGAGACTGCCAGAAATTGTTTGGTCTGTCCGGCCATCAGGAGGGACATACATTACTTACATCAACTTGCATGATGTGTATTTGTTCTTATGGCATAGTTAACAGGGCAAAAGCATATACATTTTACGGTTACTTTCCAGTATTACATTACAGTTTATCTTTGTTCCTTAAATAAATTTTTCAGCAGCTACTGTGAAGTGAGCATGTGTTTTATGTGCCTATTGACCACAATCTCAAGCCCTCCACCACTGTATTAGACATCAGTGAGTGATGTTGCATCAGATACCAAAATGGTACCTGAGAGCTATTTATTGAAACAAGTGTTCTTGTACAATACTCATGTGAACAGTAAGGAGAAGATTCCAGCATAAAATTGAGACTCTTATGGTTTTAAATAGAACACACTGTTCATAAAAGGTAAAGATAAGAAAAGATAAAGTTGTCTGTGTGCTTAACTAATTAAGCACCATGTCATGAAGGTGTATGTGGGAGTGGATGTGTAGATCTTGACCTTGGCACTAGTTGGAGGTGAGTGGTCAGCTTCACGCTGCGGCCGCATTACACCTGGGGAAAGAGCCCCTGGTACTCATTGGATAGGAGGCTGGGTGGACCCCACAGCCAGTCTGGATGACATGGAGAAGAGAGAATTCTTGACCCTACCAGGACTTGAACTCTGACTCCTTCAGTCGTCAAGCCTGTAGCCAGTTGCTGTACTGACTACACTATTATTCATACAATTGTAAATAAATTTACACAGACATGATTACTATCAGATAAAAAAGAACCGAACTGAAATGGCATGTGCTCACCGAGTAGAAATTTGATGAAGTCAGGCATAGGTTTGGACATTCCCTTGAAAAACCTTTAGATGCCATGCACAGGAGACTGGAGTTTAAAGTTTCAGGTTTAATATTTATAAGTTTACTGTGTTTCCAAAAAGAAACTTCACTGCATGAATATGAACATTTTATGGAGGTGGGAAGAATGTGTGTGTTCTATGTCTCAACACACACAAAAATCATAAAAATCAAGCCTAAGCAGCTTAGATGTCTAAAACTGTACTAAACAAAACTGACTGTAGTTGTGTATCAATGATGAGTACTGTTTGCCAGTTGTCCAAAGTGTCATTTGGTATGTTGTTTGATGTTGCAAAACCTCAGTGGTAATCATACCGGTGTCATCTTTCTGTTATTGGTAGTACTTAATAATAATATTGTACTCCAGAAAATCACCCAAAAAACACCTGGATCCATCTAGCCACAGACACTAAGAAGAGCCATTTTGACACCAGACATGCTGGCTGACGCAAACACAATACAGCTGCTCGCATCTTTTAAAAGTTATTCCAGGAAATGCTCTGTGACTATTCAGATCATACAGTCATACACCTGAACACCCCACAAAAAAGAATATATATATATATATATATATATATATATATATATATATATACATATAAAATAACTTTAATATAACGTTATAAAAGAGACAGAGAAATAGAC